>NC_056727.1:1015682867-1015877867 GCF_019279795.1 Protopterus annectens
TTTTGCAGATGATTGCAGTCAAGCAGGTCTCTCAGAAGTAAAGCATAAAATGATTTCTCAAACTTTGAGGCTAGCACTTAAAGTATAGAGGATGCCTCTAAGGTATTAAATATCAGAAAACAAAGAAGTGACAAGACCACCAACTCGTCTTATAGCAGTGAGACACGCAGTACACTGTTCAAGGAAACACACAATTAGGAAACAGAAAAAACGAAAATACAGTACTTTTAAAACAGCAAGTTTCTACTTAACAGAAGACTAAAATACACTAATGCAAGTTTCGCTTAATGCCAACTTCTAATGCAGATGATTTTAGACAAGCAGGTCTCTCAGAAGTTGAGCATACAATGATTTTTCAAACACTGAGACTAACACTTAAAGTAAAGAGGAAGCCTTCTAGGCTATTAAATATCAGATAACAAGGAAGTAATAAGACCACCATCCCCTCTTAAAGCAGAGAGACACACAGCACACTGTTCAATGAAACACACAATTAGGAAACATAAAAAATGAAAATACAGTACTTTTAAAACTACAAGTTTGTACTTAACAGAAGACTAAAATAAACTACTGCAAGTTTCACTTAATGTCAACTTCTAATGCAGATGATTTTAGCCAAGCAGTTCTCTAAGAAGTTGAGCATAAAATGATTTCTCAAACTTTGAGGTTAACATTTAAACTACAGAGGAAGCACTCTAGGCTATTAAATATCAGATAACAAATAAGTGATAAGACCAACACCCCCTCTTATAGCTGAGAAACACACACAACACACTGTTCAATGAAACACATACCTAGGAAACAGAAAAAATGAAAATACATTACTTTTAAAACCTGCAAGTTTGTACTTAACAGAAGATTAAAATACACTACTTCAAGTTTCACATAACTTCAACTTCTAATGCAGATGATTGTAGCCAAACAGGTCTCTCAGAAGTTGAGCATACAATGATTTCTCAAACTTTGAGGTTAGCACTTAAAGTACAGAGGAAGCCCGCTAGGCCATTAAATATGATATAACAAATAAGTGATAAGACCAACACCCCTCTTATAGCAGAGACACACACAGCACACTGTTCAGTGAAACACATATTTAGGAAACAGAAATAAATGAAAATACAGTGCTTTTAAAACTGCAAATTTTTACTTAACAGAAGACAAAAATACACTACTGCAAGTTTCACTTAACTTCAGCTGCTAATCAAGATGATACGAACCAAGCAGGTCTCTCAGAAGTTGAGCATAATATGATTTCTCAAACTTTGAGGCTATCACTTAAAGTACAGAGGAAGCTCTCAAGGCTATTAAATATCAGATAACAAAGAAGTAATAGGACCAAAACCCGCTTTTATAGCAGAGAGACACACAGCACACTGTTCAATGAAATAAACAATTAGGAAACAGAAACAATGAAAATAACTTCAGTTTCTAATGTAGATGATTGTAGCCAAGCAGGTCTCTCAGAAGTTGAGCATAAAATGATTTCTCAAACTTTGAGGTAGCACTTAAATTACAGAGGAAGCCCTCTAAGGTATTAAATATCAGATAACAAGGAAGTGATATGACCACCACCCCCTTATATCAGAGAGACACACAGCACACTGTTCAATGAAACACACAATTAGGAAACAGAAAAAATTAAAATACTGTTCTTTTAAAACGGAAAGTTTGTGCTTAACAGAAGACTAAAATATACTACAGGAAGTTTCACTAAACTTCAGCTTCTAAGGTGGATGATTGCAGCCAAGCAGGTCTCTTAGAAGTTGAGCATAAAATGATTTCTCAAACTTTGAGGTTAGCACTTAAATTACAGAGGAAGCCCTCTAGGCTATTAAATATAAGATAACAAAGAAGTGATAAGACCACCAGCTGCTTATAGCAGAGAGACACACAGCACACTGTTCAATGAAACATACATTTAGGAAATAAAAAAAATGAAAATACAGTACTTTTAAAACTGCAAGTTTGTACTTAACAGAAGACAAAAATACACTACTACAAGTTTCACCTAACTTCAGCTTCTAATGCAGATGATTGCAGCCAAGCAGGTCTCTCTTAAGTTGAGCATAAAATGATTTCTCAAACTTTGAGGTTAGCACTTAAAGTACAGAGGAAGCCCTCTATGCTATTAAATATTAGATAACAAATAAGTGATAAGACCAACACCCCCTCTTATAGCAGAGAGACAAACAGCACACTGTTCAATGAAACACACATTTAGGAAACAGAATAAAATGAAATTACAGTACTTTTAAAACTGCAAGTTTGCACGTAACAGAAGACAAAAATACACTACTGCAAGTTTCACTTAACTACAGCTTCTAACGAAGATGATTGTAGCCAAGCAGGTCTCTCAGAAGTTGAGCATAAAATGATTTCTCAAACTTTGAGGCTATCACTTAAAGTACAGAGGAAGCTCTCAAGGCTATTAAATATCAGATAACAAAGAAGTAATAAGACCACCACCCACTTTTATAGCAGAGAGACACACAGCACACTGTTCAATGAAATACACATTTAGGAAACAGAAAAAAAATAATTTTACTTCAGTTTCTAATGTAGATGATTGTAGCCAAGCAGGTCTCTCAGACGTTGAGCATAAAATTATTTCTCAAACTTTGAGGCTAGCACTTAAAGTACAGAGGAAGCCCTCTAGGCTATTAAATATCAGATAAGAAAGAAGTGATAATACTACCACCCCCTCTTATAGCAGAGAGACACACAACACACGGTTCAATGAAACACACAATTAGAAAACAGAAACAATGAAAATACAGTACTTTTAAAACTGCAAGTTTGTACTTATCAGTAGACTAAAATACACTACTGCAAGTGTCACTTAACTTCAGCTTCTAATGCAGATGATTGCCGTCAAGCAGGTCTCTCAGAAGTTAAGCATAAAATGATTTCTCAAACTTTGAGGCTAGAACTTAAAGTATAGAGAATGCCCTCTAAGCTATTAAATATCAGATAACAAAGAAGTGACAAGACCAACAACCCGTCTTATAGCAGTGAGACACACAGCACACTGTTCAAGGAAACACACAATTAGGAAACAAAAAAATGAAAATACAGTACTTTTAAAACTGCAAGTTTCTACTTAACAGAAGACTAAAATACGCTACTGCAAGTTTTACCTAACTTCAGCTTCTAATGCAGATGATTGTAGCCAAGCAGGTCTCTCAGAAGTTGAGCATAAAATTATTTCTCAAACATTGAGACTAACACTTAAAGTAAAGAGGAAGACCTCTAGGCTATTAAATATCAGATAACAAAGAAGTGATAAGACCACCATCCCCTCTTAAAGCAGAGAGACACACAGCACACTGTTTAATGAAACACAATTAGGAAATAGAAAAAATGAAAATACAGTACTTTTAAAACTACAAGTTTGTACTTAACAGAAGACTAAAATAAACTACTGCAAGTTTCACTTAATGTCAACTTTTAATGCAGATGATTTTAGCCAAACAGTTCTCTAAGAAGCTGAGCATAAAATGATTTCTCAAACTTTGAGGTTAACACTTAAAGTACAGAGGAAGCACTCTAGACTATTAAATATCAGATAACACATAAGTGATTAGACCACCACCACCCCCTCGTATAACAGAGAGACACACACAACACACTGTTCAATGAAACACACACTTAGGAAACAGAAAAAAATGAAAATACATTACTTTTAAAACTGCAAGTTTGTACTTAACAGATGACTAAAATACACTACTTCAACTTTCACATAACTTCAGCTTCTAATGCAGATGATTGTAGCCAAACAGGTCTCTCAGAAGAAGAGCATAAAATGATTTCTAAATCTTTGAGGTTAGCACTTAAAGTACAGAGGAAGCCCTCTAGGCGATTAAATATCAGATAACAAATAAGTGATAAGAGCAACACCACCTCTTATAGCAGAGACACACAGCATACTGTTCAGTAAAACACACATTTAGGAAACAGAAATAAATGAAAATACAGTGCTTTTAAAACTGCAAATTTTTACTTAACAGAAGACAAAAATACACTACTGCAAGTTTCACTTAACGTCAGCTGCTAATGAAGATGATACTAGCCAAGCAGGTCTCTCAGACGTTGAGCATTAAATGATTTCTCAAACTTTGAGGCTAGCACTTAAATTACAGAGGATGCCCTCTAGACTATTAAATATCAATTAAAGAAGTGATAAGACCACCACCCCTTCTTATAGCAGAGAGAGACACAGCACACTGTTCAATGAAACACACAATTAGGAAACAGAAAAATTGAAAATACAGTACTTTTAAAACTGCAAGGTTGTACTCTTTGCAGCAAACTAAAATACAATAATGGAAGTTTCACTTAACTTCAGCTTTTAATGTCGATGAATGTAGCCAAGCTGGTCACTCAAAAGTTGAGCATAAAATGATTTCTCAAACTATGAGGTTAAAATTAAAAGCACAGAGGAAGCCCTCTACGCTATTAAATATCAGATAACAAAGAAGTGATAAGACCACCACCCCCTCTTATAGCTGAGAGACACACACAGCACACTGTTCAATGAAACACACACTTAGGAAACAGAAAAAATTAAAATACAGTACTTTTAAAACTGCAAGTTTGTACTTAACAGAAGTCTAAAATACATGACTGCAAGTTTCACCTAACTTCAGCTTCTAATGCAGATGATTGTAGCCAAGCAGGTCTCTCAGAAGTTGAGCATAAAATGATTTCTCAAACTTTGAGGCTATCACTTAAAGTACAGAGGAAGCTCTCAAGGCTATTAAATATCAGATAACAAAGAAGTAATAAGACCACCACCCACTTTTATAGCAGAGAGACACACAGCACACTGTTCAATGAAATACACATTTAGGAAACAGAAAAAAAATAATTTTACTTCAGTTTCTAATGTAGATGATTGTAGCCAAGCAGGTCTCTCAGACATTGAGCATAAAATTATTTCTCAAACTTTGAGGCTAGCACTTAAAGTACAGAGGAAGCCCTCTAGGCTATTAAATATCAGATAAGAAAGAAGTGATAATACTACCACCCCCTCTTATAGCAGAGAGACACACAACACACGGTTCAATGAAACACACAATTAGAAAACAGAAACAATGAAAATACAGTACTTTTAAAACTGCAAGTTTGTACTTATCAGTAGACTAAAATACACTACTGCAAGTGTCACTTAACTTCAGCTTCTAATGCAGATGATTGCCGTCAAGCAGGTCTCTCAGAAGTTAAGCATAAAATGATTTCTCAAACTTTGAGGCTAGAACTTAAAGTATAGAGAATGCCCTCTAAGCTATTAAATATCAGATAACAAAGAAGTGACAAGACCAACAACCCGTCTTATAGCAGTGAGACACACAGCACACTGTTCAAGGAAACACACAATTAGGAAACAAAAAAATGAAAATACAGTACTTTTAAATCTGCAAGTTTCTACTTAACAGAAGACTAAAATACGCTACTGCAAGTTTTACCTAACTTCAGCTTCTAATGCAGATGATTGTAGCCAAGCAGGTCTCTCAGAAGTTGAGCATAAAATTATTTCTCAAACATTGAGACTAACACTTAAAGTAAAGAGGAAGACCTCTAGGCTATTAAATATCAGATAACAAAGAAGTGATAAGACCACCATCCCCTCTTAAAGCAGAGAGACACACAGCACACTGTTTAATGAAACACGCAATTAGGAAATATAAAAAAATGAAAATACAGTACTTTTAAAACTACAAGTTTGTACTTAACAGAAGACTAAAATAAACTACTGCAAGTTTCACTTAATGTCAACTTTTAATGCAGATGATTTTAGCCAAACAGTTCTCTAAGAAGCTGAGCATAAAATGATTTCTCAAACTTTGAGGTTAACACTTAAAGTACAGAGGAAGCACTCTAGACTATTAAATATCAGATAACACATAAGTGATTAGACCACCACCACCCCCTCGTATAACAGAGAGACACACACAACACACTGTTCAATGAAACACACACTTAGGAAACAGAAAAAAATGAAAATACATTACTTTTAAAACTGCAAGTTTGTACTTAACAGATGACTAAAATACACTACTTCAACTTTCACATAACTTCAGCTTCTAATGCAGATGATTGTAGCCAAACAGGTCTCTCAGAAGAAGAGCATAAAATGATTTCTAAATCTTTGAGGTTAGCACTTAAAGTACAGAGGAAGCCCTCTAGGCGATTAAATATCAGATAACAAATAAGTGATAAGAGCAACACCACCTCTTATAGCAGAGAGACACACAGCATACTGTTCAGTAAAACACACATTTAGGAAACAGAAATAAATGAAAATACAGTGCTTTTAAAACTGCAAATTTTTACTTAACAGAAGACAAAAATACACTACTGCAAGTTTCACTTAACGTCAGCTGCTAATGAAGATGATACTAGCCAAGCAGGTCTCTCAGACGTTGAGCATTAAATGATTTCTCAAACTTTGAGGCTAGCACTTAAATTACAGAGGATGCCCTCTAGACTATTAAATATCAATTAAAGAAGTGATAAGACCACCACCCCTTCTTATAGCAGAGAGAGACACAGCACACTGTTCAATGAAACACACAATTAGGAAACAGAAAAATTGAAAATACAGTACTTTTAAAACTGCAAGGTTGTACTCTTTGCAGCAGACTAAAATACAATAATGGAAGTTTCACTTAACTTCAGCTTTTAATGTCGATGAATGTAGCCAAGCAGGTCACTCAAAAGTTGAGCATAAAATGATTTCTCAAACTATGAGGTTAAAATTAAAAGCACAGAGGAAGCCCTCTACGCTATTAAATATCAGATAACAAAGAAGTGATAAGACCACCACCCCCTCTTATAGCTGAGAGACACACACAGCACACTGTTCAATGAAACACACACTTAGGAAACAGAAAAAATTAAAATACAGTACTTTTAAAACTGCAAGTTTGTACTTAACAGAAGTCTAAAATACATGACTGCAAGTTTCACCTAACTTCAGCTTCTAATGCAGATGATTGTAGCCAAGCAGGTCTCTCAGAAGTTGAGCATAAAATGATTTCTCAAACTTTGAGGCTATCACTTAAAGTACAGAGGAAGCTGTCAAGGCTATTAGATATCAGATAACAAAGAAGTAATAAGACCACCACCCACTTTTATAGCAGAGAGACACACAGCACACTGTTCAATGAAATACACAATTAGGAAACAGAAAAAAATGAATTTAACTTCAGTTTCTAATGTAGATGATTGTAGCCAAGCAGGTCTCTCAGAAGTTGAGCATAAAATGATTTCTCAAACTTTGAGGCTAGCACTTAAAGTACAGAGGAAGCTCTCTAGGCTATTAAATATCTGATAACAAAGAAGTGATAATACTACCACCCCCTCTTATAGCAGAGAGACACACAGCACACGGTTCAATGAAACACACAATTAGAAAACAGAAACAATGAAAATACAGTACTTTTAAAACTTCAAGTTTGTACTTATCAGAAGACTAAAATACACTACTGCAAGTGTCACTTGACTTCAGCTTCTAATGCAGATGATTGCAGTCAAGCAGGTCTCTCAGAAGTAAAGCATAAAATGATTTCTCAAACTTTGAGGCTAGCACTTAAAGTATAGAGGATGCCCTCTAAGGTATTAAATATCAGAAAACAAAGAAGTGACAAGACCACCAACTCGTCTTATAGCAGTGAGACACGCAGTACACTGTTCAAGGAAACACACAATTAGGAAACAGAAAAAACGAAAATACAGTACTTTTAAAACAGCAAGTTTCTACTTAACAGAAGACTAAAATACACTAATGCAAGTTTCACTTAATGCCAACTTCTAATGCAGATGATTTTAGACAAGCAGGTCTCTCAGAAGTTGAGCATACAATGATTTTTCAAACACTGAGACTAACACTTAAAGTAAAGAGGAAGCCTTCTAGGCTATTAAATATCAGATAACAAATAAGTGATAAGACTAACACCCCCTCTTATAGCTGAGAAACACACACAACACACTGTTCAATGAAACACATACCTAGGAAACAGAAAAAATGAAAATACATTACTTTTAAAACTACAAGTTTGTACTTAACAGAAGACTAAAATAAACTACTGCAAGTTTCACTTAATGTCAACTTCTAATGCAGATGATTTTAGCCAAGCAGTTCTCTAAGAAGTTGAGCATAAAATGATTTCTCAAACTTTGAGGTTAACATTTAAAGTACAGAGGAAGCACTCTAGGCTATTAAATATCAGATAACAAAGAAGTGATAAGACCACCATCCCCTCTTAAAGCAGTGAGACACGCAGTACACTGTTCAAGGAAACACGCAATTAGGAAACAGAAAAAACGAAAATACAGTACTTTTAAAACTACAAGTTTGTACTTAACAGAAGACTAAAATAAACTACTGCAAGTTTCACTTAATGTCAACTTCTAATGCAGATGATTTTAGCCAAGCAGTTCTCTAAGAAGTTGAGCATAAAATGATTTCTCAAACTTTGAGGTTAACATTTAAAGTACAGAGGAAGCACTCTAGGCTATTAAATATCAGATAACAAATAAGTGATAAGACCAACACCCCCTCTTATAGCTGAGAAACACACACAACACACTGTTCAATGAAACACATACCTAGGAAACAGAAAAAATGAAAATACATTACTTTTAAAACCTGCAAGTTTGTACTTAACAGAAGACTAAAATACACTACTTCAAGTTTCACATAACTTCAACTTCTAATGCAGATGATTGTAGCCAAACAGGTCTCTCAGAAGTTGAGCATACAATGATTTCTCAAACTTTGAGGTTAGCACTTAAAGTACAGAGGAAGCCCGCTAGGCCATTAAATATGATATAACAAATAAGTGATAAGACCAACACCCCTCTTATAGCAGAGACACACACAGCACACTGTTCAGTGAAACACATATTTAGGAAACAGAAATAAATGAAAATACAGTGCTTTTAAAACTGCAAATTTTTACTTACCAGAAGACAAAAATACACTACTGCAAGTTTCACTTAACTTCAGCTGCTAATGAAGATGATACGAACCAAGCAGGTCTCTCAGAAGTTGAGCATAATATGATTTCTCAAACTTTGAGGCTATCACTTAAAGTACAGAGGAAGCTCTCAAGGCTATTAAATATCAGATAACAAAGAAGTAATAGGACCAAAACCCGCTTTTATAGCAGAGAGACACACAGCACACTGTTCAATGAAATAAACAATTAGGAAACAGAAACAATGAAAATAACTTCAGTTTCTAATGTAGATGATTGTAGCCAAGCAGGTCTCTCAGAAGTTGAGCATAAAATGATTTCTCAAACTTTGAGGTAGCACTTAAATTACAGAGGAAGCCCTCTAAGGTATTAAATATCAGATAACAAGGAAGTGATATGACCACCACCCCCTTATAGCAGAGAGACACACAGCACACTGTTCAATGAAACACACAATTAGGAAACAGAAAAAAATAAAATACTGTTCTTTTAAAACTGAAAGTTTGTGCTTAACAGAAGACTAAAATATACTACAGGAAGTTTCACTAAACTTCAGCTTCTAAGGTGGATGCTTGCAGCCAAGCAGGTCTCTTAGAAGTTGAGCATAAAATGATTTCTCAAACTTTGAGATTAGCACTTAAATTACAGAGGAAGCCCTCTAGGCTATTAAATATAAGATAACAAAGAAGTGATAAGACCACCAGCTGCTTATAGCAGAGAGACACACAGCACACTGTTCAATGAAACATACATTTAGGAAATAAAAAAAATGAAAATACAGTACTTTTAAAACTGCAAGTTTGTACTTAACAGAAGACAAAAATACACTACTGCAAGTTTCACTTAACTTCAGCTTCTAATGAAGATGATTATAGCTAAGCAGGTCTCTCAGACGTTGAGCATTAAATGATTTCTCAAACTTTGAGGATAGCACTTAATTTACAGAGGATGCCCTCTAGGCTATTAAATATCAATTAAAGAAGTGATAAGACCACCACCCCTTCTTATAGCAGAGTGAGACACAGCACACTGTTCATTGAACCACACAATTAGGAAACAGAAAAATTGAAAATACAGTACTTTTAAAACTGCAAGTTTGTACTCTTTGCAACAGACTAAAATACAATACTGGAAGTTTCACTTAACTTCAGCTTTTAATGTCGATGATTGTAGCCCAGCAGGTCTCTCAGAAGTTGAGCATAAAATTATTTCTCAAACTATGAGGTTAACACTTAAAGTACAGAGGAAGCCCTCTAGGCTATTAAATATCAGATAACAAAGAAGTGATAAGACTACCACCCCCTCTTATAGCAGAGAGACACACACAGCACACTGTTCAATGAAACACACACTTAGGAAACAGAAAAAATGAAAACACAGTACTTTTAAAACTGCAAGTTTGTACTTAACAGAAGTCTAAAATACACGACTGCAAGTTTCACCTAACTTCAGCTTCTAATGCAGATGATTTCAGCCAAGCAGTTATATAAGAAGTTGAGCATAAAATGATTTCTCAAACTTTGAGGTTAGCACTTAAAGTACAGAGGAAGCCTTCTTGGCTATTAAATATCAGATAAATAAGTGATAAGACCAACACCCCCTCTTATAGCAGAAAGACACACAGCACACTGTTCAATGAAGCACACATTTAAGAAACAGAAACAAATGAAAATACAGTGCTTTTAAAACTTCAAGTTTGTACTTAACAGAAGACAAAAATACACTACTGCAAGTGTCACTTAACTTCAGCTTCTAATGCAGATGATTGCAGTCAAACAGGTCTCTCAGAAGTTGAGCATTAAATGATTTCTCAAACTTTGAGGCTAGCACTTAAAGTACAGAGGAAGCCCTCTAGGCTATTAAATATCAAATAAAGAAGTGATAAGACCACCGCCCCTTCTTATAGCAGAGAGGCACACAGCACACTTTTTTTCAATGAAACACACATTTAGGAAACAGACAAAATGAAAATACAGTGCTTTTAAAACTACAAGTCTGTACTTAACAGAAGACTAAAATACACTACTGCAAGTTTCACTTAACTTCAACTTCTAATGCAGATGATTGTAGCCCACAGGTCTCTCAAACGTTGAGCATAAAATCAAATGTGATCTTAGTGGATTAACCTAGTATATGATTTAGTAGGTTAACCTAGTAAACAATAAAGTTGGTGGAGTTAATGCAAAATGCATATTGCAGTATTAAACCTCAGAAGATGTTTTATTTATTTAGTTAGTTATTCATTTTTGTATTTATTGTGTGAGCTGCAGTTATAAAAAAAATATGTTTTTTGTGCAGTAATGCACCCCGAATGTTAAAACATACTTTGCTTTTTAAATTATTAATTGCATGTCCACTGAAAGCAAAACTGGCACTGAATAGTTCAGTAATTTATATTCAGGTACTGACAAGATACACATGCAGTGTCATTAGTTAAAATAATTTTGGTAAACTAGGTGCAACAGATTAACCAAAAAAATATGTGTACTCTGTATAATGCAGTGCTGGACAAACTGATTAATCTGGTAGTCTTGATGAGATAAGACAACAATCACATTTGAAAATATATCTATGCTTAAATACTGGGCTTGAAAAGATGCAATAAAGCATCAACAGAAGCAGGAATCTAAGATTTCACCATTTGCAAAGAACAAAATAAAACTGTGTTAAATAGTACACCTATACTGCATATTTGTAATGAATTTGGATATTGCTTACCCATGCTTTGAGCATAAAGAAATTCAGTGTTTAATCTTATTTAAATATTGACTCTGATAAACATGAACTGAAACAGGTGAGAGCTGAACAAAATCCCAGTCTCATGTTGGGCAGCCTATCACTAACAGATAGAATAAACTCCTTCCACCTCATTATCTGTTTTATTCTGTCATCTATGGATAGGGATGGGAAAACTTTTCTAAAGGGACAGGTGGGGTGAACATGGGAATGAATATTAACTGATACTGGGACGCAAGTATAGGCTTTGATAAGTCTTGAACTTCTGACATAATGAAAGAAAATAATCAGTAATGATCTAATTTCAAGAAAATCAAGATGTAAGTATGTTATCTTATTATGTTATTGTTATGTATGTTATGTTAGTAACGGAGTACATTTCTGCAAACTACAAAATGGAGCCATGACAGCTCCAAATAAAGGGTGGATATTATGTAGAAAGCATGCCAATGGCCAAATACATGGCCATCATCATGGAAAACAGTTGCAAAAATAAAAAAAATGAACTTTTAATTTTTTTCGCTAATCTCGGCTGTTTAAGAGTAGGGCAGCGGTGCGCAAAGGGGATCGGGTGAAAAATAAAATCAAAGCCCTAAAACAAGCATTCTAACCAAAATTACTATTTTGCCATTATACTCAATGGCAGGCGGAAGACAACATGGCCAGTGAATAGTGGTTGCTAGGGGCAGAGGCTCAGTGTGGGACCTGTAGCTATGCATCAGCAGGCAATCCTATACAAATGAGGGGAATGATACTGAATCCCAGATTTCCCCTGCATGAGACTCAGCATCCAACAGTGTAATTGCAGGAATAACTTGGCGCAAACCTAGGAGTTAGCTGACATCATTGGAGGGGGTGTCAGGCATACTGTAAGTTGATTGGAGCCCTATGGCTCGGATTTGCCCTTAGCTTAGCAGAGCTAAGCAAGGGGGTGTGTCTAAGTCTGCCTAGCACTCTTTACATTGTCTAAGTGGGTGTGCATGCCGTGCACTGAGTTTTAAAGGAAAAAAAAATTAAACCAGGAAATAGCAGCTCTGTGCACATTTGAGCACTGTGTTTGTACAGCACTCCCCTGGGCTTAAACAGGAAGGCAATGGGAAGGGAAAACAGCAGTAGGAAGGTAATCTAGGAGAAGTAGCATAGCTGGCAGGTAAAATGCATCAGAATCAGCCAATTACGCAGGCAGCAGACCAGCCCAGATCAGCCCAACATACTATTATAAACTATGCAAACAACTTTCCCCCTGGTTTTTCCCACATACTCTACACTACCGGTGTATACAAGTGAGGGAATTTTAACAAACAAAAACAACAAAATGATAGGGGCTGCAACAGCTATCATACATCAACATGTGGAAGAGGCTGAGGTTGGTGAGGATGAGAATGCTGTCGACCAACCCACAGTGAGGAGACGAAGATGAGTGTACAGACCCAGGGTAACCTACCAGAGGCTACATGAGATGGAGATAGTGGAGCACTATAGGGTGGACAGGGACCTCCTACATGAAATTGCTGAGCTGTGCCGGCCACACCATTCACACAGAACTAACAGAGGGAAATCCATCCCAGTGGATACCAAGGTATGTGCAGACCTAAGAATACTAGCCACATGTACCTTCCAAAGGCCAACTGGAGATGTATTGGGGATCTCACAGGCATCAGCATCCAGGGTACTCCACCAGTTCCTGGATGCCATGTCAGCACATGCTGGTGAGCACTTATATTTCCCCAACACCCGTGAGGCGTTGGCCAGCAATATGCATCTCTTCCACCAAATAGCAGAATACCCTGAGGTAGTGGGTGCTATAAACTGCACGCACATATGCATCAAAGCACCACCTGGTTAGTGGGGTAAGGTCTACTTAACTGCAAGGGCTTATCCTCCATCAACTGCCAGGTTGCGTGCGATGCCCAGGGCATTATAATGAATGTGTGTGCTGGCTGCCCTAGAAGCTATCACGATTCCCACATCTGGCATCTGATGCAGCTGTACCAGAGATATGCCAGTGGGCATATCCCTTACTGTCACTTAGTGGGGGATGCTGGTTATGCACTGGAGCCGTGGCTGATGACACCCATCAGAAATGCACACAAACCCGAACAAGAACTCCATAATGAGGCACACGTACAGAGCAGAGTTGTAATAGAGTATGTGTTTGGGGTGCTGAAGTCCTGGTTCCACTGCCTGGACACATCTGGTGGAGCCTTGCACTACTCCCCAGCTACATGTACTCAAATTGTCATCGTATGTGCCATGCTAGACAATATAATCCTGCGGAAACAGCTGCAGCAGGGACAGCATGGGGCAGGGCCACACAGCCCCCCACCATTGTCAAGGTCTGCACAGGCACAGAGTGACTCAGAGGAGGAGAAACAACCAGAGCCTGCCCCAGTAGGCAGAAGTAGGCATGCCAAGTATGCTCTGGGCTTGGCAAAGAGGCAATGCATAGCACATACACTGACACCGGAGGGACCCAGGTAATGACACCACTCTCTGACTCAAACATACAGTAAAAGGGATGCCAAACATGACACTACCTGTGGTCAACCATGTATATGGAGTGTACTATGTGCATCTGACATAGGCAGCCCTCGATTACCATCCTCAATACAGGCATACCCACAATGTAAGTCATTCTCCTTACCAATTGCCGAATGGAGTAGTATGTGTTGTTACTTGTATCTATGGCATGGATGTGAGCATGCAAGGGAATTGGGTGGCTGAATGAGATGCCAGCTGATAGAAGACACCTATAGGGGCACCATGAGATCTGTAACAAATACTGATGTCACCATAGTAGCCAGTACTACACATGGCAACAAAACCAACTGCAGGAAATGTGCTGGGCCAGATGTATGTCCATATGACTCACACATGCCAGTCAGGGAGGTTCACATACCCAACAACACTCTCAGCCAGCAAGACAGGTGCAGACAAACACAAACAAAGGCTGTGCTAAGGACTCTGAATGATGGCTATGGGTAACCTCCCTCCCAAGCCTACATAGACAGACTACAGCAGGTCAGGCAGTGGTATGCTAATTATGAAGGGTAGGAAGTCAGAAACTATGTAGGTCAATCAAACCTAAGAATTGTAGTACACTGATATGCCTCTAGTCAGCATAATAGGTTAGAATACAGGATGTAATGGAGTACCCGACAAACCAGTACAGTCATAGCAAATGTGTACATGTCAGGTGTGCCCACCCCAGTCCTATGAAGAAATGTAGAAACAGTCAGGTGTGCCCCCCCCCAATCCTGTGTAGAACTGTAGAAACAGTCATATGTGCCCCACCACAATCCTGCGTAGAAATGTAGAATCAGTCAGGTGTGCCCCCCCCAATCCTATGTAGAAATGTAGTAACAATCAGGTGTGCCCCCCTCCAATCCGATGTAGACATGTAGTAACATGTATGTGTAGGTATAATACCAGTGGAGCACAGATGACCTGAGGTGGCCAAGGTAGCAGGATAGATTGTAGCATTTGTACAATGTTCAGGTATTTGTCTGTTAGATTGGTGTGTGTTTCATATTGTGAGAGAGTCATCAGTATGTATGCATGTTGAGGTATGACCTGGTGGCCATTGTCCACTGCTACCAATGACAGGGCCAAGTCCTCACAACTGCAGTGCCAAAGACAATTCCCCTCAGTATAACACATGCTAGCAGTAAGCCATTATAAATGTAGGGTGGTAATATGTGTCACTATCTGAAAGATGGACATGGCATGACTGTTGGGCTAGATATACAAGCAGTACACAGGGAAAAGTATCCCAGAGATACAGTATATAATGTGTAACCATGAAATGGACACACCCTTAGAATTGTACATACTGGTATGCATCCCATTATCTGTGCTTGTAGTAGGGAATACCGATGTCATCTGGCCGAACACTTACAAATCACAAAGGTGATAGGACTGATGTATTGGGAAATGGCTGATGTCCCTGCACAAGCCAGCATAACTGGAATGTCCCATGCATAGCTGTGAGTCAGATGCAAGTAGTTTCCATAGCGCATATGCACCCAGCTCACCCAAACACCACCCACAGGTACCTCTCCGGTCATATCCCTGCTGTTGGGAATGGGTACAATATGACCCTCACCTGTGTATGGCAAAAGCGAAAGAATGCAGCATGCAGTGCAGGTGTCCCATGTAGGTGTGGCCCTAGCTGTAATTAGCACCCTGCAAGCATCCACATCACCTGATCAATACTGATAGAAAGTATTGGCATGAACACCTAGCACACCTACACTGTCACCCCAGGGGAATTTACTGTATAGCAGTCTGGGACTGTAGGACTGACAGAATGCAACAGCCTGCTACAGCTGGCAGGCATCACCACTAAATGGTCTACAGGCCTCTGCAAAAGGCCCAGGTCTCACCCGTACTGCCAATGTATATTATGTCATGGCCACCCAAATAACAACATAACACACTCCATATAAGCCATATGCAAGGCCATGTGGACAAACCACAGTAACATGTCCACAATGTCCCACTGCATGAACTGTGGACCAACACTAAAACACAGCTATGATGAGGTGATAACTATAGGGAAAGTATCCGAGAATGTATGCATAATGTATGGACGAGGATAGAATAATAGAGGGGTGGGTGGGAGCATGGGCAGCATGGAATGTGCAAGGTCCGACACACAGCCATGTGCACATACTATCCCTGGCTGCAAACACAAAAATGGGTGGCTACAAACCTGCCTGTGCACCACATTGGGGTAATGTCCTGACTTATGACCTCTGCCTCTGGGTAACCTGTGGGAATCTGTACAGCTGTGAGGTATTGCCACAGCAAGATAAGGCCATACTGTCATATTGATGGATGTACAAGTATGGGATCCTCTGCCAGCACAGTACCAAGCTGCTGAACTGGATACACAGACCCAGCAGCAAGTGTATGCAGTTGTCCCTCCAGAATGGCATAACTTTCCATGAATATGTAGGCATCTGACCACAATATTGGACACAGCTGCATTCACCCTGTGTTCTGCAGGACATCAGTGTGAGCAAAAATGTCCACCTGACAGTATTTGAGGACATAAAACATCACAGTGTATAACAGTACACATGTCTGAATATCTCTGCTAACACCAGTACCATGTAGCGGAAGCAGCACAGACACAATCACCTACAGTACACACTATCCCTTGCACAGTGTGACCCCATATTGCCAACTGATCTACAGATATCCTGCAGAAACAGTTTGCTACCTGTAGGTGTAGAACACAAAGGTCTTCACTGGAGTACAAACTACCTGGAATGGATCCACACATTCAATACAGAAGGGCATACTGGGCATGTTCACACACTTAAACAAATGAAGCCCATGTCTCCCAACAACAGTAGACCATGCATATCTGACAGTTGCAGATGTTAGTGCATACACTCCTCAGTATGCACCAGTCATGCTTTGCACACACATTGGATAGGAATACGCACATATATCCAAGGACAACACACTATAATATGCAAAAAGTACACATACATAGATGTGTGGAAAAGAGTGACAGTGACAAAGAGCCTTCCATCATGAGGCCTGTCCCACCCAGCACACAGCCAAATGGCTAAAACCACATGATGTGTAAATGTCACTCACTGTAGAAATTAGCCACTGGTATCCTTCAGCATTACAGACTCTGTGGTGCAAGTGCTAGCTGTGCAACATGCCTGTACAAATCAGTACTCATCTAGCAGTTGTATACATGTACCTGCAGAATATAAACCTGTGTGTACCTTAGTGGGGTGTGTTTTCCTCTAGATGAATGGATTATGGCCCATACTCACACACTGCCCTTCCCATAGTCCTACTATGACAAGCCTGCTGATGTCATTCACTTTGAAATACACCTTTGGGAAACACGCAGCCCACTAATCTCTGTGGCGTGCCCTGTACCTGCATAATGCTGTAGTGTGATAAGCTAGTCATGTAGGAGTTTTAATCCCACACATTGCCACTGAGTGTGTCTCTGTCTGTATAAGGATCAATTCTTTTTAGGCTAGTCACACTCACTACAATTCAAATGCCCTACTTTGGCAAGGCTGCTGATGTCATTCAGTTTGAAATACATCTTTGGGAAATAAGTAGCCCAGTAATCTCTGTGGTGCATCCTATAACTGCATAATGCTGTGGTATGATAAACTAGCTATGTAGGAGTTTTAATCCCAGACATGTCAACCGTGTGTCTCTCTCTGTGTAGGAAGCAACACTTTTTAGGCTAGTCACACTCACTACAATTCAAATGCCCTACTTTGGCAAGGCTGCTGATGTCATTCACTTTGAAATACACCTTTGGGAAACAAGTAGCCCAGTAATTACTGTGGTGTGTCCTATAACAATGCAATGTTGTAGTGTGATATATTAGTTTTGTAGGGGTTCTATTCCCAGACATGGCAAGTGTTGATGTGTGTGTGTGTTTCTTTGTCTGTGTAGGGTACAATCCTTTTGAGGCCATTCACAGTCACTACAACTTCCATTGCCCTACTTTGGCAAGCCTGCCAATGTCATTCCCAGTGAAATTCACCTTTGGGAAAACCACAACCCAGTAATCTCTGTGGTGCATCCTATAACAGTGTAATGCTGTAGTGTTATGTAGTACGTTGCTAGGGGTTCTATTCCCACACATGGCAAGTGTGTTTTTCTGTGTAGTGTGCAATGCTTTTGAGGCCATTTACAGTCACTACAATCTCCATTGCCCTGCTTTGGCAAGCATGCCAATGTCATTCCCAGTGAAATACACCTTTGAGAAAGGAGTAAATCAGTAATCTCTGTGATGTGTCCTATAACAGTGTAATACTGTAGTGTGATATAAGACTTTGGTAGGGGTTCTATTCCCACTCATGGGAAGTGTGGATGTGTATTTCTTTGACTGTGTAGTGTGTAATGTTTTTGAGGCCATTCACAGTCACTACAACCTCCATTGCCCCACTTTGGCAAGCCTGCCGATGCCATTCTCAGTGAAGTACACCTTTGGGAAAGAAACAGCCCAGTAATCTCCGTGGTGTGTCCTATAACAGTGTAATACTGTTGTGTGAAATAGTATTTTGGTAGGGTTTCTATTCCCACACATGGCATGTGTGTGTGTTTGTGAAGGGTGCAATGCTTTTGAGGCCATTCACAGTCACTACAACCTCAATTGACCTTCTTTGGCAAGCCTGCTGATGTCATTCCCAGTGAAATACACCTTTGGGGAAGAAATACTCAAGTAATCTCTGTGGTGCATCCTATAACTGTGTAATGTTGTAGTGTGATAAACTAGTTAGGTAGGAATTCTAATCCTAGACATAGCAAATGTATGTGTGTGTCTGTGTTTGTCATTCGTATCCTGTGTGGAGGTGGCTGTGAGTGTGTAATAACTGGACTCATTGTGTAGCGGGTTTTGCAAATTACTTATATGGTGGCCCTATTATATGTCACAATGTCCACCTTACAAGGATAACAGATGTGAAATAGCTGAGAGGCTGGGGTGCCAATCCATACTCCTACATGTGACATCAAGGCCTGCCAAACAAAGTTAGCAACCCTTGTATTACCCAGGGAATACTCTCAACCCATGTCTCATACACAAAAACACTTGCCTAGGCAACAACCACTATATTGGTGGTACCCTGCATATTGCCCACAGATATTAACCATGGTGTGATCGCAGTGGACTACAGAGGGCATGACACCCTGTCCATCAGTACAATAAGCACGTACATGCAGACAGTGTGCCTTCACTATGTTCCCCACTGGACATCTGCAACAATGGTGGTGCCATCAAATGTGACCCACAAAGGACATACCATGCCTTAAACACATGCCCTATATGGACAGATGCCACTGACACCAGGGAATACCTGTATCATGCTATAAATGTAGGTGCAGGGTCAACCAGCTCTTCATTACCAGTTCCCATCACATGAGGCCAGGACTGGCACATTTGATGATAACAATCTGTGTACACAACATGGACCAGACACCCCATGTACAGTTCCACATGTCACTGTATATGCATGTGGCACATGTGGACATCCCAGACAGCATCCATGTCACGGACTAAAGAACACATACATGGAAAGCATTGCACAGCAGTGACCACACACAATAGTTACCCAGGTGACTGGATGATGAATACAGTACCCACCTGTATGGGCCACTCCAGATACTACACCCCCTGAGCCACACTGCAGACCATTGACATGTGGCCTGATGCCAAGGTATACCCTTCACCTAGATTTGTATAGCTTTCTGGCACAGACAACCACTACACATCGGTGAAGCAATGCACACATGCATGTCAGTACTGGCACCCTGTGTCTGTATGTGTGTGGTGTATGATGCTTTTGACCACATTCACACTCACTACAACTCATTGGCATACTGAAGCATGCTGTCTGATGTCAAACACCTTCACATACCCTTTGCCCATACAACCTCTGGATAACCCCTGTGATGCATGTGATACCTGCACATTACTGTATTGTGGCAAACTAACTAGTTAGGAAGTGTATTCCTGACCCTGTCAAGTGTGTCAATGTGTGTGAGTCCCTGAGGGGTGTGGCTGTGTTGATGCTGACACCTGTTCATGTGGACAAGCACGTGTACTACACCTACTGTATCGCTACCATATCACTGTTGCAGATGTCACTCACTATCACATATACATTTGGACAGCTCCTCAACATGTAAGCTATGTGGCACATGCAATAACTACATAGACATGTGATAGCAATACATAGTCAGTCAGAGGTTTAAAACCCTGTACTGGTAGGTGTATGTCACAAACATGCTTAGGTTTTACTCTCCCACCCACTCCCTGACTTACTTTGTCTTTGTCTGTCTCTATCACCCTCTCTCCAGTGGATGTGGAGAACTACACCTGCTTTGCTTAGGCAGCAGCTTGTGTTTTGTAAGTGATGCTCATGATCAGCTGATGGCCTCTGCATGAATTGCAGCCCTCCTCTAGCTGATTGCATGTGGAACAGCTTTGGTAACATTCCCATAGCCAATTGAAGGGAAACATACTCCAATATCTAGGAACATCATGTTGGTGTTGGGCCTTTCATTCACTGTGAGCAGGACATAGATCTGTTTTTTGCCAAACAGCATCACAGATGGATTTGGGATTTACCTCTAACAACATACACTGTGGAAACAGGCCAACACACAGGAGGGGGATGTGCCTGACATGACTACAGAATGTATGTGTTGCTATTCCTCATTTGGATTAATGTTGGTTTAAAAGGGTGTGTGCGGATATGGGTGATCTACATGTTTTAATACCTGTCATGACAGTGCTATGTATTTGAGAAAACCACCATCTGTAGGGTCATCTGTAGACTGGGCAGTGTGTAGTGCCTTTTGTTTCTTGTGTTACTCACAGAACACCTATCTGAGAACTGCAGAAGCATAGTGTGAGAATTGCAGTCAGTACACAGTGACAGCCATGAGAGTTACTGAGTTCATAGCCCTCATAGGACATATGTCACAACAAACCCTGTTACAACATTAAATGTATGAGGTTATCACATCAACATGTCAATATTGGCTCTGTGTTTGTGCCTCCAGCCACAACTCTGTCAACCTTTGTACATATGTCATGCAGTAAGAGGTGCATATGTTCTGTACACCATTTCTATTGACATCATATCTGATAACAAGCCAGCGAGATATCAGACTGCTACACATTAACTAAAATCAGAAGAACAGGTCACACTCTTAGCTGGATGATGTTCTTTATTTAGCACTTTCATCAGTTAATAAAACAATGACTTCTTCAGAATGTTGTTGTAACACACTTTACATCGACCTTAAATACTACCATGTGTTTAATCAATTAAGTGAATTAACTTTCCCTCCAAAAACATTTATAAAACATTTTTAAAGCCATACCCCCTGTAAAAATGTTGCTGATGTTGTTTCATAACAAAAATTACAAAACCGCATAGTTTGTATATATGCACACATTCCTTAAAAGCAATTCATATAAAATATATATTTTGCTACAATTATTAAAGAAGATTAATTAAAAAACTAAAAAACTAAGTGAATAACCAAACAAGATATGAGACAGAATAACCAATATATACTTAAAATATATATGTTGTTCTATTATTATTACAAATGGTAATCTGATTTTAACTTGAGGTAACTAGA
Organism: Protopterus annectens; assembly: GCF_019279795.1. Lineage (NCBI taxonomy): Eukaryota > Metazoa > Chordata > Ceratodontiformes > Protopteridae > Protopterus > Protopterus annectens. The sequence goes on from NC_056727.1 coordinate 1,015,704,737, forward strand.
TAAAGAAACTAGCTCATTTAATCCAGGGGGGCTAGTGGCATTAACCCTTAGTTGCCACATAATTTCCTTGAACTCTAAGCATAGGTCATTTGGTCCCCCTTCTAACTGTATTCTAGATGTTCAAGTATTGTAAATTTAAAATAATGCTCTGGAAATTTAGTAATATGCTTAGCAAGGGCGTTATTGATGTGCCCCTTCCCAACGTCATACATATGCTGATATATCCACAATCTGAAGGGGTTTTTGTCTTTCTAATGTAGAATCTATTGCAGATTTGACATAGTGCAATATAGACTACATGTTTAGTACCACAGTTATTTCTCTGTGTTGATTTCACTATACCATACCCTGGAATATTCACTCTGTCACCCTCTAGGATAAATTTACACTGCGAACAATGTCCACATTTCCTAGTGTGCCCAATAGTGTAAGATCCTACCCTCACCTTACTCCTTTCTAACATATTCTTAAGACTGATGTCTTTTTTGTACACTACTAGTGGTTTACTACCCACTGCATTACCTATTTGTTCATCATGTTGTTGGATAAACCATTTCTTAAAAAGGACGTCCATAAATAGGGAAAACTGTGGGGTATATGTCAGGATGACTGCTACACAAGTTATGTATAGTAGGGGTTATATTTCAGGACATAACCTGGGCATTCTGTGGTTGTGTGTACATTACTGAGGTCTGTGTACTTATGGTGATCATCAACAGTGTGTGTACCTTGCAAATATGTACCTTGGCCTGTGTACAGACTGTGGTGGATGTCATTGTTCTTGGTCCTGTTCTATCTGATCTTACATGCTGCTCCAGTGTATGGTACCCTATCGGCTTACATGTTTGTAGGGCCAAACACACACATGTCCCATAACACAGGCAGGCATAGGACCACACTGTTTAATGGCCCAGTATATGTAGGGTTAGTGTGTGAGTGGCACATGTGAGGATGATGTTGATCAGACAGTCCATATACTGTAATATTCAGTTAGCTTACCATATGTGGCTGTGGCTGTGTTCACATTGGTTGTAGGTATGCACTTTCACACAGGTGTCTGTTACTCTGTACTGTGACATGCCTGTAGAGCCTGCTATATTTGCAGGTACATGTTTATTCCCCCATAAGAAATGTAGGCCAGTGTTGTAGCAGTCTGCTTGTAGTTTTCACAGTGCTTTGTTACATGCCTAGCAGCTTAGTGTACTTACCCAGTGTGATGTTATGTCCAGATATTTGCCAGATGTATTGCTGCCAGGCCACCATAACTGGCATGTATATCTGACAAAGTAGTGGGAAGCTGTACAGATGTATGTCACTAACTAGTGGGTAGTGTGTGGCCATGTGACCTCTGCACCAGCGGTTATTATGTGTCAGGACAGACAGGAGTGTGTGAATGCATAACCTATGTGGGCATATGTATTCCAGTATTTACATGATATACCCATCTACATGGCTGTTAACATCCACATTGTCAGGCTTGGTCCACATGTCTTGCATTAAGGGGTTCTGTGTATACCTCTGGACTGACCAGAGTGTGTCAGACTGTCCACATTTATTGGCCATATCTCTGCTGTAGTCCACAGCATCATTACTGTGCTAACAGTGATAATGTACAATGATGTCCTTAGAATGTCTGTCAGTAGCCAGTGGTGCACATGCTAAAAGCAGATGTGACCTCCCACACACAACATGTCTGTTAAGACAACCCCTATCAAAGTAGCAACAGTCTACATATAGGATCTATATTAGATCACCGAACGCTTAAAAAATCGACCCTATGTAAGCAAAAGCTTGCAATTTCAAACTGTCAGAACACCGATTTTTTTCCTAGGGAAACAAATCGCTGTTCCAACTAAAAAATAAATAAATAAAATACTTTAAACATTACATATACCAACTCTGAGACCGCACTACAGTGCCAAAAATAGCAAAGTAACGAAGCGGCCAACCAAATTCTTTCCCAGGGAATGAATTTGCTTAAAAGCCGCTACGGTATTTTGCCATTTCAGGCTTTTGAGTTCAAACAAGACGCATTCGAAAGAATGCGTGTGAGGTCTTCTAATAGGGAACCTACATATATCCCTGCAATACATACCTAACATCACCTTGCACTAAGAGGATGGGACTATTGTGTCTGAGGTAGGACTCCACTCCATGTTGTGGACATATGGTGAACATATATGTACATATAATTATCCATATATCTATATAGATATATACACATATACATATCGACATACATAGATGGATATATATGTGTGTATATGTGTGTATATATATATATATATATATATATATATATATATATATATTTATATATATATATATATATATATATATATATATATTTATTCATATATATATATATATATATAGGTCCCCTACAAAATCCTGAATGCACAGAATCCTGACGCCCAAAATACCATGACGAAAAGCCAAAAACCCCACATTACCGAAACGTTGAAAGTGCGTAATTCAAAATCGTGAAACTAATACATACATACAGCACACACACAAACATGCACACACCCTCCCCCCATAACCAAACAAACCACCCTATACTAAAGATAAGCAGGGGGGAATTCGCCCCCCTGCACCCCTATGTGGGGGGCTGTGCCCCCCACACCACCCTACTTTATTATTCTAACTCCGAGATCGCACAAACATATACACAAGGCAAAATCACACCTACACATTACAGTCCCACACACACACACACACACACACACACACACACACATGCAAACACACACACCACAGTCACAACACACACTTACACACCCTAAAGCCCCTCACAAACACACTTACACACACATACTTACCTGAAATGCAACACCAGAAGTGCTAACTGAAAATCCCTTAACATCGGGATTTTGAATTTCATGCTTCTGGTCTGTCGCTAATGTGGGGTTTTGGGCTTTTCGTCTCGGTATTTTGGGCATCAGGATTCTGTGCGTTCAGGATTCCGTAGGGGACCCATATATATATATATATATATATATATATATATATATATATATATATATATACACATGTACATATAAACACTCAAATATATACATATACACTGCAATATATGTCAACAGATATACAGATATAGATACATATGGACATATACTTACGGATATCATATATATTGACAGTAATAGGTATATCAGAATAGATATGTATGCACATATAGTTGTAGATATATATATAAATATATATATACACATAAATAGGCATATCTGTACACATAGGATGTGCATACATATATAGCTATATATATATATATATATATATATATATATATATATATATATATATATACAAAGAGATCTACACATGGCCATATATATGATGCACTATACAGATGTGTATACAGACATATGTATGAATATACATGTGTATGTACAAGTAGACATATATCCATATTCCTGTCATGTGTACACATCACGGTTGTGTCTACCTTTCAAAATGTATCTCACCGTATGTATCTGATATGTGTACATTATGATAAAGCAACATATGTGATGCAACAGTCATATTAATAACAAGTACTACACAATTCTGGAAGTAAAGGCAATTGTTCAATACTAATCAATATGTGTATTGACAGATATATTGGAAAAACAACAGCTGTCTTCACAGTGGTCATGGTGTAGTGGTTAAGTGTTGTGACTATAGTGTACAGGGTTCTGGGTTCAAGCCTCCAAGGGCTATTCATTTTGTTGCTAGGCAGAAAAAGGGCTGTCAGATACAGAGTGGTTAAGGCAGTTTTGAGCAGCTTTAAGCATGTTTGCGCGGTTTTGCACAAGGCTAAGTGGTGCTAACCTATGGGTAAATGTGCGGGCACTTACACAGTTTAGGCTTCACTCACCAGTGCACAAATCAGCTTAGCTGTTATATTGAAGCAATGTTGATACCTGCGAAGCATGGTTTAGCCCTGGTAACCAGTTCTCACCACCCAGTCCAATAACATAGTAGGGTAATGACATCTGTAATAAGTGTATGTATATAATGCCATGTACAATACACGCTCCTATGTGCTGTCATTACAGTAGCAAGGGGTGCGAGTGTCATGTCTGGGACACACAAGTATATGAGGCTTATACAGCACTGTTATCCATGTGAATGTGTTACATACAGGGGTAGTAGCCCAGGATACATGCTGTCACACTGGCATGTAGTGTATCATGGCGGTACTACTGTTGACAATGCTTTCCCAGGCAAGAGTAGAGTGCTAAATGTAGTACTGAAACAGGCACACCTGCAGGCATAGCTGGACTCTGAGGCCTCCCTGTTGTGTCCCTGGTGTGTGAGCTGTGTCACAGTACATATCCCCTATTGGATAATGATCCGACATGTGGAATGTAAGTGTAGAGTACCGTCTGTACAGCACATGTTAGTGAGGGCTTCCAACATGTAGTTATGGCATAATTATTGTTGTCAAATGTCTATCTGTCAACACATTCATCCTACTGCATAGCTACTTGCAAGCTGATGACTGTCAGTCCCTGTACAGATGTGCAGATGGCAGGTATCCAGCTGGGATATGTACAGACAACCTATGCTTGATTGACACTGACATGTCTGTCCAGCTGTGTAAGAACTGGCACATATAGGAGACAACACCCTGTATGCACCACATGCCATGGGTACCTCCTCTACACTACCACAATCAACAGAACATGCTTGGGTACAGGTCTCCATTACAGACACTAACCTTATGTTGTAATACATGTTGCATACATGTCAACTTGATCACCTCAGTGGCCATATGCAGGAAGCACCCAAAGGATTGGCTGATGCATATCACTCTCACCTTGAGGGTCACCACAGTGGTGTCTGTTGATAGATTGCCTGCTGCCACATTGCAGGTGGCAAGATATCACTGTACACGCATCACCTACACAACTCATCTCTCCATGGACAATAGCTAGGTAAACAACTATGACCACTTGCAGTGATGCACCCCAGTACTGACATGTGTGTACATGTGCATTACTGAGGATAGCAGTGCCTGTGTGTTAGCACACCTGTACTTGGGAATTCCATGAAGGCCTTCACAAACACCACAACACCCACTGCTATAGTCAGTTGTGGCTGCTGCTGTATGGTACATTACATGTACCCTGTTATGCTCCTCTCCCTACTGGCTACATGAGCCTTGCAGTACCAGCACAACAGTGTTGTACAAATAGGTTGATAGGCATGAGATACCCATTGAGTTCTGGCAAGTGTGTGTATGTGTGCATGTCCATATATCTGTAGGGTACAGCATTCTGAGGCCACATACTCCTATTACAATACCCATTGCCACAGAGTAGTACAGAGACTGTTGTTGCTGCCCATAGGTGAGGCATGAGAATGCAACACCCTACTATGCCTGTGGCATGTGCATTAGATGCATATCCCTGTAGTACCACTGTTGGATATACAGTGGGTTGTAACGCACTCATGGGCAATGTGTAATGGTGAGTATGTCAGAGTGTCATTATGGGTTGCAGGGAGTATAATATCTACTGGGGGATGTAGGTGCTGTGTACACTGTCATTACACCAAGGTACACCCGGTATATGTCTCATGTACCACTTTATGGTGACCAATGTCACCATCAACCATACAGGTAAATGATGCCACAATCCAGCCCAGTTATTCATGTGCTGTGTGCAGCCTACCTGTAACACATTGGACACACGGTCAAGTTAGTTAGCAGCGATAGGCCCAGGTCTCTCGGATGTGTGTCTGCCTGTTATGTGTCTGTTAATGTGTATATGAAGGTATGTCACACTATGTATTGTCCATATACACCCAGTACACCCCCCATTAGCATACTGTACATGTCTGGGGATGTTCTATATGTAACATGTAACCTGGAACACACCTCATCCTAAACGCTGTGTGGTGTGTGTAAAGAAAGCCACACACTTCAGTAGCACTACATTCCTAGGTAGGGATCTAGCCCCAGTGTTGCCAAGTAAGAGTGTGTGTGTATGTGGATGGGTCTACATCAGGTTGTAGATTATACACATCCCAGCGGGTCACCTGTCCATGTAGCACAGGCTACAAACCAGTGATATGTGTTCAACTGTAGCCCAGATATGTCACAGCCATGGTGTCACCACAGTGCCATACCCCATGTGGAATATGACTGCAGACCAATCTCCTGCTGACACATGTACACCTACAACACAAATGGATAACATTATGGGGACCACAATCAACCAGTGTTACTAACAGCTATAATGCATCATTGCTGGACGGCTACACTACCTGACATGTATGTATTAAACTTTACTCCTGACAACATGTTACACTGCAGTACTTTGGTACACTGTAGTACAGTCACTGTGTACGTCAGAACCATATTAGCCTGTCCCTGTATTGATGTTATGGATGACAGGGATGTGGTGCAGGTATCATCATATGCACAGAGTGTGTTGTTGGTTTGCCAGAGGCCAAGGGTAGGCCATACATTTGACACCATGTGTGTGAGTGAGGGGTGTAATGAGGTGAACTGGGCATGGTAATGTGGTGTGTGTAGGTATGGGGTTACCCTAGGTGTGTTCGTATACTGTGTGGATATGCATGCGCACAGTTCTGCCATGTGGCTGCCCTACACAGGTGTTTATAGACAGCTGCAAACCATACCTGGCAGGGTGTGCAGTTCACTGCCTCCGGCCTCAGACACATGGATTGTGCCTGCCAGGGGTTCCATGGGTACGTCCATGTACAGGCCTCGATGTGCTACTCTCCCTGATGATGACAGATGTCAGCTGAAACCAGGTCCCTCCTTGGACTGGCAAGGACCACGTGCTTGTGGCCTTCTGTGGTTTGATGTGGACAGCACCCCCCCACAGTGCCAGGGATGGTACTGCCACTACGGGAGCCCCTTGGTCTCCTAGCATGTCCACATTGACTGCCAGCTGTTGGTGTTGCTGGCCTAAGTCCACGCGGCTGTCCCACCACATGTTCAAGCATGGACAAACCAATGTTGATGAGGGCCATCATCTCACCAGACCATCTATTCATGAGCTCAGTATAAGCACGGATGGCACCAGACAGTTCATGGAAGTTGTCCTTTGCAGATGTGAGAGCAGCCATCTGCAGCCTCAGGCCTTGTCTGGTGTAACATTCCATACGTGTCTGCGCCACCACGACACCCTGAAACATGCACCTGGTGGTACCAGTTTTTGTGTATCTGCCAGGGACATGATGACCAGCAGCCCTACCATGAGCACCCTGGACATTTGCATATGTGGTGCCCTGCCGGACATCTGGCTATGCCTGCTGTGACCAGACACAGTAAAAATGGTTACCACACTCTCTTGTGCACTGCCACCAAATGCCAGCTGTCCTCCGCTATGGCCACTGGTGATGGGGTATGTACAGGCACTGAAACTGTGTGTGGGGTTGGGGTGGCTAAATGGGGGATGTCAAATGATGGCGCTGTTTCGGCCCCTGACAGCCTCACTTGTGCCTCAAGAGTACTATCATCATCTTCGGTGTCTGTATGGACACCAATATCAGATTGCATGCAGGAGGGACCCTGACCCACCTCGCCACCTGTGGAGGAAAACAAGAAATGCACTTTAAGACCTATACAGCATTACATAACAGTATACACACACACACACACACACACACACACACACACACACACACACACACACACACACACACACACACCACACACACACACACACGCACACACACACACACACACACACACACACACACACACACACACACAGCCTTAATACCTACCTGTCCGGACTTTAAAGGCAGTCCCATGTTTATTTTCATGCGTTCTCCATCCTGCACCACACTAGGTAACATACACTCATTAATACCAATCATTAACATATCATTCCTAGACAAGTTATCACAACACAAGACCTGTTACTCCATTACCTCCCTGACCTGAGTGGAGTGGTTTTACATGGCCTCACTACTGTCATTCAGTGTTCACCCTGTGTATGTCCAGACATTGTGAGCATGGCCTCTATATGTGAGGGGCTACTATATTCACTCCATAATATCATGCACTGGAGTGCCATGTGTAAGTATTGCTCAATGCTTGCCAGATATGCTGCTCAATCAACCTGTCATGTGACAACTGTAATATATGGATACACTCCCTGGTGTTGTCTAGTAATTCCTCAATGCATCTGTAGTGCTGCACACATGGGTGGTCAGTCACCTCTCTGATGAATGCGATATTAAGGGTATAACCCATGTCTACCTTCCCTCCCAATGCATGTTCCATGCTACAGACCTTATTATACTATCAGCTGTCCTGTGATTACATACACGACAAGTATTCCTGGTGTGTCATATGTCAGTCCATGTCCATGTACTGCACAATCCCAAAGGGAAGTACTGCTGTATTAACAACCCCACAATCACATATGTGCATACATGGACACCCACACAAACACACATGCACACACGTATCCTACATGCATCAACCTCCCTCCATTTCACTAGAGTCACCCTACAGACAAAATAACCACCCAGCAACACACACACACACACACACACACACACATGCACACACACACACACACGTGCACACACGCACACACACGCACGCACATGCACACACATACACACACATACACACACACACACACACACACACACACACACACACACACACACACACATACAGGTGAGGTTGCACAATGATAGTACTCACAGTTCTCCTATTACCCATTTGTCAACATGCATAACATATGGTACACAACAGCATGCAGTGCAGTGCAGCTATAGTCAATCCATGCTAGCAACAGTATACATGTGTGTGATGCATGTGCTGTGTTAGTAGGTGATGCCCTTTCCCCTGGATACCACTGCACCCATGTACACAGTTTTGCTTTGCACCTATTCTGCACCCTGCCATGTACTGTGCACCAAACCTCACAGGTGTACAACCCATTGCTGAATGTGTAGTACTGTGTCAGTTATGTCAGCTCTAATGCTCACAGCCCCTATGTTTTTCAGTAGCACATACCTGAGATGTTATGTGGACAGATTTCATTTGTGAATGCCTGATGTCTGGTTTACAGATCTCAACATCAGCAGACCATGTATGACCAATCTAATACTATTACACTGACAACCGTCAGAGCATACCATGGCTATGGGCAGTGTACACAACCTTATTGATATGACGCACCTTCTTTGATCTGCCATGGGACCACATCACCGCATATATTAACAGTACATGACCCTGATATGTGACATATGTCCTGTACATTTACATGCAGTGTCTACGGAATGTGTTAGGTGTGCGGATACTGACTGCAATGCATACACTCCGTGTGTCTGTATGTGTCCACACCCTTATCATGACGGTTTGTTCCACCTATTGTTATGTGTACTACAGCTGTCACTACTCCTGGCAGGTGTATACTAGCCTGGGTCATCTGCATTTTATTTTTTTTTATTTTTATTTTACATTTTTTTACCGTGATAGTCTGAGTGGACAGAGGTCCATTTTCAGCAGAGGCCCGGGGAGAAAAGCTCCAAGTATTATTTACAGAACAGGTAAAGCAAAAAAGCTCCAAGTATAATTTCCAAAATAGTTGAAGGAAAAGTACAATGCAGGGTCTATGTTACACATAACAGTTTCATTTATACAACAATCTTATGAAAATATCAAGTAAGTATAAAGTCATGACACAAAGGAATAGGTAAAGGCAATATTTTTTGTTCAGACAGTAATTACAGTTGTCCATGTAAGTAACATACAGCTAGCATAGGGATTGTTGTTGCTTTAAAAAGGTTGAGAATGTTAACTAATACAGTGAAGTTTATAGAGATTTAAAGGTTTATTCCTTTAGAGGACGGTAGTTGCTAGTTTTGACAGAGAAGCTAGCAGTTTGTGTTCAGTCTGCCCTACACATGTCTCCCAAATCTGCATGATTGCAAGGTCTACACATATTCACATCCCTTGGTGTTCACACACTGCCATCACTATTGCTGTGGGGGTAGGGTTACATCTGCCACAGTTCCTGAACCTGACTGTGTGCAGATACAGCCATTCTAAGCATCCTTAGAATCCCTGCTGCAGTGCACTGGTGTGTCATGCTGACACCCCCTCCCCACCTTCAGCCTTTTTGCAGATGCTTGACAATTAAGGCCTACACATGTGTGTCAGTTTGCAGTGTCCCATACACTGAACACCACGTGTTACAGCCTAGCCTCAATTGATAATGTGGACCACAGTAATACATTATGCCGTAGTGTAACTCTGTAACATTTGCCATTGTACTACTGGTATATATATATATATATATATATATATATATATATATATATATATATATATATATATATATATATATGGATATATATATATGTATATATACTGTTGTTGCATTGTATATGGGTGATGTTTCACACATGTCCCTACTGTAGGCCATGTCTCCCACCATTATTTTACTCCCTGTGTACACATTCCACAATGACAAGATGTTAGTTATCTTGCAGGTGTCTGACATACCCTTCCAATACCCTATTATGGTCACTACTGTGATGCCATGCATTTAACAGCAACAATATGTGCACATGTACAGCATGCATTCTGGGTACGTGTGTTAGATGTGTGCATGGAATATACCATAGCCATTACATGCCCAGTGTATTAGCAAGCATCGACATAAACCATACACACCAGCCACAGGCTGCTGCCTTGGTAGTATACCGGAGGAACCTACATAAGAGAGTGAGAAATGCGAAGTCAGTAGCCACACCTGTGGCATTGCTACAGGGTGGGTGCAGCATTACAGTACATCAACAGTACATGTCCACAGTACTACCATGTATGCACATCTCTTTATTACTACTAAGCAGCAACAAACTATATCTATGACATGTCAGATATGCATGATCTACCTGTACAGATGCGGATGCATATGAAACAGTTGTCTACTTATGTGCCCTTCAGCCTTACCTGCAATCTCCTCAGCCGGTATATGGGTAGCACCCACCTCCACAATGGTGTCCAGCAGTTGTTGGCTATGCGGATGGGCAGGTGCCACAAGGCTGGCGAGGAGTTGCTCAACACGTGTCAGGGGGGATGGATGGCCTGCCCCCACCCATTGCGAGGTGATCCCCCAGACTGCAGCAGCGTGCTGATGGACATTGCAAATCAGGTCAGAACAATGATGCCAGACCTGCTCATAACTACGGTTATGCAGTCTGACATCATTGACCCTGTGAACTAGGTCGTTCCACAGGGCGGCCCGCTGCTGATGCTCATGGGTGGCCCGGCCAAACAGGACAAGGTAGTGCTGGATTAGGTAGTTTAGCACTATTTAATTCTCAGCAGCTGAGTAAGCAGGGAGCTGTCCATGTGACATCTTTCCTGAAAGACAAAGATGGAAACAGGTCTGAGAAACTCATACAGGAAGGTTACCACAATTCTTAATACACATCTGTCACCCACCACCATATCAGTGACAACAAACTGCACACAGAACTCAGTAGGTATGGCTACTGCTTACCTACCAGTGGGACAGATATTGTATTGTACCACACTTTGTGCTATGTGTTTGTAGCCATGTTCCCTGTGTGGACACTATCATTGCTGGCCTATTACAGACTATTCACCTGCTTGCCATTGCCAGGGTGACTATAGTTCCATATATGCCTGTGGTATGCTTGCTATGTGATTGCTGCACATCTGACATTCTGTGTTATTGGGGTATCTATGCATGCTGTTGGACATATTTCCAGATTTGTGTAGAGTATTACTACCCACATATGTTCTATAACAGTGACACAATAGCATTTTTAGGGAATATTTGCCAGCAGAACCACCTCTCCAAACTCATCTGCCCATGTTACCAGACCACATCACATGTAGGACCCACCTTGGGGCCTCCACATGTACTGGTCCAGCACTACCTTCAGGTGGAACCACCTCAGGGGATGGTGTCCCCCCTGGGGACACACACAGACATGATTTTGTCCCCTGAGTTCAGGTCCAGGGTCTGTTCCATAGCAGGCTCCACAGACACACGTGGGATGTGCTACATCACCTTGAGGCACCCAGTACACATTCACAGGGTCCACATGCTCCTCCTGTTCAGCCTCCAGGCCAGGCACCTCCGGGACCTGGACTGCTGTTGTGAGTAGCAGTGGGTGGGAGGCTTGTTCCCATTATGTTCATATTGGGGCCCATGAGGCTTCCATATCGCAGACCACAGACACCATCCAGGGTGTTTACCCACCTCATGTGTCACATACCAACCCTGCAAGCTGTCCTCCAAATCTACCAACCCAGACCACCTCCACAACTATACCTGCCATACTTCCCCATATTCCCATTCCCTACTTCACAGACAAGGGCAATGTGGTCCCAACAAGGGGTTCAGATATGACATACCCATCCATGTTGCACACACTGACAGCTGTATATATCTGTGTGTATTGCTATGTGTGCTGTTCCCTCGCACATAGCATGCAGCACTGTGGTGGTAATATAGAGAACATGTATTTACATACATATATGTGTGTGTGTGTGTGTTTGTATATATGTAGACGTGCATATAGATATATATCTATATATGTGTAGATATATATGATGCATATATGTGTTTATATATATGTCTACATATGGGTATCTGTATATCTGTGGACATACATGTAGATATGTGTATATATATATATATATATATATATATATATATATATATATATATATATATATATATATATATACCTACAGATGGGGTGCATTCAGACATCAGGTCCACAATCTCAAAACACCTTAATCCACAGCTGAACTGTTCTACCTTGCTACAACACAGACAGGTACCACATATGGACACAGCCTAACATTAGTGGGGCATATGTAGGGCTAGATTGAATGTAACCCTATTACACACTTATGGCATTCCAGCATGCTACAATACAGGTTAACCTGAGTATCCTGCAAGTGGTGGACTGTGGAACCCACGTGTCCATCATTATGGCATTACTTCCACCAGCAGCTATTGGCCACAATAATATACATGCTTCCCATTACACAACACACACTATGTTGGCTTACATCTTATCGGTCAGTGCTGCTCTGCACAGTTGACAGGTATGGCCCACTACCCACAGGGACAGACTCTATTGTCCTTAGCAGTTGTTCATCTGAACATCATTACAACAGCAACACCTGATGGCACATATAAATCATTCCACTTTATCTATCTCATTATTATGGACCAAGTACTACAGTCAATTACATGCATATATACTTCACATACCTGTTGTGGGAGTGATGTCTCTTCTGGATAGTTTCCTGGACAGATGTTTCTTTTTTATTTTTGTTGTGTTTTTTTTTTCTTTTGTCTCTCTCTCTCTCTCTCTCTGTGTGTTCCAGCCTCTGTCCTCCACCTACATACCAGACTTTGTCCATATGACATGCTGTCAGGGGTTTTTATGTAGTGGCCTGTGAGTATGTCATGCTGCCATTCCTGCCATCATTTTACTGCTGTTGTGGCCCCCACACATATTGTGGGGTTGGGACCATATATGTGTGGGCTTCATCTACACAATACATGTGTGCCCTTATGCACTCCAGAATCCAGTGTATGTAACAGTGGTATATGGCCCTGTATATCAGTCTATGGGGGGTGCACCATAATTAACCTAGGCTGCTACAACATGTGGGGGTATCAGGGGTAAGCTGCCTTAAGGTATCTGGATGTACATTATCATACAATTCACCTTGGTTAATTGCAGGCCTACTGCTTCTTGCCATACAGACAGTTCTGTTTGTCAGTGTGATTGTGATGGTGTCAGTTATGCCTTGTTATATAACAGATACATCCCATTGTGTCAAATGAGACCGCCCTAGGGATTGTGTCCAGAGTGTAGATAGAGGCTGCTGGACTATACATCTGCATTACTTACTGTTGATTGATTGTTATCCTGTGGCCTAGTCTGTCTTTACTAGGATTGTTTTCACTCTAAATGTATGGATAAAGGCTTTAACTAGTATGTTATATATCCTTGTTGGTAGACTATAGGAAGAAGTACGGACCTACTAGAAAAAAGTAATGAGGTGTTTTGGAATGTTTTAGTAAATGGTAGATACTCTCTTGAAGTTTTTTACAATAAGTGGCACAATAATGGTTGGAAGAACAGTTATTATGCCATTATTTTGCATATTGATTTTTTTAATAGAGGATATCCTTTAACAACATTCTTTGTTGTAATAATAACTATTCTATCACTATAGAATTTGGAACTAATATAATAGGCCAGCATTGCTAAACAGATCAAGTGACAGCAACATTCCTTATATAGCATAGATAGCAACAGAATATAGGCACTACTATGTTCTCATATTGGGACCATTGAACATTTAAGGTGGCAGTAGCTCATGCAATAGGAGCTGGCCTCTAACCTTACAAACTATTTCTGTGGTCACAAATGCCTTAGAATTAATGTGGGCACCTTATGTACACATTTTGTTGACTATTTTATGACAAGCATCCCATACCATTTCCCATGATGAAATATTTTTTTTGGAACAGCAGTATAAGGGTATACAGTTCATCTAAGCACCTTATACTAACTGGATAGGTGTGATTCAAATATACTAAAGCCCTTATACTATACCTGATAGATTGGGGCAAGCAGTTTACAAACTGTCTTTAACATCATATTTATGTAGAAGTCTACAGGGTCAAAATTACTTTGTGGCATACCTCGACTACCTTTATATGAATAGGTACACATATTTGTATTGTATGCTAGCTAGGACAATTTGACCACATGTGTAATAGTTTTGTTGCACTACAAGTACCCAACTATCATTATATACGTTCATAGCCTGCTATTTTTTCATGGTGTACCTTATATATTTGGTCAACATACATTCAGTGTGGGTTAACACAATTAGTCCATATTTTGTCTGGTCTCAGAATTGTTATATATATTATCCTAAGCATCTGACAATGGGGCATTCCATCCACTGAGCCTTTTACTGGTGTAAGATCCCAATGCCTTTTGGTATTGACATTTTGTGTTGTTTATGATTAATTCTGGTGTCCCTAGGCTCTGCTTCTGGTTCTATACTCTATAGTTTTGCATCTGGAAGTCACGTTTAATTAGGCACCTTATTGCGTCCTATTATCATAGGATCCCATTCCTAATTCTTGGACAGTTTGACCAATTACCCTCTCTGTTTATTTGATTTTAAATATGGAGTTGGATAATATACTCCATGGGTTATGTGCTGATCGAGACGATATTGGGGTATTTGGGGATGAACAAGTCTCAAGCAGTAACCTAAATAATACTAGTTCCAATATAACAGATGGATGTGAATTGGCCTTTCAAAATTTGGGCAAGGGATTAAAAAGCCTTAGGGCCAATATCTAGCACCTAAGGTTATTTCAAGCATATATTCATAAAAATTTGGTACCTCATGGTCTTAGGATCAGACTTCGACCTATGGTTAGTAGATCTGAAGAGAGACTAGCCACTGAATGGAATCAAGCATTGCAGGAAGGTTCCATGAACTTTGTTAAGATCTTGGCCGCATATTATGAAAGAGCTATTGATCTTAATATTTCGGAGGTGAAAACTATGAGTGCAGAATGCAAAAAGTTTGTTTCACTCCTCCCTACATATGATAGTGCAGTGGCTAGGCTGTCCAAGGAATTAGCTACATTTGAAAAATTAACCAAGGACAGAAAACTTAAAAAATTTAATAGAGATATCATGGACTACAAGAGGGGTAACCCTTTTGATATTCAGAGATCTGTCAGATTTGATGAAGCAAACCTTGGAGTAACCAGAGGCAGAGCCAGGAAAAGACCTAGATCTATTTTGAAGCACCAAGATAAATCTTACACTAGTACCTCGGGGGAGGAGTCCTCTTACACTGACAGCGAAAATGCATTAACATATGAATCTCCCAGGCGAAAAAGGTCAAACTCAAATGTCCCTTTAGACAAAGGGGTAAGCGGAGGGGTGGTCGAAAACATAGACGCAGGAACTGGTACAGAATCAATGGAGGGGTTGATAACAACTCTACTCAGGCAATAGCAACACAATCTAAGAATGTACTGAATTTGTCTGATATTATTTTATCACATGAACAACAATTACTAAATAAAGGATTGGGCTTTGTACCAAGCTTCCTATGTGATGAATACAATATTGTATTAGATGTCATAAAATTTTGTCGCAATCTTAATTTGAAAATATTCTTTTCAGAACAGGATTCATCTACCTCTCAAAGAACTACTGACTTCAGATTTCATAAATCCCAATTTCAACCACCAATGAATAAACACGTGGCCATATTTCAACAGTCTGTTCTACGAGATTTACACTTCCCTCATGTAGAAACACACATAATGAGGGAAAACATAACTCAATCTGAAAAAATGGCATTGGCAGAACTCAGAAATAACCGTAATATAGTGATTCTTCCAGCAGGCAAGGGTGGAGCAGTGGTGATTCTCAATATGAATTATTACATTAATGAGGGTCTACAACAACTATCAGATAGGAAGTGTTATATGCATATGGGTTATGATCCTACTATGAATTTTAAAAAAGACATAGACTCATTTGTTAATTTGGCAGTTGAGGAAGGTATTATTACCTCCAACACAGCCCAACATCTTACAGTGACAGACCCACAAAAACAAATTCTGTATTTACTTCCTAAAATCCATAAGTCTACTACCAAACCACCAGGTAGACCTATTGTTGCTGGTATTGGCTCGCTTACTGAACCGCTTTCTGTGTTCTTGATGGAACTACTAAAACCATTACTGAAACAAGTTAGAGCCAGGATACAAGATACAACCTAATTTTAACAAATTATACAGGATACTCAGTTTGAACCTCATTGGTTAATGTGTACATTGGACGTCAAATCCTTATACACCAGCATACCCCATTGGGCGGGGTTACAGGCCTTACAGTTCTGGTTAGAAAAGACAAACCTTTACTCTCCTGGTTTCAATACCCTTATCATCTGTATGGCGGAACATGTATTGAACAAGAATGTGTTCTACTTTCAAGGCGAATGCTACTGGCAACTCCAAGGTACTGCCATGGGCGCATCCTTTGCCCCCATCTACGCCGATTTATTTATGGCATATCTTGAGGAATGTGTCATATATAATCCACTACATAACATATATATGGTGGAAATTGATATATGGCGTAGATATTTGGACGACTGTTGGATGGTGTAGCATGCTGATACTACATACCTACAAGAGTTTGTAGAATACTTGAATGACAACATTTGGGGTATACAATTCACCATAACCTCTGATTTACATAGGATCGATTTTCTGGATGTAACGGTTTACAGAAACCATGATCACACATTGAGTACCAAAATTCACAGGAAATATCCACAATACAGCACACTACTACATGCATCTAGTATGCATCCACGCCACACCATACAGAACATACCAAAATCACAGTTCCTTAGGATTAAACGAATCAGTTCTAACCAAACTGATTTTGAGGAAGCCAAGACAGACCTTGAAAATAGATTCTTAGAAAGGGGATATAACTTTTTTTCATGTCTATTCTGCCAGCACTTGGTCACAAAAACAGGATAGAAACATATTACTCCAATATAAGGTATCGCCACAAACAACACAAGTACCCAGTTTCAGATTTGTCACTACATATGGTAGAAACCACAGTATCATTAGAAATATTCTGGATGATAATTGGAACATCTTACTAGCCAACAATCATCTCAGGGAAATATTAGGTCCCAAATGTCAGTTTTCGTATAGGAGAGGTAGAACATTGTGTTCTCTATTCTCACATTACAAACATAAGGAAAGTGGAGGGGCTAAATTCAAACAGTTAACACTATCTGGTGACTCACTCCTGGGTACATTTCCCTGTGGCCATTGTATTTTTTGAAATCAACTGAATAAGTTGAAACAATTCACCAGTGCTAATACTAGCAAGGTATATGATCTAAGGATCGTTGGTAACTGCTCTAGCACTTGGGTAATATATCTGGCCACATGTCATTGCTCTGCATTTATGTTGGACAAATGTCACACTCACTAAGAATTAGGATTGGTGAACATAGGAGTGATATCAGGAACAAGAAGGACACTAATGCACTGTACAGACATACAATCAAACATTCCAATGCTAAATTTTTGTTTTCAGTCATCGACAAAATTACTGGTGATTGGAGCAACTTACAAGGTTGGTACAGTATCCTTAACCATAAAGAAAAATATTGGATCTTTTTCCCCCTGGACTTAATGACCATCTATGAAAATGTTTTGGAATATAATGGATACAATGGACTAGGATTTCAATAACTGCCCAATACAGCTAACATGTTGTGATATGCATTACCACTAGGATACCCATTTTTACCGTATGATACACATCTCATATTTGTAGATATGTTAGACTGATTCGGTATTAATCATGTCACTAGTTTATAATATTGTGTTATTGCAGTGATTTTTTGGTCCTAGTATACACTTTTTTGGTCCTACTATACCCTTATTTTGGATATTTTTGTATGGTTGCACAGTTATATGTATTTCTACTTTTTCTTATGAAAATATTTTTCAGTAAACTGGATATGTGCAAATTGGATGAATATTGTAATTATCTATACATACATGTATTAGCTATACTTTTTTGCATATATTATCCTATCAGTCTGTATATATATATATATATATATATATATATATATATATATATATATATATGTTTTTCTTGACACACTTTTATGTTTTTGTTTTGTAATTATGTTTTATATATATATATATATATATATATATATATATATATATATATATATATATATATATATTTATATATATATTTATTAACATTTCTGTATTAGTTTGATACTACTTTGAGCCTACTAACACTACTTTTCATATATGAAAACTGTGTTCAAAACACTTGGATTTTGGTATTTTGCTTTGTATTATGTTTCCAACCCACGGGTTGGATCATACCATTGTTGCCATTGGTGGATGTAACATATAAATATTCATGACATTGGACTTTGGGATTTAAGCTAATTACACTGAAGAAGGCTGTTTAGCCGAAACCGGTTTGTTATTTTTATTGCAGGACATTTTTGTTCTGTAATTTACATATTTTTATAATAAAAGGATTTTGACTGCTTATGCTGGCCTCTTGCATTTGATTTACTGTTGTACTACTTGAAGGCCTTGGCCTGGAGAGCAACATATGTAAACCTTTCCAGAATACTGTGTTAATTTATATGTTTGACAGTTGCATTAGTCTGTTTATATGTATGTCAGAGTCTAAACAGCTATATGACATGGCATACACAACTGTAATAGTACACAAATAAAGCTTTCTCATGTATGCAAACCTGTGTGTGGTGTTATATTCTTTGACCTCTCTGTGGGTATATGTTGCAGGTAACAATATGTGCATATATATATATATATATATATATATATATATATATATATATATATATATATCCATATATAGATATGCATATATCTATTTAGATATAAATATATATATAGACACACACATACATCTACATGTTTAAATACATTTCCTGTACTGTTGAATGACTGTTCTGGATGATATGTTTGTGAAAACATCAAGGTTGTGTATATTTCACATGGCTTAGTGGTAAATCTCATTGGCTATGGTGTGAAGGGACCTGGATTCGAGCCATGCAGAGGCTGTTAATTTTGTTGCTGGGCAGAACAAGGGCTGTTGGATACAGACTGATTAAGGCACTTTCAAGCAGTTGTAAGCGGGTTTGCTTGTGTTTGCTTGGGTTTGCGTGGAGGTAAGCACCACTAACTTCCGGTTACAGTTACTTATACCCAGACAGCTTTTAAATTGCTTAACCTGTGTAGGCATTGCTTACCCCTGTGCAAACAAGCTTAAACCCACTTACTGCTGCTTAAAAGTGCTTACTCCCGCTTACCCCATGCTAATTTCTTTAAAAGAAAAGAAAAAAAGGGTTGATAGTAAAGTGGTGAAAAAGGGGCACAAAGACAGAAAGACAGTAGGGAAAATAGCTAGGTATGTGCAGGTAGTGTGTAGGGAAGGTTTATAGCTGCCCATTTTTTCTACAGCAACAGTTGTACATCTACACTGAATTTGGAGGTAGATTTGGACACTCCAACCTCTGAGAGAGGGGTGAGGACAACAATAATATATCGTGATGCCAGTTAGACCAGATTACATGTGTCCAGTGGACACATGTGCGAAATGGACAGCTATGTATGGGGCGAGATTTTTTTGGGAAACAGATTGCCCTTTTTTTTTCTTTTTCAGGTGAGAGTGGGATGTTGAGGAGGGATAGTAGGTATATTCGGGGAGGTAGGTTGGGTAGGTTAACAGACAAGACAAACAAGACGCATACAAGGGGTGGTATATGACACATGTGGAGACTAAACACCTTGATGGGGAGGGATGTTGGGAAATCGGAAGCCCATGAGCCCCCTAGTGGATACAGTTGGACTGAGGTCCCCACCCATGGGCAGTCATCACTGCAACTTCACAACCCCAAAGGTGGCTGTGCTGGGGGCTGAGTTGGAGAGCCAGGCCGACCCTCTAGTCACGACACACGGCCCTCGAGCTGGCATAGCAGATCTCCAAACTCCCAGTTAAGCTCGCTATGCACCATGACCCGGACCTGGCGACGGGTGACAGGTTCCTGTCCGCGCCCGCTCCCAGGGAGGATGGTGAGCCCCATCCCCTGAGGCGGTTCCACCTGAAGGTGGTGCAGGACCAACAGATGAGGAGGTCCCAAGTTGGGCCCCAGAAATGCTGGTGCTCGGTGCCATGGCCAGCTGAGGTGGGAGAGGTGGGTCCGCTGGGACCTGCATTCCCATACATGCTATGGCATTTGTGTTTTATCAACATATGTGGGTTAGTAATAGTCAACACATTCCAGGATTAGGTATAACTGCATGCATAGATATTCCCATTAACCCAGGCACCAGATATGGAACAGTTGCATAGCAAACAGAGCACATGCATATATGGGACCACAGTGGTAATTACAACAGGATGCAGGTACATTGATGGCACCATGCCACCAATGTTGGAGTATTTCAACATAGCACATGCATAGAAACAGATTTAAATAATTATCAAACAATAGGACAGATGTCCCAACATTACAGTTAAGTCATCACGTACCAATTGAGTTGGGTATTTAGTTTATTGTTGCAGATATGGTGGGGGGAGGATGTCAATTAACAACTAGTATATTCCTGTAGTTTGCATTACTTTCCTAGTCAGTGCTGTTATCTCTACCTTACAAGTATTAGTACACTACCCTATTGCCTTAGTTTGAACAGTGGTATGGCAGTCACCAACTATATACATGAGCTGGTATTACCTGCAGTGTACACCTCTTACCTGGTATACCTGTGGAGGAATTATTTGTTAACACTAACTGTTTCTACACATACTCCCAGATTCCAGGTTGATGTTATGCACATACCTGTCCATCTCTTTTTGCACAGATTCTGGTCATGTCTTGGCCACATGCTGGTGGATCGGGCCATATGTAGACTATTGCCCTCTTCAACCTTTAGTGACTTACAACACTCTTATACAGGATTTCGTAGACAGTTATATTATGTAGTACAGTGTGGGTAACAGTGATGAGTAATATTTTAGTTTTATTTTTATTTATTTTACATTTGTTGACCGGGCTAGTCTAGCTGGATACATGTCCATTTTCAGTAGGGCCCGGGGAGAAAAGCTCCACAATAAAAATGGGTCAGTAAAATCAAGTGTTGTTATACATTCAAATAAGAAATATTATACAAAAGTAGGTGTTACAGAGAAAAAACTGGTTCATAAGTATTACTAGCAAAAATACTTTACAATAGTGAAAATAAGGAAGCATAAATATATATATATATATATATATATATATATATATATATATATATATATATATATATATATATTTTTTTTTTTAATTAAGGGTGAATATAAAGGTTGAGAAAATAGAAAGTTTTAGTCAAGGTTTGCAAAGGACAGAGCTAATGAGAATTAAGCACAGGATTTAGCTGCTTTTTGAAGGTTCAAACACAAATACTATACTAACCTAAAAAAGGTTTGAGGGGGTGAAAAAGGGTAGAGGGAATAATAGTTTAGTCAGCGTTAGTACAAGGACAGAGCCATTGAGACTTAAGCAGAGTTTTTAGCTGCTTCTTGAAAGTGGGTAGAGAAATAATAGTGGTGAGTTCACGTGGAAGCTTGTTCCGGATAGGTCCAATACAGTTGGTGAACAAACAGTCTCCAGCTTTGTTGTTGGATTTATAGGGTGCTGCTAGTAGCTTTGTAGCGGAGTGCAAGGATGATAGATTTCTATAAGGAGTAATAAGGGTACTAAGTATTGTGGTGTTAGAAGGTTGATAGAAGATTTTGTGGATGATGGTAAGTTGCTGTAGTCGTATTTGATTTTGTAGTTCCAGCCAGCCTAGTTGTTTAAGATTAGAGCAATGATTGGTTCTAAAAGGGGTTTCTG
The DNA here is from genome assembly GCF_019279795.1 of Protopterus annectens. NCBI lineage: Eukaryota > Metazoa > Chordata > Ceratodontiformes > Protopteridae > Protopterus > Protopterus annectens. The sequence continues at coordinate 1,015,727,253 of NC_056727.1, forward strand.
TGGCAAATCTTGTAATATTATTATACGATACTGCTAGTTTATTGAAATTAGATTTTGATAAGTTTGTGAAAATAGTTGAAGCATAGAGAAGGGTAGAGAGCAAGTGTGTTTGAGCTAAAGTACTTCTGGCTAAGGTAGTTAGGAAGGGTTTGAGCCTGTAGAGAGATCCAAGTTTTCTATTGACTGACTTGATGGTTAAGTTAATATGGGCATCGAAGTTGAGATTATGGTCTATTGTGACACCTAAAAGTTTGGTAGTTGAGTCAGGGGATATTATTGTGCCATTGTTTGACATTATATCGAAGGTAAAGGTCAAAGATTTCTGTGATGGGGTAAAAAGTAATAATTTAGTCTTTTTGGGATTTAGTAAGAGGCCATGCTGATAGAACCAGTTTTCAGCTGCTGTGAAGACTTGTTGTGTAGTGGTCTGGAGCGTAATTGGGGAGGATGCTGAACATATCAGAGTTGAGTCATCGGCATATTGTATACATATGGATTGAGGAAGGGACATATTTAGTTTGTTAATAAAAATAGAAAAGAGGAGAGGTCCCAGTATTGAGCCTTGTGGCACTCCAATTGTGATGGGAAGAAGCGATATTTGATTATCCGAAAGAACTGCTTGTTGTCTATTTTCTAAGTAGGATTTAAACCACTGGATAGCTTGACTGTCCAAGGCAAATGATTTGAGGATGTTTAATAAGAGGGAATGGTTGACCATATCAAAGGCCTTAGAGAGGTCTAAGAATAGTGCTGAGGACAGCAGGTTGTTGTTCCGATGTTTATTAATATGGTCTGTGAATGACAAGAGTGCTGTAGTAGTGCTGTGATAGGGTCTAAAACCATGTTGGCAGTCTGCTAGTAGGTTGTTTTTGAGAAGATGGTCAAGTAGTTGACGATGTATGCACCTTTCCAAGATTTTAGCTAATGGAGAAAGTAAGGCTATGGGTCGAAAGTTAGCGAGCTCGAAAGAGTTACCTTATTATTCAGAGCAACTGCAACAATAACAATGCCATACAGTGCCATAGTAAACAGTACCAGTACAGGGTATCAATCTTTTATTTCTGTGTACAGTGTTCATATCTGACAGACCTGCGGGAGCAATATTTGTTAGCACTACCTAAATGCTGCCACACAAAGTACCAGATTCCACATTAGTATTATGTACATACATCTCACTCTGTTACTATACACACTCTGGTCCCAGCTTGACAACTTGGGGGTGTAGATGGGACATACTTGACTTATTACTCTCATAACAGTTTGGGGAGTTGCAAGAGTGACAGGTTTGTTCTTATAGATGAGTGAAATTCAGTTGTATTTCTTGTTTGCTGCCTATACATCTGGGATCATCCTACTGATTTCCTAGTGGGACAGAGTGACAGGCAGCAGATATGGGCCAATTTAATGGACATTCTAGACCTATCTGTACAGTTGTGGGGTATGATTCTGTATGCAGACTACTACCACTCCCAGAATTCAAACCATGGCTGTGTGTGCTAAAAATACAAGAGTTCACATCTCAGTTGCATGTGCTATTTGCATTTTGTTGTCTGTCTTTTCACTATTTTCTATGTCTCTCTCAGTTGTACTAAATGACCTCTTGGGATTAAACCAGTCATATACAGACATTCCTACACATCTTATTTATGTTGCACAGTGTGGGTAACAGTGCTTAATACAACAGTACTATTAAGTGATTGCAAATCTACATTACCATATGATACATGGGTATACACATGCAGTCCAGCAGTTAGAGCTTTATTGTCAGGCTATTATGCATTTATTTACATATAACCTATATGAGACTCTTCTTGCCATATTCTCTGGTATATTCAGTACATGCCTTAAACAATACAGGTTTTATACAGGCAATTAACTTACTAATACTTTTAGATTTATTTCCTATGACAGTACATGCAAAAGTATTACTAACCTGCCTCACGTTGCAAACTCTCCAAGCGACATCCATAGGCCTCCTGATTTGCGGCCCACTCACTTGCCACTGTGAAGGACATAAGAGGAATATTTAGCCATACCTATCCATAATATACATGAGCTGGCAATTATTAAACAGGTAGTGGAGTGATGCTTACACACAGCTGGGGCCTCCCCTGTACTCCTAGCCTCTTGGATACACTGATCCAAGAGATTCCCCTTTCGCCACTTCAGGTCGGCATAGTGAGGCCTGACCTTCTCACCAGTTCGGGGTATGCCAGTGGCATTGGTGAGGTCATGGACAAGATGGTCCCAGGCTTCTGATTTATATTGGGAACCCTGGTACTGGCCCTGCATCAGTCTCTGCTCATGGTCTTTGACAAGAAGTCCTGCCATGACTCTGGACTCCTGGATTCCCCAGCGCTGTGCCCGAAAGCGCACACCCTCTCCCATTCCAGACATAGTGCCAGCAAGGGGAAGCTACAACCAGTTAGGATGTATTCCCACCTGTTGGGTTTAAATAGGGCCGATTTCCCACACTTTGCCGTGATTGGACGGTTTTGAAAAGGCTAAGCTATGTGCAAACCTGTTTACCTAAGGTTGGCATTGTTTAAAGGGGTATACCAATGGGCAAATTGAGTTAGCTGGCCTACCCATTGCTTATACCTACTAAGCTAGCCTGTGCAATGCTTAGCATTGTTTAATATTTAATTTGCATTATATTTGCTTTTTGGCATTGATTTATTATTCATTGCATGTTATATATGTGTCTGGTATCCATGATTCATGTGTATGTACACTGTATGGGGTCCTTGTGTTTATTAGGGGACTTCAACACTTTAGTACAATTACACCTCACATCTGGGCTTACTGCAGTACTCCAGTTCACATATTTATGTTATGTAGTAGGTCATAGGACATAAGAATGTATATAGATTCCTTTCACATGTTCAGTTTGATTTTCCTATAGTGAGGATTTGTTTGGTGATACCTCAGTCTTATGTACTGCTGTGATGGCTTAGTGGTGACTATATTGTACAGGGTCCTGGGTTGAAGACCTGCAAAGACTGTTTATTTTGTTTCTGGCCAGAACAGCGGCTGTTGCATACAGAGTGATTAAGGCACTTTTAAGCACTTGTAAGTGGGTTTGCTCGGGTTTGGCGAGGGTAAGCAATGCTAACCTCTGGTTAAATATGCTTACAGAGAGCTAGCTTCAGTATTGCTTAACCTGTGTGCACATTGCTTACCCCCATGCAAACAGGCTTAAACCCGCTTACTAGTGCTTACATATGCTTACTCCCACTTACTACTGCTTAATAGTGCTTACACTTGCTTACTAGTGCTTACTCCCGCTTACCACTGCACTAATTTAGACAGTAATGTCTAATGGTTCTTGGGAAGGTGGGGGATTTTGAAGCTGTATGGAGTTATCATTCATTACACATTATACCTTCCATATGTATCCCTGATTCCTGTTTACATATACAGACACACCCCCTGCACTCTTACATGCTCCATGTAAGATTAAGAGCTCAGGCAGTGCATCTTCATTAATATGCATGGCGCGCTGCCATCCTGCTCCTAAGTGGCTGCTTCCATGCAGGACTAAGCTAGTTCTGCACAGGAGGATAGTGAATCCAGGGGTATATACACAGTGCCTCACTGCCTAAATTAATTTTTAGGTTATTGGAGTTCCATGATAAATGTATTAACAGTAGTTCCTTACTTCTTAGAATAACCTGTTGCTAAATAGTTCTTGAAAGTGAAACATCTCACATTGAAAAATAATACATATTGAACAAGTCGTGAAATCACAGTATAAGTGAGAAGCTGTCTCTCTTAACAGGTAAGTTGTTTTTGATTACTCACAATGCTCTATAGATGTATATAAATCAATGCTCATTGCCTACTTTTACATAACTTTGTGTGTGTGGTTATATATAAAAAAAAAAGAAGAAGGCACTGACACTGAAAAATCAAACAGCACACTATAATATTCATTTACTTTGTTTTGCAAAACTACATGCTGCTTTAACATGAGTATAGCAGGAAATGAATTTCACTGTAAAGTGTTTCTGAAAGTGTTCAATACACCTTAAGAATTTTACAGAGGGTGGTAACCAGTACACAATGATGAATCACGATACATTTTAAACTAATTAAGGTATTACTGCTTCTGATTAGTACACTGTGATCAGAACTATATTGCTTTATACATAATTGCTATATCTGTAAAATATGGGAGCCTATTTTGTTATTCTTTTCCAATAACAGATATTCTTCTGAAAATACATCAGCCATTATAGGATTACATATCTGTAAGACAGATCTTCATATAAGTAATGCATAGTGATTTTTTAAATCTTCTCGAGGGGGGGATGTTACAATAGCAGATTCTTTTTACAAGTCTTGTTACATGAGTAAACACGTGGTGGAAAATGTATATCCACCTATATACCAAAGAGAGCTAAGTTAAAGGAAATAAAAAGGAACATATAGAATGAGAGATATTTGACCATAAATAAGTAGCAAGGGAGTTAGTGCATTGCTAAATGATTGGTGTGCTTATCACTAAAATGGTTTAGGCATAGAATAGGCCGGGTCTATATTAGAAGATCGAAGTTTCAAAACTTCGAATCTGATATGGTTGACATCATATGATCGAAGTCTTGAAACTTCAAATCTTTTAACGGAGATCTCCATACAGCATGGAAAGAGAAGTTTTCCCTTTTCTGCACTATAGTGCAATCTCAGAGTTGGTATATTTAAGTAGCAGGGGGTGTGGGGGTGCAGGGGGCTTGCCCCCCTGCTTAGAGAATTTACATGATTTGTTTTTGTAGGTTGTTATGTTTTATTAATTTTTTTATGTTTCAAGACTTCGATTATATGGCATCGACCATATCAGATTTGAAGTTTTGAAACTTTGATAATGTAATATAGACCCGACTAGGCCAAGTCACATGTAGACTTCAACATGTGATGAATTTTACAGCTACTTTTGTACTATCATTAAGAGATCATGAGACAAGAAGTAGGACAACAAAACTGAATATAATACATCGGATAAAGTTAGGTGGGACGTGCATTACATTTTTATGTCTTTACATCCAAAGAGATAGTTACCTAGGAAATATGCAACAATTTTTAGTGGCTATAGTTTAATTTTACAATGATACTGACTAAAATACTCAGTCATACATTAAAATAGACATGGTAATCTTCCTGTATTGAAAATAATTATATCAGTGGTTGTAATAATCTTATTAAAAGTACAAAGCAAAAAGATTCTGTTAAAGTTCTACCAACAGGCATCACAGCTATTCTGAATACTCAATATGATCTGTTTTGTTTGGGACATGACCTGACAGTTTTTACAGGGTCTATATTACATCTGTGAAAGATGTCTTCATCAAATACGTCTTCTGTGAACAACAACTGACAAAAATCACTTCAGCAAACCACAGAAGGTTTTCCACAGTTCGCTAACACTTGACCGGCAACCTAAACTCGCCCTTTTCTCCACTGTAGTGCAATCTCAGAGTTGGTATATATAGTTACAGACCTGATCAATGGGCCAGAGATAAATGTCACTTCACATATTTCAACATATTTAGATGCCACGTATATGATCCAGTGGTCTACCCACTTGGTGATATAGGTGTTTGTGGCCACATCTGACAGTGCTGAGTGAATACCTCAGCATGGATTTGTGTCAAATGCCTTGGCCTGGTCAATTTCCACAGGATGATAGTGTTCTCATTATGCATGCCCTTGATGACATCTTTCAGGACATCAAACAGATGCAAAAGACATGGATGTAGCATGAACAACTCACACATCTGCTGCACATACTGGGTTATTACTAGTGTCAATATAGAAAAGGTCCATAATTTCTTACCAAGAAAACATGGGGACTACAAATCATGCCATGATGTGTGTGGATAGAGGGAAAGCCCTATCATCATAATCTGTATCATATAAGATAAGGGGACTTAAGCCTGGCATACAGACCAGTCTCTGACCCTGCCCTGATGGGAATACTACAGATGTGCAAATCAGCTAGAGCTGATGACATCATCAGTATCTGGGGAGGAGAAAATGCTAATAGCAGTGTCCCACATGCTGGTGAAAAATACTCTCTGTAATGTCAAGCAAGGGCACAAACATGCACACACCGCACTTGACTGCAGTGAGAATAGCACCCCTACCTATCTAAATGCACCAACCAGAGAACTCTGTATTTAAGACAATCGCCACAGCTCATGTCTGAATTGAAGGGTGTCAGGCAACATTATATAGGAGAGGACATCAGCTGTGTCTGGTGAGGAGAAAATGCTTTACAACCATGTCCCACATGCTGGTGTAAAATGCTCTCTATAATGTCAAGCAAGTGCACAAACACAGACACACCTCAGTTGACTGCAGTGAAAACAGAACCCCTTCCTATCTAAGTACAAAGATAAATGAACTTAGTACTTTATGCAAGCACCACAGCACAAGTCTGAACTTTACAAGAATACAGGACATCTTATGGTGCATGGCATCAGCACTGTATGTTGGAGAGATGATGTTGGGAGGCCTGCATAAAATGCATGTGTAGGCATGTGCAAGTGTCAAAATACTGCCAATCCATAGTATTGGAGTGGTAATGGTTGGATACACACTTCTCTGGCTAGATAGACACACACACACACACACACACACACACACACACACACACACACACACACACACACACACACACACACACACACACACACACACACAAACCTTCCAGTTGACTGCAGTGAGAACACAACCCCTACCTAAGTACACTGACTAGTGAACTCAGTACTTTATGGAAATGCCACAGAACAAGTCTGAACTTTATAAGGCTGCAGGACAACTTATAGTGGATTACATCACCACTGGATGATGGAGAAAAGATGTTAGGAGGCCTGAATAAAATGGATGTGTAGGCATGTACAAGTGTCAAAATACTGCCAGTCCATACTATTGGAGTGGTAACTATCAGATACACACTTATGCTTCTCTGGCTAGATAGACACACACACAAACCTCCCAGTTGATGGTAGTGACAACAGAACATCTACCTAAGTACACAGACTAGTGAGTTCTGTACTTTATGCAAATGCCACACCACAAGTCTGAACTTTACAAGGCTGCAGGACATCTTATGGTGGATGACATCAGCACTGCATGTTGGAGAGATGATGTTGAGAGGTCTGCATGAAATGGATGTGTAGGCATGTGCAAGTGTCAAAATATTGCCAATTCATAGTACTGGAGTGGTGATGGTTGGATACACACTTGTGCTTCTCTGACTAGATAGACACACGCACACAAACCGTCCAGTTGACTTCAATGGGAACAGAACCCCTACCTATCTAAGAACACAGACTAGTGAACTTAGTACTTTATGCAAATGCCATGGCGCAATTTTTTAAATACTAAACGCCTCTGCCTCACTACACTATCTGTCCTGCAGGCATCCCTCAATAGTGTGCATGACTTCCCTTAACCAAATTTAAAAGTCAAACAAAAAAAAATAACCCTGAAGCAACTGCCTGCATACAAGAGTGCGGATACTGGAACTCTGCACAAACCAGTAAAAAGCTACTGCAAGTCCTGCTTTTATCAATAGACTGAGCAATTCCCTTAACCACATTCAACAGTCCAACAAAAAAATAACCCTGAAGCAACTGCCTGCATACAAGAATGCAGATATTGGAACCCCGTACACACCAGTAAAAAGCTACTGCAGGTCCTATTTTTATCAACAGACTGAGCAGTTCCCTTAACCACATTCAAAAGTCCATAAAAAAAACTCTGAAGCAACTGCCTGCATACAAGAACATGGATACTGGAACCCCATACAAACCAGTAAAAAGCTACTGCAAGTCTTACTTTTATCAACAGACTGTGAACTGTTCCCTTAATCACATTCAAACTTCCAACAACAACAAAAAAAAAAAAACCCTGAAGCAACTGCCTGCATACAACAATGCAGATACTGGAACTCTGCACAAACCAGTAAAAAGCTACTGCAAGTCCTGCTTTTATCAATAGACTGAGCAGTTCCCTTAACCACGTTCAACAGTTCAACAAAAAAAAATAACCCTGAAGCAACTGCCTGCATACAAGAGTGTGGATACTGGAACTCTGCACAAACCAGTAAAAAGCTACTGCAAGTCCTGCTTTTATCAATAGACTGAGCAGTTCCCTTAACCACATTCAACAGTCCAACAAAAAAATAACCCTGAAGCAACTGCCTGCATACAAGAATGCAGATATTGGAACCCCATACAAACCAGTAAAAAGCTACTGCAGGTCCTACTTTTATCAACAGGCTGAGCAGTTCCCTTAACCACATTCAAAAGTCCATCAAAAAAAAAATAACTCTGAAGCAACTGCCTGCATATAAGAACATAGATACTGGAACCGATACAAACCAATAAAAAGCTACTGCAAGTCTTACTTTTATCAACAGACTGTGAACTGTTCCCTTAATCACATTCAAAATTCCAACAAAACAAAATAACCCTGAAGCAACTGCCTGCATACAACAATGCAGATACTGGAACCCTGTACAAAGCAATAAAACGCTACTGCAAGTCTTAATTTTATCAACAGACTGTGAGCATTTCCCTTAACCACATTCAAAAGTCCATAAAAAAAATAACTCTGAAGCAACTGCCTGCATACAAGAACACGGATACTGGAACCCCATACAAACCAGTAAAAAGCTACTACAAGTCCTACTTTTATCAATAGACTGTGAACTGTTCCCTAAATCACATTCAAAATTCCAACAAAAAAAAATAACCCTGAAGCAACTGCCTGCATATAAGAATGCGGATATTGGAACCCCATACAAACCAGTAAAAAGCTACTGCAAACCCTACTTTTATCAACAGACTGTGAGCAGTTCCCTTAACTACATTCAAAAGTCCAACAACAAAAAATAAATACTCCTAAAGCAACTGTTTGCATATAAGAACACAAATATTGGAACCCTGTACAAACCACTAAAAAGCTACCGCAAGTCCTACTTTTATTAACAGACTGTGGGCTGTTCCCCTTAATCACATTAAAAAGTCCAACAAGAAAAAAATAACCCTGAAGCAACTGCCTGCATACAAGAATGCAGATACTGGAACCCTGTACAAAGCAGTAAAATGCTACTGCAAGTCCTACTTTTATCAACAGACTTTGAGCAGCTCCCTTCACCACATTCAAAAGTCCAACAAAAAATAACCCTGAAGCAACTGCCTACATATAAGAATGCGGATATTGGAACCCCATACAAACCAGTAAAAAGCTACTGCAAACCCAACTTTTATCAACAGATTGTGAGCAGTTCCCTTAACCACATTCAAAAGTCCAACAACAAAAAAATAACCCAGAAGCAACTGCCTGCATATAAAAACACAGATACTGGAACCCTGGACAAACCAGTAAAAAACTACGGCAAGTCCTGCTTTTATCAACAGACTGAGCAGTTCCCTTAACCATATTCAAAAGTCTAACAAAAAAAATAAATAACCCTGAAGCAACACCCTGAATACAAGAACACAGATACTGGAACCCCAAAGAAACCAGTAAAAAGCTATTGCAAGTCCTACTTTTATCAACAGACTGTGAGCAGTTGTAGGTCTAATAGAATCCTCTTTCTGTGATGCTCCCATCAGTTCTTCTGCTGTGCACACTACTGGACACCCCTCCCTGCATTTTCCTCCTGTTTACTGTAACAAAAATATACATTTTTCCAAAGCTTTGTATTTATTTTATATTCTACCTCCCTGATGCTCTACTAAATCTGCCTTTGAGTTCACATCGGTAAAAGGACACCTTTAGGTACTGACCTGTACTAGCTGGTTGATTGTTTTTCTCATCTCCCAGATTTCTCTCAGTCCTGGCTCCTAGCCCCCTTCTTTTGTTCTCCTAACATAATCATATTGTAAGCTTCCTAGCCCTGTCAATCCGGTTTATTCCCTCCTTCTTCCTCTTCAGAGTGTATTTATTCCTCCCCTGAGCTGCAGCACCATTTATAAATACTAAAAATCTCTGCCTGTGTGCCCTCTGCTTCTCTCTATCCCACGGGTGTCCCTCAGTAGTGTACATGACTCTAAGTACCATTTCTGCTGTAGAAGATTCAGTGGCATATGTTTATATTTAATTTATTTTAAGAGTCTTTGTAATGGTGTGTTAGTGCTTCTGTTATGCAACTTGCTTAAGTGTATAACTCCATCTGTACAATTTCTACACTGTCATTTCCTATTTAGTGTACAGTTGTAAGCTTAATTACTTTATGGAAGTATTGACATTTTACTGTTAAACTTGCTGCATTTACAGCTATTACTATTATTTACAATTTGGAAGTGCACTCTTTCAGCTTGACTTAGTCTGATTTTGTTAAACAGCTTACTAGAACACATTGCTATTACTGCTTTTAAATTGTGTAAGTGTATAACTCCATCTGTAAAATATCTATGCTGTCTCAGTCATGTTCTACTTAGTGTGCAGTTGTAGTCTTAATTACTTTAAGGAAGTTGTGACAAACGGGGTACTGCCAGCACAGCTAGCTGCAATTTTGTAAATAACTATATGTCATTTATGAATATCAACATGATTTATATAGAAGTGTGACAAAGGGAGATACTGCCGGAACAGCTATCTGGAATTTTGTCAATAATTATATGTCATTTGTGAATATCAACATGATTCTTATAAGATGTTTGTGTTACAGATGTATTAGAGGTGTATGCCATATAAGATTGTTTGTACAGATGTGTGCTGAAGAAGTATTTTACAAAGTGCTGTTTGAAATGTATCTACAGTGTACCCCACACTGGGATAGAACAGAAATGCAGATATACTATTGTAACTGTTTAAATGTATATATTGTAACAGCGGAAACTAGAATACAGAAGGTCAACTTGCAAAACTTCAGAAAAATAGCTGAAATTAAATTATTTTTTGGCTGGGCCATAAAAATATGTTATCTTTCAGTTTCAGTGCAGCAACAGACACAATGTCTGTGCTGAGAAGTTTTCTGCATTGTCTTGGAACTGTTTTACTGTTTTATGACTTCCAAGATCTGCAAAGACCTGAGGAAAAGCCCTTGTGTACATATTTTCACAGATAGATGCTAAATACTGCTAGCTTTCAGCAGTGGGGGCTTTACCTGGGATAGAGTCAGATGACAAAAAATGATGTCATTGTGCAAGCTATCCCAGCAGCAATATTTGAGACATTAATTTAAGAACTCTCTGAGAGAGAGAGAGGACATTCTGTATTCCATCTATGAAATGACACCATCAGCTAGAGGATCTCTTCACCACATCTGCCTTGCTGCTCTAATTAAGTGTGCTAGAGTGTCATGAAATGAGATACTGCCATGCCAGTTATCTGGAATTTTGTAAATAATTATGTCATTTGTGAATATTAATATGATTTATATAGAAGTGTAACAAAAGGAGATACTGCCAGCTGAGTTATCTGAAATTTTGTAGATAATTACATGTCATTAGTGAATATCAACATGATTCATATAGTCATGTTACAAATATATTAGAACTATATGTTATGTGTATATCAAATTACTGGCACAGAAGTGTGTGTTGAAAAGGGTTTTTAAAGTACTGAGCATAAAAATCTAACCACAGTGTACCCTATTGTATTAGAACAGAAATGTACCTGCACTATTGTAACTGTTTAGATGTATATATTTTAACAATGGAAACTGGAACACCAGAGGTTAACTTCAGAACAAAATAGCTGAAATTAAATTACTTTATGACCACATAATAAAAGGATGTTATCTTTTAGTTTTAGTGCAGTAACAGACACAATGTCTAGAACTAGAGATTCATTGGACTGCTTTGGAAGTGTTTTTATTGTTTTATTACTTCCAGGATCTGCCTTTGATCTAAGAAAATCCTTGTCTGTGTATTTTCACAGGTAGATACTAAATGCTACCAGCTGCATCAGTTGTGGTTTTACCTGGTATAGAGACAGATGACAAGAAGTGATGTCATCCTGCAGGTCTTGGTTTGGCCACTCAGCTGAGATCTCAACTCTATAGCTGTGTCAGTGGGGAGTCTTATTAGGGAGCTGGAGAAAGTGGTAGAAACCAGCCCCAGACTGACTGTGGTCTCTGTGTGATCTTAATGGAAATTGCATTTGATGCAGAAAGCTGCATTGGGAAATACTATGTGTGTACCTGTCATCCTCCCAGTGTATGACTCCCACTGGTGCTAGTGGTAAGGATTAAGACTTCTTGATTATTGGGTCAGCGGTGGGCATCACATAAGGTGTAGTTATTCTCTTAGGTATAATCAGGAATATAGCAAAGCTTAGCTTAGATATTTTTCCTTTTTTATTTGAGACTGTCCTGCAATGTTGCTTTAAATATTTCCTGTGATTTTGAACTCTGATGTTACTGTAAATGTATTATTAGTATTTTCTTGTTCTTTTATTATTTATTATTAAATATATTTAAACCTTTCATTGTGGCTGGTCTGTCTAGACATATTTAAGTTCTAGGAGTACTTGCATATTTATTTGGTGACACTGCATGGGCCACTTCTAATATCCTTGCTCTTGGTCAAACTACCATTTGTACTGATAGTAACATTGCACAGTAAAATAGGACAGCCTTTGTTAAGGGCCTTAAAATAGCTGACAAAGAGGTAGCTAGTGGCAGTAATAACTACCTTATATCTGGGCAGAAGGAGGCATAGCTAGTAAACATGTGTCAGCCTTTTCCAGATGTGTGGGTAAAAGAAATCTCCAAGAGTATGCATGTCAGGTACTTGGGCAGGGACACAAAGCACTGGTTGGACAGTGTGGGTGCTGGAGTTCTTGGCTTGGCCACTCAAAAAGCAACTGCCTGCATACAAGAACATGGATAGTGGAACCCTGTACAAACCAGTCTAATGCTACTGGAAGTCCTACTTTTATCAACAGACTGTAAGCAGTGTATGTCTAATATAGTCTTCTGTCTGTGATACTCCCATAGGTTCTTCTGCTGTGCACACTACTGGCCCCCCTCCTCCATTTTCCTCCCATTTATTGTAAAAAATACACAGTTGTCCAAAGCTTTGCATTTATTTTATATTCTACCTCCCTGATGCTCTACTAAATCTGCCTTTGAGTTCACATAGATAAAAATACATCTTTAAGTACTGACTTGGGCTAGCTGGTTGATTGTTTTTCTCATCTTACAGTTTTCTCCAAGTCTTAGTTCAACCAGCTCCATTCACCCTCTCTTCGCTTGGGCTCACTCCACTCCCCTACCCTACCCCCCATTCCCACCCACCCCCTTTCCTCAAACTTATACACTCACTTTAATTAACCACACACTCACAACCACTCAATTTCCTCCTTCCAGCCAATCCTAGCTATCCAATCACTCAAAACTGCCTCCTGCACCTATTAATCTAATTATGTCTTAACTACCACCATGTCTTTCACTCAGCATACAGTGTTACTCATCATGCTGAACTCCCTCCCTCTACCCAGCCTTTCCTACTCCACCTCCTATCACTCCCACTACCACCACACCTTATCTTCTCCTACTATTTCTCTCAATCACTACAATCCACTAATCTCTATAAACTTCTCAATAACTCCCTCAATATTTACTCACTTTCAGACTCTCTTACATAAATTTAAGATACTTCTCCCTCCCTCTCCCCCACAAAATCTAAAGCCACACTTCTCTTCTACAGCCCCCTTACCACAGCATACAAACCCTCCTTTCCAAGCCTTCTGCTGGCTGTGATATTCACCCTGACCCTGGTCCACCCTCCAACCCAACCACAGGAAACAACAGTCACCCCTCTAACACCTCCACTACATTACCTGACCATTCTCCCTCCCTCCTCGCCTCCTATACTCCCTATCCAAACTCCTCACCATCACACCCCAAAACCTTGAAAATACTCTCCCTCAATATTTAAAACATTGCTAACAGAGTTACTTCTTTCCATGCTCTTATTTCTCTCTACAACTCTGACATTCTCACGCTCTCAGAAACATGGTTACAACCTCATATTACAGAGTTTGAAACCCCCCTCAGTTACAATATTCTCAGTCTCGATTGACATAAGAAATGAGATGGTTGTATAGCTATCATATACGCTGACAAACTTTCTATCATCTACCTACATCTCCTAACAATTTCCATCCAGCTGAAATTCTTATTGCTAAATGTAAATTAAATAATCACAAAAACATAGCCATAGTAGCAATTTATATCCCACCTGACAAGAAAATCCCTACCTTCAAACACCTCCTCTCCTGGGCATCCAAAACATCTCTTATGAGACTATAATCCTAGGTGATGTCAATATTGACTAGAGCTCCCTTAATTCCTACTCTTCTAATACTAACATCAATCTCTTTGGATTCTCTCAACTCATCACCTCTCCCACCCATATCAACAAACACACAAATAACAGCACTACCCTTGAATGGATCCTCACCTCTAATACAAATCTGTATCACAGTGCCACAGCTCTACCTGACTCCCTCAATGACCATCTCCCTACCCACATGTTATGACACTTACCTCATCTGCTAAAAACTCTCTAATACAAAGATAGCCATAATTGCTCTTTTTTCTGCCCAGATACCTTCAATAATCTTCTCTCCTCTCTTAACTTGTCCTTCAGCTATTCCCTCCTTCTCAATGAGGCTGTCTCCAAATTTAACAACACCTTCCTGAATATCCTAAACTCCTTAGAGCCCACTAGAAAAATAAGAACAAAAGCAAACTTTGCTCCATAGTTTACCTAAGCCACCCATAAATTAATGCTTAAATGAGACAGTGCCTGGAAAACCTGGAAGAAACAAACTCTCATTGCCATCTGCAAGCCTATAGAGAACTTAGGAACCTAACCAAGAAACATGTTGATTTATAAAAGAAAAACAATACTATCAAAAACCACTCGATAACCACAACTCCAACACAAAAAAAAATTAGGAATAGTATCAACAAACTCTTACATCCAGACAACCCTTCTATCCCCAGCCCCTGTCCTAACAGCTCATCAATAGACACTGCCTCCTTTCTTAATTCCTTCTTCATTGACTCTATAAAAAAGTTAACCAAACATGACAACACCTCCCTCTCTCCTTCTGATCCCCTTCCCTCTACCATTTCCATCCAGTCTCTACTGCTTATATCAAATCTCTTCTTACCAAACTGAAACCCTGCTCCCCTTCTGCTGACAACCTACCTCCTCTATTCTTTAAACTTGCAGCTAACTCTGTTGCACATCCAGTCTCCATATTAGTAAATAGGTCAATTCAAGAGAACACAGTCCCTGACATCTGAAAAAAATCCTATGTCATACCCCTCCACAACGGTAGCAATTCAGCTGAACCAACCAACTATAGACCTATCGCCATACTATCCCCTTATCCAAAATTCTGGAAAAAATGTATTTATAACCAGCTTCATAAACACATCATGTCAGACAACTTGTTAACTCCCACTCAACACTGTTTCTGTCCTCACTGCAGCACATCTACAGCTCTCATTTCATTTACACAGAATATCACCAAAGCACGGGGCAATAACAAACTCATGCCTCTTCCTTGGATTATCTAAAGCCTTCAAAACCATTTCCCATAATCTACTTCTCTCAAAACTTTCTTCCCTTAACGTCTCCTCTTCTACTATACTATGGTGCTCCAGTTACCTCTCCAACAGATTCCAATCCATCAAATGGCTTTCTTCCTCATGCCCCCTTCCTCCCAATCCAAACAGGTGCCCTCCAAGGGTCAATCATTGGACCTCTCCTTTTTAATATCTTTACAAATAACCTTTACACTTCCTATGCAAACCCCATAATCAACTCCTTCTTCCCCAACTCCACCTCACACACTATCTTAAATTAATCCTCCCACTGTCCTGCCCTCATGGACCTCATCACTCTCTACTCTCCTAAGTGCAGCCTATGCAGGACAGACCTACACCTCTTAGATATCTACAAATCCAATAAAAATATTGGCAAACTTTTATACAGCCAATCTGTCGCCAATGCCTGGAATAGACTTCCCCTTTCTCTAAGAACAAATGGCAAATTCCTTAACTTCAAAAAAACTTCTAAATACTTATTTACTAAATCCTGGACCTGCCCTTGTCCCACTTCCATATAGACTACTCCCTCTATCCTTCCCCCTTCCCCTCTCATTTTTCACACTTTACCCCAACTACTCATTTAAGGTCTTTATGATATTCTACCAACCTTGAATTTCTCTCTGATGGTAATTGTTAGATATAATCTAACTTTTTATATTATATTTTATATACTTAATATGTACAATGGTTGTTTAAACCCTCAGTATTACTCTTGTATTCTAACGTGTTCAGTTATAAGTTGTATTCTGTTTCTTCTGTGTATATCCACTTGTTTGTTAGTATAGCATGATGTTTTGTTTATCTGTGGAGCTTTTCTCTTTGGGTCTCCACTAAAAAAGGGCTCTGCAGCCCAGTTGGACTAACCCAGTTAACAAATATCAACTAAATAAATAAATAAACAACACTGAATTTTATAAGGCTGCAGGACAACATATGGTGGATGATATCAGCACTGGATATTGTAGATAAGATGTTAGGAGCGCGCAACCTCTGACTACAGTCTTACACTTGACTCCTAAAGTTGGTTTGTGCTATAGACTTATGCATACATACTTGCTTTTACAGTTAAGATATGCATGCTGACTTTGCTACTACTGTATAGAAAACAAAACAATTTCTATCTTTAACTTTTAAAGCTACAATAATCTCTTGTGCTGCATACATACCACTAGCTTCCCTCAGTCTCTCCAAATGATCAGCATGAGCCTGTCAGTTCAACTCAATTTCAGGATTAGCTGAGAAAAGAAACAAAAGAAAAGTAAAGACACAGCATTATGCATACCAGTCTTGACTATATTTGGCTTTCTATGTATTATAAATTCTCTATATTAGCATACTTGCACAACTGTGGTATGTTGCTAGTTTGAAACTCATCCAACTATTGGTTTAGTGTATTCCTTTTGTTCTGTGCCTTTTTAGGTCATTGAAGTGGTGCCTGCACTGTTCTCCAGTGTTTGGGATGCCAGTCTCTCTGGAAACAGCCTTGGCCAGACTATTCCAAGCTTCAGACTTGTACTAGGAGCCACAATAGTCCCCCTGCAGAAGCCTTCAGCTGTGGCACTTTACCAGGAGTCCAATAAGTATTCTGGACTCCTGAGCACCCCACCTCTGCACCCTAAATTGGGGATCTTCCCCTTTAATGGCAGACATGACTAATCCCGAAAGTAGAGCAATGGCAAATAATGATTTTCCGCCAATTCCTGTTATCCCGTTTACCGGTAGTGCACAAACCCGAGCAATGATACCAACCATGTTTGTGTGATGTTAAGCTGAGAACAATGGTGCCAAACATGGAGGAAAGAATTTTTCTTTCTATATTGGACACTTGACACTTAAGAACCTAGAATCCCTGCTGTCTCAGACACAAGCCAGTACATCTGGCACTGAGAACATCTGCACAAACACCACACCTCTAACACCACTGACACTTGTACAGTACATTCCTATATATGTGGAGGTTCTCAACAAAAACATACCTAAACAAAAGAGACCTCTGAAGCAAAAGCATACATGCACATAACGACCCACTGCACAAAGCACTGCACAAAGTATATATGCCTGTGTCTCACAGCCTCTAAGGTCCAGCCACAAACCCAACATACTAATCATAGGAGACTCTATTGTGAGACACACAGATGTGCCCCTCATCAGTCTAGACAAGGGGAAAGTCACGATAAGTTGCTTTTCAGGTGCTAGAATCTGCCATATCATTCACGCACTCAGGTCTCTCATAAACAGGTACTGTTATGACTATGTCATAGTCCATGTTGGTGTGAATGACTTGAGATGTATTTCGCTGGACTAAATGAAGAGAGTCATAATTTAGCTCACTGAATATGTGTCCCAGACAGGTATGTCCCTAGCCTTAAGCAGCATCTTACTGTCACCCAGGATGATGCCTCATTACAAACAGGAACAGAAGAAAACAGACTGGTATTAAAAAACAGTTTTATTTTTTATGGGGGAGAATTTTTTCATCAAATTAAGGGCGTAGCTATGAGGGCAAATTGTGCCCCCACATATGCCAATATATTTTTAGCTTGGTGGGAGAAAAAATATGTTCTTAGTTCTGTATATAGTAACTGTTGGTCCCATTATTAGAGATTTTTAGATGAAATAGCTATTTTTTGGATTGACAAAGTGGAGAAGTTACATGAATTTCTGAAGTATTTGGACACCACTAGCCCCTTTTTGGAATTTACCAGTTCTATAAACATTGACAGACTTGATTTTTTGGACGTGAGTCTAATTAAAACTGTGGAGGGCATTAAGTCTAAAATATTTCGTAAAGATACGTTTTCAAATTCTTATCTTCATTTTTCGAGTGCCCACCCCTATATACAGAAAAAAAACATTTACAAAGGTCAGTTAATTCAAGCATCCAGGATGACTTCCCAGGATGCAGATTTTTTATTGGAGTGTGATTTTATTGAAAGCTTATTTATTCAAAGGGGTTACCCAAGCGATTTACTGGTGGACAGTCGTACCTACGTAAGCAATTTACGTCATATTAGGTACTACCCATTGTTGGGTAAAGGACTGGAAACAAATCAACATGTATCAAGCGAAGTCAACCCCTCGGCTTACTCTAAAGCTCTTACCTTAGATTTTAATTTGGACTCCAGAATGGTAGTGGACATATTAACAAAGGAATGGAATAGGTTTACTTCATTGACGGATCTTAAAGGTATTGACAAGGGACCTCTGAAGATCAGTTACAAGAGGGGAAAATTTTGAAGGACCTCTTGGAGTGTGGGAGTAAACTGAAGCCTGCTCACACCACTAAGACAAAAGGTACATTTAAATGTGGAGCATGCACACAGTGCAATTTTATTTCTAACACAAATCAGGTATTTTTAAAAAGTAGGAATAAATGGGTGTATGGCAAAAGTTTTAGTAATTGCAACTCTAGTGGGTTAGTATATTTAGTTGTGTGTAAGACCTGTGAAGCCTTTTATGTGGGCAAGACTGAAAGAAAGTTGAAAAGACGTATATATGAGCATATGTACGATGTTAAGAAATGTAATGCTAAAAATGCTCTGTATAAACATTCTTTGGACTGCCCAAAGGCAAGTTTTGAGTTTTTTGTTCTAGAGGTTGCTATTCATGATGTGAGGGGGGGGGGTGCATGGGAGACTATAATTGAATATAGGGAACTATTGTGGCAGATTACCCTAGATGCAAGCAGGACCCCTGGGTTAAATGAGAACATTTCAATAGCACCTCTATTAAAACTCAGGTCTGCTAAGCTATAAAGTACTTTGGAAGTAAATATATTTATTTATATTTTTATATACACATACTTTTTTTACATATACATACTTTTTACAAAAGTATAAACATGTACTTTTATTACTTTTATCAGTTTTTTAACAAGTTTATATTAACACACTACTGAGATATTTTATTGTTATAATATGAGTGATTGCATGAATAGCTTCTAGTTTTTTATCATTGTTAAAGTTTGTAATTAGCATGTTTTGACACTAGGTGACAGCATTTCGATTTACTTTTGAATGTATTTTTGAATGTCTTTTTAAATTTTATACTGTTATTTTATTGGTTATTTTATGATTAGGGGAGCTATTTAATGGGCCTTAGCTATGTAATTTATTATTCTGATGAAGTTCTTGTGAACGAAAACGCATTTGGAGTGTTATCAGCGTTTTGATGTTTTGCTTATCTTCTATTTGTGCCATTAAACCTTGAAGAAATTGTGGACCTGAGTGCTTCCAGCCTGTTTTCTTCTGTTCTTGGTAGTTACTGTGGCTGGAATCCCTGTTTTTTACTACTCATTACAAACAGAAAATGATTGACTTTAACAATTGGCTTAGTTTCCGGTGTCATTCCAAGGGGATCCAGTATCTGACAACCTTGGAGGACATGACTGACAGACCATGATTCTTTGCCAGAAATGGCCTTTATCTGTCTCCCCTGGGCTTCAGGCTTCTGGCAAAGGCTTTTGCCTCCCCCATAGTGCCTTTTTTAGGTAAAATCATGAGGACAAAATTACCAATGTGAAAAATTCTTCTTAAAATTTGAAGGTCATGCTGCTAAACACTAGAATTCTTAACATGAAACTGCACTCATTGAAAGCATTCCTCACCCTGGAAGATGCTGATGTTTGTGCAGTCACTGAAACCTAGTTCAAAGCTGCGGACAGCACCCCAGCTTTACCAGGTTACTTGTCCTACCATACTTTCAGACCCCAAATAAAAGGCTACAAAGCCAAAGGAGGTGGAGTTTCAATATTTATCAAAGATATACACACCTCCAGGCTGGACAAACAGTATGACACACAGGAGACACTCCAGGTGCATTTAACTATTGACAAAACACATATTCAAATTATAGCTAGCTACAGACCCCCAGTCATGACTCAGGAGGCCCACTCCACCTATCTGGACTTACTTGAATCCATCAAGTTTCAACCTTCTACCTTGATCCTGGGAGACTTTAACTACCCAGTCATAGAGTGGAAGACCTATTCTAGCTCAAACACAAATGCCCAGAAATTCCTCATATTTGTCAGTGACAATGCATTGGATCTGCTGGTTGACACCCCCACAAGAGGTGAAAATATCCTGGACCTGGTACTATCCAATATGAGTAGCCACTGTAGCACCCCTACAGTGTCATCCTCCATTCGTAAGATCTGACCATAAAGCAATCACTTTCAAAGTCACCATCTCCCCTGACCACCCCCCCCCCTCCTTGCCAGGGTCGAACAAAAAAAACTTTTCCAAAGCTGACTACAACTTCCTGAGAGCAAGTATAAGCAGTTTCACAGCCACCATCCCTTCAGTTGAATCAAGCACTAATGTCTAAGCCTACACCAAAAAACTATATGTGCACCTATATAGCTGCATGGACTCAGCAATACCTGATAGGACCAAATCATCTTCCTCAAGGAAGAGTAAACCTGTCTGGTGTACAGCAGCAATAAACAGACTCTATAATAAAAGGAAAAAAATTGCTGTCCAGGACCACAAAGGAGCAGGTGCCAAGTTGGAAGCAATCTCTTCTTTGTCTGAACAAGCAAATAAGGTCACTGGTGAAATCCACTAAGGCTAACTTCGAGTCCAAGTTGACCGCATCCACTAAGGACAATTACAAGGCTTTCTTTGCATACATCCACAATTTCAAAGGTAACTCCCAAATCTGGTCTGAATTGGTGGTCAAGTATACCACATACACAAATGTCATAGATATAGCCAATCTGCTGACAGACAAGCTCCGTGAAAACTTCACCCCCCTGTCCCCCCATCAGTAAACCAGGAACTCCCCATCACCTGGCACCTCCCCTCATCACCAGGGAGCAGGTTATTAATGCCCTCTCAAAAGCAAAAAAATACAGCCTCCATTGGACCCAACAACATCCTTGGCTGTGTCCTACATGAACTCAGGCAAGAGCTCTAAGCACACTAGGCACACTATTTAACCAAAACCTTTGCACCGGCTTCACCCCAGCAGAATAGAGGGCAGCCACTGTCATTCCTCTGCACAAAGGTGTAGCACCCACTGACCCAGGGAATTATAGGCCTATCAGCCTAACTAGCCTGGTCTGCAAGGCCATGGAATTCATTATTATGGACCTTATAAACAAGGACATTGGCAACCTCCAAACACTTGATCCCACACAGTTTGGTTTTGTCAAAGGAAGATCATGCCTGTTAAACTCTGTTGTCTTCTTTGAAACCATCGCCAAACCCATGGATGAGAGCAAAACAATGCACACCGCCTACCTTGACCTAGCCAAAACCTTCAACATCATTCCCCACTGAGACATAATAGATAAACTCTCCTAGCTAGACATCAACCCATATGCTACCTGATGGGTAGCCAACTAGCTCACTGATAGAACTCAGTCAGTTAAAATAGGGGAAGCCTCCTCTAGTAGTAGATCTGTAACAAGTGGCATACCTCAAGGATTAGTCTTGGAGCCTCTACTGTTTAGGATATACTTTTCTGAGGTGCAAGCCAAAACCAGGGATCTGTGGCTCACCAAGTCTGCAGATGACTGCAAGCTGGGCATTGTCATAATTTCTTCTAGTGATATGAGCATCCTCCAAGAGGGTCTTAATGAAACTAATGACTGTTGCCAGAAGCATGGCCTCAAACTGAATGCCAAGAAATGCATCATTATCCATTTTGGGGAAAATGGTGTCCCCCACTAATTATCATATTAATAACAACATACTAAGCATTCAATCAGTCATGAGCAACTTGGGCACCAAGGTTGATAGCAACCTGACTTTTGACCACCATGTTGCCTCCATTGTACGAAAGGCTTTTTACATAGCCTACCTTATAAGTAAGGGTATTTCATCCAGGAACAAGGAGGTCATAACATCCCTGTACTCCTCCCGTATCAGACCTATTATCGAGTACAATTCCCCCTTTGGCATGTACCTTGCCAAGCACATGCAGCAGTTGGAGAGAGCACAGAGGTTCCTGACCAAGAAAATCCAGGGTCTCAAACACCTATCCAATACAGATAGGCTAAAAGCCCTGTCCCTCTACTCAGTCTTATACAGACTGCTCAGAGCTGACCTGTGTCTGGCATACAAGGCTGTCTCAGACTCAGCCTTGATGGAGTTGCTGCATATCCGTAAGTCAAACTCCACTCATACAACCCACACGCAAAGTCTCAACCTGGTCTATTACATTAATAGAACTTGTTGGTGGGATAGCTTTGTGTCCCAATGACTCCCCCATCTGTGGAATAGACTTGCTCTCCATGTCAAGCAAAGTACCTCACTAGCCCTCTTTAAGAGAAATCTGGACAACTGGATGGGAAACAAAAATATGCCCCTGGGATCTCACCTGTGTCCCTGCTGGACAGGGAAAACAGGTGCTGACTTTGTGGGAACATGGGTGAAATTATTAGCTAGGCTTATAAGGGCCTCCAGGCCTATTGTCCTATGAACCTATAAGTTTGAGGGGTGTCTGCTGTTGTAATTGTTAGGTGATCTAACTTTGCAGACATGCACTGGGGGCATAAATTGCATGACCTGACACATGTTTGGTTGGACTTTATACACTAATAATATTGATTTTTATGTGGGATTCAAATCTATGTATAAGGGACAAAACATTTTCTTCCACAGCAGTAATCCTCCATCTTTGCTACAGAAGAAATGCTTCTCAGACATAGTCACGAATCATTCAAAAATACATACGACAGTTTGAGGTGTTAGCAATGTATGTGTGTGTCCTGACAAGGTCATTCTATAGAGATTAATTTGTGTATGTGTCTTATTTAGGTGTGAAGGCCATCCAAATCCAGATAGCAGAATTATACTTACAGAAACGTAGACAGTATACCCTCAGTCATACATTTTAACCTTCAAAACACAGTAAAGATGGCTTATCCCTCATACATATAATCCATATCATCTTCACTATTTATGATTATATGTAATATGATATAAGTAAGATTGAATGTAATGTGAAATGGAATAACAGTAAAAATGTCTGGAATTTCTTGTATTAGAACGCAAGACCGTGTGTATGTCAGTCTTACATGTACATCTGTTGACATAGGACCATTAAAATAACACTTGTATATTTTCTATTTTCTTGTTCATTACTATAAGCTGAATTGCAACAACAGTAACTATATGTTGCAGTTTCTGTATAAGAACCAAAGACCATCTGTATTATAGCCCTATGCTTATACTTGCTGCACAGAAATATTTAAATGACAGTTGCATAATTTCTTATTCTTTCTTAAGTTGTGTGTGTTAACCTCCACACAATACTGCTTAGCATGTTTAAGCAGTGCGCAACAGAATTAATAGACTGCATCTGTTTTAAATTGTTGACTGACTGTGTTCTGTCTGCAGGTATTTGATGGCTGCAGGTGTTGGAGAAGCTTGCTAACCGCCACTCAACATCTCTTAGCGGCATTGCATGATAGAAAGCAAAAACTGCAACAATGTATTCTTCCCGAACTTTACACTGTCTATGCCCTGTCTGCAGTTTTTCTGTCTGCTTCCTGTGTTGGCCAGTAGTCCATGTCTGCATGCTGCTAAGCACTGTACAATCAAGATAAGCACAGCTAAACCTAACATTCATTATGTTTCTCTGTTTGTCTTGTTTGTGCTAAGCAGTGCACTGCTCAAACACTGGCATTTAAAAATAAAAATAAAAAATAAGAAAAACACACAAAAGGGAAAATTAGGTGAAATGAAGAAAATAAATTTATTAAATAAACAACACTACAAAATGTATGCTGGTACACGTGAAATATTTTTAAACATGTCTGTATTTGAACTCTCACTGCAATGGACCTTCAAAACACAATAAGGGTGGCTTATCCTTTTTGCCACACAAACAGCTTTGCAGCAGAGAACTAAAATCATTGTGCATACAACCAACTGCAACATCATCCACAGTGTTAACTAAACGCATTACAGTTGTTTGTACACTTATTAATTTCAGAAGTAGTGCACTGAGTGATCACACAACCATTTCTGACTATTGCTTGTTTGCATAAATGCAGCTCTGTCTTATCTCTCTGTGTTTGTTGCCCATTTCTTGTCGTATCTGACCAATAATCTGAGACTTGCAGTCTGTAAGGTATTCTGTATCATTTGTCCTTAAAATGTGTGGGTATATTAAATGGTAGTAATATACAGTTGTCAAGACATGAAGGGGAGGTTAGATGTTACTGAACAGAAACTGTGAAATGTGTGCTGCTTACTTACATTTAAAACCTTGATACAATTACTTCTACACTTTGTAAGTCTATCCTGGCTGACACACCCATTGGCGGTAGTGGAGTCTGAATTGCTTTTTTGTTTTCTTTCTTCTTACCAGTAATCATTCACAGTTGCAATCCATTAGTAACAAACACTGAGGGATGCCTGCACTATGTTTACATCTGATACGCTGAGCTAAGTATTTGCGATTCAGCAATTCAAATGAGTTCACACCTCAGTTGTATCTTCACAGTGCTCACATCCCTGAATGTGCACTATAAAAAGGGAGCCATGTAACTATGGAACTTGAAGGTGAGGAGATTTGTTTATGTGGATAACACAGAAGGAAATATTACTTTGGTATCTAACTGCACAGAAGACCACTGATCTTGATAAGGTGTGCTTGCATTTTTCAGTTATATCCTGCATATGTTGAAATGCAAGTAAGAAAAATCTGTTAATATGTATATGCATTAGCAAATGCTACTCTGATCTGTATGCATTTTCTTACAAGTGTACTGATGCCATAGGCATGTTTGTGAGGACATTTTACTTTCTCGGATGCACAGCCTTATTAACTGTCACCACAAGTGCTGATGTTACAACCATTTTTCTCTGTACAGTCTTCCTTTGTAATTTTCATGAAATGTAAATGTTCTATATTGTCAATGACACAGGGGTGTTAGCATTCTAGGATGGAACACACACACACACACACACACACACATACTTCTAAGGGAGTGATGGCCACAGGCAGACATGAATGGCAATTGCTTAAAATTGGAGGTTCTGTGATATATCTGTACACATGTTTCAGAGACAGTTTACTTGATCACATTTTTAGCATTTCACTGATAGTTTATTAGCAAAATGTATCATTTTCCTGTTATTTTTGGGTTGGGGGAGCAAAGTGCATTTCTGTCTTGGCACATTCAAGATTTGCTATTGTTACTCTCCTTGTTTTGGATCCAGTCTTGCTTTGTGTGTAATTGTAATATGTTTCAACCACACAATTCCTTTTTTTTATATTTGAATATCTTGACTGTTTTATGTTCCTCCAGTGGGTAATAGTGAAATACTTTTACCCTTTATATGTTATATCTAAGCAGGACTTTTATTTATGTGACACTTATGTGATTTATCCTTCTTTTGTGTTTTATGTCACTTAGGACTATGGCACCCAGGTGTCCCAATCTCCGAACCCCCCTTCAGTGACCCACAAAATTAAGTCATCATGGAAGCATTTAGGTGTCATGGTGCATTTCTGCTTGAAAAGAGATGTAGGGATATGTCTGGCTAAATGCAGATTTGACAGCAGATAGTTATTTATGTGGACGCAGTCGGTGAGCAGAACAGGACATATGATCAGTTGCTCCATAGGGCCACTGACATTATTTCATCAGCTAGGAAGAGAGCAGCTGCGGTAGCCCATGAACAGATGGCTACCCGGTGGGGGGCTGATACAGAGCCACCATTGACACCAAATGAAGATTTTCTGTCCCACTGTCAGGTATCCAGAGAGCTCAGTGGAAAGTGCACAACAGTATGTCATTGATGTTGGTGCTGCTGTTTCAGGGAGGACAGGTATGTGCCAGGAGGAGCTTCCAGGTAGGCTTTTATCTCAGTTGTTAAATACTTTTTGTATAGTAAAATATTGATAAAATACTTAAGTTATGTTTAACATTACATTTGTTTGGGGTGGAGAATGTTGTAGGTTGATATAGTTAACAGCACATACCAGTTGATTATACATGGTCTTGGGGTGGATGTGTCATCCAAGTTCTTGTTAAAAGTATCATTAATGTACATCTAAAAGGCAAAAAGTTTTAACCACCTGTGTTACCGTTCATTCTGATGATGGTTTTCTTACCTTTTGCTTAACTTCTTCCAGGACCATCAAGCATAGGGAGCCTACAATCATCTGCACATGGTAAGCCAAACATTTTTATGTCAGTACTGATGAGCAGCTCAAAGAAATAATTAGTTTGTGATGTGGGTGTCAGGATTGTTGTGTGCACTGCTGTACTGTCTGTAAATAGTGGCACCACTGTTAGTCTGTTAGCATGTATTGCACTATAGTAGTGTAGGTATTAATTTTTATCCTGTGTTTTACTGATAATTATCACAGGTCATCCTGACAGTGGAAGTGTGGGACTCATATCACCTGATGTCAGAGTATTAGCAAACTCTAATGATGATGATGGTGGCCAAAAATAGGCACAGATGGGAGGTTCAGAGGTTGAATCTAACACTGAGGTTGACATTCAGCCATCCCTGTAATTCCATCGGACACAGCCAGTAGGCCTAAGCCAACCCATTCCAGTTGAGCTCTCACATATCGTACAGGTGGAGGTTGAGACACTCAATCAGGGCAGTGTGGTTACTGTAGCTTCAGTGTGCCTGTGGACTCCAGCAGTAGCCAAAGTGTGCATGAGGTGCAACACAGGAGGGCTGGGGTCTATATCAGATGACCAAAAGCTTACAAGTCCAAAGCTCACAACTTTGAACTGCAAACCTCGAAAGCTGACAACATTGAACGTACAAAAAAAAATACTAACTACCCAAAAAGAAAAATGCTCTATGCAGAGTGGCAAGCCCCCCCCTGCACTCCCCACACCCCCTGATACTTAAATATACCAACTCTGAGATCGCACTATAGTGCAGTAAAGGGAAATCTTCTCTTACTGCACTCTATGGCAATCTCTGTTCTGCGGTTTGATGTTGTCAGCTTTCGGGGTTTGAAGTTCGAGGTTGTAAGCTTCGGACGTATCAGCCTTCGATGCTCCAATATAAACCCAGAGGGTTGTTAGGGGTGCTTGGAGAAGGCCTGCTGTCCATCCTTCACCTGCTCCAGATTTGTCTTTCTGTACCACTCTGTGAATATTTATGGGCATCATGGAGGTGCAGGCACATTCCAATTGGTCCTCCAGAGAAATGTTTAGGATTGCAGATGTGGCAGAGGCTGACATGTGTGACTGCCTCCACCATTGTTGCCGATTCCATGGATTGGATGAATGACACATTGGAACAGGTGGTGTCTTTGATGGAATGTTTGCTGGGAAGGGGATGGCATCCATGTGGGTGTAAGTCAGCCATATCATTTGATGTTAGCTGATGTGGCCATGCCCAATCACGCTCTCATAGTGGCACTACTTTCACTGCTCCATCAGTGGTTGATGTGTCCACACCCAGACATGCCAGGCCATGGGCCGGGATGTCCTCTTGACAGGAGTTCATTCAGCAGACATCAGTCACATTCAGGTAGCAGCAGTGCATCTGATCATGGGTGTGGATGTGCCAGTGCAACTCTTGGCAGAGCCAGTTCTTGTGGTTGGGTACGACAATGATGATCTGCCACCTCTACCTTACATGGCTCACACCTGTCTGACATACCAAGGTGTAGAGCTAGCACAGAGCTTGGCTGTGTTCCTGCAGGCACTCACACACCAATTTCACCTGAAGGGCCCATATAGACAGACACACAACAGCTACATGATTCAGCTGTGAAGCTTAAAGCTCATTCTGTCTTGCTGGCCATTTGTTATTTTATCTGAATGTCTGCTTGCTTCTGTTTCTTACTCATACGCACACACTTACTTTTTATGTCAGCTTAGGCTTCCTGCCCCCCCCCCCACACACACACACACACAAAACATCCTGTGCAAGTGATGATAAATGTCCCATAACATTATTTTCTATCTTTTGGGTTTAGGGATACATAAGATTTGTGTCTGACGTTCGGGGTGCATAGCTGTCTTAGTGCTTTGTATATCTGCCTTTGTGATATTGTTTCTCTAATTGTAATTTTTGACATATTTTGGTCTTAGAAAGTTAGACAGTTGATAGTATCAAAACATTTTTTGACATCAGTATTTTTAATAATCTTCTGAGGGTTGTGAATTCTGAAACTGAAATTTGCATCTTATTACTTTGTAACTTTACTCTTTAATGATTTTCCAGTACAAAAGTATGAAGCCAAACTGAGGACATTTAGTGACCATCAGTACTTTTGAAAGGTGTGAATGTGTGAATCTCTAATGCCTGAGGCCTATTACTTGATAAAGGACACATGTATTCACATAAGCTCTGCTGTCACATGTTAAAGTCATTGCTGTACAAATCACCCACCTTTTACTTACATTACCAAATAACAACATGCAAGGATATGTCATTCATTCATATTATTACACAATTCTATTTTAACACTCTAGGTTCAAGACTCATCATGTAAATCCAGCAGTTTCTAAAGTTTTAGTTCAGGGCTGAATCTGTCTGATATTGGGAGTACACAGCCATTAATTACATGGGTAGGTAAAGACTGTGAGCAATGTCTGGCATGAATGTTACTATACGTATGTGCATAGGATGAAGGTTTTAACCCTTTAAGTGGCAAGTGAGTGTGCTATGCATTGCCTTTTAGCAAATGCAAAGACATATTGAGAATGCCTACATCTACCTACACCCACAGCAGCTGCTGGTTCCTCCTCTGACTCCTCACCTGTGTGTGGCTGCAGTGTCCTTGCAATTGGTGGTGGGATGTGTGCCCCTTCCTCTTGTTGATCCTGCTAAAGCTGCTTTCTCGGGATGATGTTGTGAAGCATGGCACAGATGGTGAAGATTTCAGTACATGTACTTTGATTGTACTTCAGGGCTCCCCCAGATGTATCTAGGCACCGGAACCGTGACTTCAGCAACCCAAACACATGCTCCTTGATATTTCTGGTTTGAGCATGTACCTCATTATTGTGTTCTTCAGTGGGTGTATTTCTGATGGGCATCATCAGCCACAGTTCCAGTGCATAACCTGCATCCCCCAATAAATTACCCTGTGGGATATCACTCCTTGTGAACATTTGATACAGTTGGGAGGCATGCCAGATATGTGAGTCGTGGTAACTGTCTGCATTGCTAGGACACACATTCTAGATCATTCCCTTAGCATTATCCATATTTGGCAGTTAATAGAGTGGAACTCCTTTCTATTTATGTAGAGCCTTCTATATTCCCTGGATGGTGCCTTCTTTTCTATATGTGTACAATCTGTGTCACCCAGTACTTCAGGATAGAGTGCTACAGGGTAGAACCTCTGCATGTTTGTGCCTCTGTCCTCAGGAGTACAGGGCAAATATATGTTGTCACTGGCATATTGGAGCATAGCATTCAGGAAATGATGGAGGATCCTGGATGCTGATGCCTATGACACCACCAGCATGTCCCCTGTTGGTCTCTAACTGGTTCCTGTAGCTAAAATTCTAAATGTTACACATACATTTGTCTTCACTGTTATGTGTTCCACTTGGTTTGCCCTGGACCTAAGTTCTGGATGATAGAGGTTGCAGAGTTCATGTAGTGTGTCTCTATCTTTGAAAACTGTTCTCCTTATTAGCCATGATCTATTAGCAGCAGCAGTAGCATAGATTTCAGCTTGTTGCACATACACATAAATTAAAGCAACAGCAACCCCTAACATTCTTTCTTTGTATACTGCTTTCCATGGCTGTATTCCAGTAGGTTTTGGAATTTGCAGGGAAAACTAGCACTGAATCTGTATGGTTGCTTTATAGCTTGATGAATAACTCCTCCATTTTGGATTGCTTGATTATTATACAATTCAGCTGCTTATACTGCAATTAGTATGCCATGGTGATTACCATGGCTGCAAGGCTCTACACATCATGTAGAGCTACTTACTGAATACAGAACAGTGCACTGCATAGTCTTAGTGGACTGTGTAGAGCTTATTGAATCTGCCCAAATATTTATTATTTTTTAAAATTCCCTAATATTGTTATTTAATGTCTGTACATTCTTTAAGCTGGACGCTTCATAGTCTCATCTTTTTTTTATTTTTTTGAATTATTCATTAGCTGATTCAGTTACATGCCAGTTTTACTGGGTTATAAATTTGTTGTTTTAATATTTGTGTTTCTGATGAAGTTTCTTTATTCAGGTATGAAAGAACTCAACTGTTTAATAAATTTCTTGATTCCTACAAGGACTTTCAGTTGGTTGGGTTTGCTTTGAATTTACAGGTTTTTTTAGTTATCCACAAGGATTTCTTTTTTATGTTCCTGAAAGCTCTGCTTAGAGAGAGCAAGTTGACCCTCTTATGTGGTGATGACTTAGATATGGAAATTGGTATGACAATGACTGCTGAGTATCTGTGCAGGAGGTACCAGGTTAGTAATACATTGCTATATTATTTGTTGCACTGCATGTCAGGTAGGATTCATTCAGCAAATGTCTTCTACATATATTTCCTCCCAGTACTTCTGGTCTGCAGCTGCAGCATCCTGCACAATGAAGGATATATGTGTCCATATAGTATGCACAGATTGTGTCATTTACTAGTATGCCTGCTGTCCATGGCGATGACAGGTTCTGGATGAAAAGTGGTTGATCACAAGGTCTGTTGCATTTATGCTTTCACAGTTTGTGCTGGTGGATGATCCAGTGCAGTGAGATAGCACATGCCTGAACTTAGCAGGTCACTTGTGGCTGATAATTACAACAAGCATATGGCACAGTTTGATGACACAGTGACACTGTCAACAGCAACAACACTGTAGGGCTTACAAAAGTACTCTCCATACAAGAAGCTTGAGGAGGGACAAACTAAACATACAGACTCATTAGTGTTTTACAGATGTCTTGTAACTGTGGGTCTCACTAAAACTACACATGACAGCACAGCTTAGATAGGATCTGTGGGGTGCAGTGCCTTATGTGTGCCTACAGCCCACAGAGAGACATGGGATGCTGCACAGCACTACCATGACTCCAGGCCTGCCCATGATCTGGATACAGTACTTGGTGTTAATCATGGATGTGCAGAATAGCAATCCAGGCACAGGCAGCTGCTGCCCGCAACATCATGGAGGTGGTGAATATTCTATGTGGCATATGAAATGATGTACATGCCTGCATGACCCATAAGATGACAGGTAATATAGGGACAAGGACCAAAAGGTGCTGTTCTAGTCACTGCTGGCATAAATTGTCACCACCAATGCATCCATGATGCAGATGCTAACCACCATCTGGTGACTATCTGCAGGCCATGCTCTCTGTGGTAGGGAAAGGGTTCAGATGTGAAGTGGCTGGTCACAAGCCAGACATACCTGGGTTATACAGATCATTCCTTAAACAGTGTAATTGTTTGCTCTGGCCATAGAGACCACCAAACTTGGACATGGTTAGTCTCAAATATATGGCCATTGATGCTCCATTTACTCCACATCTGGTACACTAAGCCAGGTTGCATGCTCTTACTCCTGGAGTTCTAAACCATCAATATGCCTGTGAACAGAAGGAACACTGTACCCACTTATGAACATTTTCTGAGTCATAAACGCCATACATGTGTTAGCTCCTGAGTTAGTACACCCCATCAGGATACACTCCCTTACTTTCATAGTTCTATGCCATCTTTTTCATGGACTGTACTGAGCCCCAAGTTAAAAGGCCAACACAAAACTTATCACCAATGTTTGGAAATGTCAACTCTGTCTTGCCTCTGGAAGATGTGGACCTGATGCCCCACAGATTACTGGCAGAATGTGTGGTTATCTCATGCAACTTTAATGAACCTATCCCCTAACTTACACACGCACTGCAATCATCCAGGCAGACAGTCTCACACACACACACACACACACACACGCACACACACACACACACACACACACACACGCACACACACGCACACACACGCACACACACGCACACACACACACACACACACACACACACACACACACACACACAAGCGTGCACAAGCACACATACAGTCACCTGAGACTACACTTCCATCAACATACACTCAAACATACAACCACACACATACAAAAATGCACACAATCCTGACTATTACCTGTCAGGTAAACTACACAGCATTAAACTCTAATGCAGTCTTATCAATTGAGAGTAATATAAGAATGTGAACTTTAGACTGGGTTAATTGGGAGAGCCAACTTACACAGCCAAGAGATTCTCTGAACCACTTTGCTGTGTAAATGCCTCACTACAGGTACTTCTCAGGGAAAGTAGATAGCTAATTAGCATATGCCTCTCCCCTGGAATGCCTCCTTAGCATTTAGCAATACTGTTGAGACAGCCCACAGTGGTGATCCAAGAGACTGTGTGTTCCATCAGGGTGAAGGGCCTGACTTTGAATCAGAATGTACTAC
This sequence comes from Protopterus annectens, assembly GCF_019279795.1. Taxonomy (NCBI): domain Eukaryota; kingdom Metazoa; phylum Chordata; order Ceratodontiformes; family Protopteridae; genus Protopterus; species Protopterus annectens. The sequence goes on from NC_056727.1 coordinate 1,015,760,237, forward strand.
TGCCAGGGGGGAAGGGCCAAGTTAGAGCTTGCCATTGACAATAGCCCTTTTTGAATTCCAGGAAAGGAAACAAAGCCAGTAAAAACTATCACATTTGTCAGTAATAATGTTACTCTTAATTTGTGCAAAATGTCATTTTTAAACACTGAAAATAAGTTTTCAATGCACATTGAAAATAAATAAATTCTCGGAATATAGACAGCTTTCAATTAGCTTTTGTTGAAAAGAGACAGAAAACTGACTTATTGTGAAAGCACCGTACAACATTTGTCAAAACATGCCCTCACTTTCTGCAGCCTTCATTACTTCTATTCCATAACTACAGCACAATATTTTAAAGGGGATACTAGGTTGAATAAGGAGAAAGTAACAGTCAGCTGCCTATTGGGTGCCAGGAACTGCCACATAACGCACACAGGTATGACCTTAGCCCTGAGCGGCATCCTACCATCATCCAGAATGATACCACAGTACAAGCAGAAAATGATTGATTTCAACAATTGGCTAAGTTTCTGGTGTCATTCTAAGGGGATCCAGTATCTGTCTCCCTGGGATGACATGATTGGCAGACCTCTATGCTTTGCCAGAGATGGCCTGCATCTGTTAACCCTGGGCTTCCAGATACTGGCCAAGGCTCTTGCGACCCCTATAGTGCCTTTTTTAGGTGGTTTTCCAAAGACCAAATTACCACAGTAACAGCTACAAACATATGCAATCTGAGGGTCATGCTGCTCAATGCTAGAAGTTTAAATCTCAAAATGCACTCGCTCGAAGCACTCCTTAAAATGGCAAACATCGACATTTGTGCTCTAACAGAGCTACCAAGTCTGATGCCCTACCTATTCTGAATGAGCTCATGGCTTAACCATCACCATCAATGCCTTGACTCTCCATGGTCCTCATAATCACTTTGACAAAGAAGCCTGCTCCATTGGATTACCCCAGTGATCCTGGAAGACAAAACTGCCTGTTTCTCAATGTAGAACCTCACATCAAGTTGTCTCCCAAGCCAAGGAACATAATAAGTGCTCCCCACTCCAGGGAAGCACCGCATGCCTACCTTTATCCTTTTGATCCATCTTAGATCTCATTAACCGCACAAGCACTCTTGTCCATGATACTGACATCCCACCATCTTAAATCCCCCAAAAATTCACTACTCCGAAAAGCTCTGACATACATAAAAACTAATAATATTGCCCATAACACATAATCAAAATAGCAGAATGCGATACAATGAAAACCTTTCAATAATAAAGGTAAAAAATGCTTGCCTAATCCATAAACTAAACAATCTCCCACCCCTTGAACATCTTCAAAGTAAACTGATTCTGTGCAACATCCTTAACACCAGCCAATTTTGACACAGTCCCCAAGGCTGACAAGTGTACTTCCATTGTTCTAAATTCCACCTACAAAGCAAGTATATAGCAACTAGCTGAAATGACCACTGTCTCTCTTTTACTGGTAACCCCATCACAAAACTCATAAGAGTTCTAATAGCTGGACCATATGAACATCTGCTTAACTCTGTTCAAGACTGTTGCACCAACTAACTTGCCATGCAAACCAACTACCTGTACTACCATGGGCACTAATGTTTGACTCATCTGTGCTCCAGGTGCCAACCTGCAAAACCTGTGGAGCTGAAGACAGGATAAACTGACAGCCAAAGCATTGTAATGACCTGGAATATGCTTAACTGTAAAGGAAAAAATATTTTTTTTAATTAATAGAAAACAATTATCCTTATCAGGTCTTGAACAAGCCTAAATGTTGCTATTTTATTTGCCAAGACCTGTATCACAGCTAAGTAATCAGAGTGGAAAAACACTTTTTTTGTTCTTCAAATCTTCCTGCCATACTACTATAGCTGCCCAAATTGGCATATGTTCCAAAAAGGTGATGTCCCTTTTCCACTCCTCAGGCCATTCACCTGGCCATCTTTCCACAAACTAGCTACCCCTGAAGTAAGCAGCCATTACCAGTCCTCCTGACCTCTCAGTGAAAAGATCCAAATCTATCAAAGCCATCCCCTCCTCTTGCCAGAAAAATACTCAATTAAATTGCTGATAAACACTATGCAAATGGAAATATCCTCCTTAACTTGCTTGACCACATTTACTCAATGGTGCTTGCATCATACACCAATCAGACAGTATTATCTCCAAAGAACTTGTAAATATCCACCCTGGACCAGTCACTTAACATGAAAAATTAAACAGTCCTAGTAGCTCTATCATTTCCTTAGCTCTAACTTTGTCCTTAGTAGCCAACCCCTCCACCTTACCTCTCAGCTTATCTTCTTTTTGCAAGGGGAGATCTAATCCCTTACGACTATGAATCTGCTTCCAGGTCAAATAATATCAGAACCTTAGTCAGTCTCACTTGCTTGCTCACTGACAGTAGAACCCCCTGGTCAGCACAAAGCTGCACAATCATCCTCATACCTTCCTCAACTTCCTTTCTACTATTGCCCACCAACAAGAAATCGCCTAAGTAATGAACCACATGTTAGATCCTTGCTCTCTGCTGCCATACCCAATGCAAAGTCTGCTAAATTTTTAAAGGGTGGCACAAACCACTGCACAGCCCATGGGCATGGCCTTATCAAAGTAAAACTTACCCTGCAATTTCATGCCTAAAATGGGCCAGTCTTGATTCATATTGGAATCAACCTAAATGGAGACCATGTGTCTAACTTAGCCAGCCACAGACTGCCAAATGCTGAAATAACCTTCATTACCTCTTCCAAGAAAGTGTAATACACACTGGCATCCTCTCTATAAATGTGATAAATTACTCTGAGAGATTGCCAGATGGGGACTAAACCCAGAGGAGGCACTCAAAAAGTCAAAAAGGAGGAGAAATTGAAAGGACCTAAAACCCTTCCAGCTATTACCTCTTTGTTCAACAATTCCTGAGCTACATCTTCTCCTCCTTTAACTGATTTCAGATTACCACAAACATTATTTAAATCTTCAACCTTTGACTTAATAGGGAACCCACTAAAAATCCCTGCCACTGCCTAGCTCCTGCTCCACCCTCCTATTCTGGCAGCTTACCTTAAGAGGAGAATGCCTTGGTGGCCCAGCCAGGTCATCCATGGCAAGGTAATGATGCCCAGTTCCCCTTTGGACCACTTTGGCCTCTTTCCACTAGTTCTCTACAACCCTTCAACCTAAAAGTTTCCACCCCCAAGAAAACCTGAGGAGTCCTTCCTTTAGCATTTGACTGCCCCATGTAGCCCCCCTACAGTGGGAACACACTGTGGTCATCTGCAAGTGGTTTTAACTACATTTAGCTGAATTAAAAGCCCAACATGACCTAGTCTTAACCACCACCCTTTCAGCTGCCTCTTAACTGGCCCTCCATGTGTTGTGATGTCTGCATTCCCAAGACAATGATTTGTCCACTGCCTTAGAGAAACACTGGACATAACAAAGTCATGTGTTTTCCTCTAGAGCCACTGGGCTTCTACAGTGTTTAGAAAATATGCTAGCCATGGAATATTTGTTGTGGCTACTTCTCTAATATGATCACCATCAAAGAAACAAAGTCCAGTACCCAGTTATTCCAAGTCCTGGGTTTGTACTTGCCCCTTTCTTACTTAATGTTACCAATGCCACCGTAAGATCCTTGACCACAGGGGCCTCCATCTCCACAACATTCTGTGCTCCATCCTCCACATAAATACAATCAAAGACATTCATGAAGTCCCCCTGCCAATTTCTTTCCTTTATGGCCAACAGTATGTGTATGTGTTGATAAAAATGGCTTTATCCTTGGGGTCTCCTTTGTGGGATGCTTACAGGCCCATCCCCTCACTTACCCCTCCTACATTGTCCATCATTTCAGCATCAAAAATTCCTGGAAGGAAATGGAATTATCTGCCCCCCCCCCCAGCAAACTCCTGATGTCCTGGTCCAACCTGGGGGGCTCTTGTGACTCAAGCTGGTTAACAGGTGCTTCTCCCTCTTGATTCCCTGACCCTAGCAGAGCTTGTAACTTAGTCCTATTTTGCATGCTAAGATCCTTTACCAGATTCAGCACTTTATCATCAGACCTTATATTATCCTCTTGCCCCCTTCCCTAAATGTGCAACACATTCATTACCTGGCACCCACTGAAGTTATTCTGATGCTGGTGTAACAACATGGTCTGCCATTTTTCTGGTCCTTCTGTTTTTTTATGCTGGGGTTCCTGTCAATGGCTGCTCTAACGTGCTTGTTCTTAGTCAAATATGCTGCATCTCTGAGTTCATGGCCTCATGCTCTGGCTGTGATTGAGTCTGAATCCTCTGGAATAAAAACTCCACTGGGGCAACAATCTCTTGCCTTCTCTGGGTTAACTCTTTTGTCATGCTGATAACAGTAGATGTTTACAACCAAAGTCCAACACTTGGGATCCTGCTGATCACTTCAGATATTGCAAACATTAGCTCAGACCCAAATCAAAGCTAAAGTACCAAAGTTGTTGTTCACTCGCATTCCTAGCCTTATATATTTATCAACTTATCACCCACCCCATACACTCTAATTAACCCTTCCCCAGTTACTGTAACCTATTAAAGTCCTCCCCTCTGACTCAGTCCCCCTTCCCTCCTCTTGCTTCCTCCTAATGGCACTGCAGTGCCCAGCAACACATGTGCCTGCTACCAAACACCATTGGTAGTTGTATCTCTGTTTTAAGATATTTTGCATAATTATGATCCATATACATATTTGCATGTTAAATAGACAAACAAATGTAAATATCTGAAAAGCAATGCTATTTAACATCAACTATCAATACAGTTTTCCAGCACTATGTGGGCTTTCATTTGATACTACCGAATACCATGTAAATATCTTTTGGTTGAAGTTATTAATTCAATTATTAACATATGGTATATATTAATAATATTTCTGAACAATAACTTTTTTCTGCTTTGAAGTAACTCATTTGTCTAAGGAGCCATTACTGAGTTATATGGTGGCTGGGCATTGGAAATGCTATTCTACAATACTTCCAGGAAGACAATGCCTGAGATAGTTACAGGAATATTTTGTTTATGCAAATATTTTGTAAATAAGAACACGTATTTGCAGAATGGAGTCAGGTTGACAGTCCTTCTGGCAACTTTTCTAGCAATTGGTAAGTATTCATTTGATACAACAAAGAGCCTTGTAAACTTCTTCTGAATCAAATTATTAACATAAATTTAGGTATAGCACATATTCATAACTGACAAAAATTAAACTTTTTTGCTCAGTGATCATTGCATTTGGGTTAGCAGGTATTTCTGACTGTATGCTGAGCTGTTCTGTGACATACTGTTATACCATTTCAGTATGTAGACACTGCCTGAGATAGTTGCAATTGTGTGCAAAGCTCATTGCTAATGGAGTCACCTATACTAAGCCATAAGATATAGCAAACGTACTGGCCAACAAATTCCGCTCCAACTTTACCTCTCTCCCCCTCAACCTTTCTTCAGGAAATATAACTCCCCTTGATATCACTAGGGAACAGGTCCTTAATGCTCTCACTAAGGCCAAGAACACTGCATCAAAAGGCCCAGACAATATCAAAGGATACCTTCTACATAGCATGAAATATGACCTACAAGGCCTTCTGGAATTGCTATTTAACTGTAGACCCCAAAGAGGCATTTGCCTCATGAATGGAGAACTGCATCAGTCATCTCTCTACACAATGGCAGGCCATCTACAGACCCTGCAAACTACAGACCCATAAGCCTGTCTATTCTCTTATGCAAAACCATGGAAAGAATTATCATAGAAATGATCAATAATGATACAGACAGTGGATCCAACCCAGTTTGGTTTTGTCAAGGGCAGATCATGCCTACTCAGCCTGATGGACTTCTTTAAGAAGGTTACCAAAGCAATGGTTGAGGACAAAATGGTTTACACTGCCTACCTTGACCTGGCCAAGGTATTTGATACAATACCCAACCCTGGCATTATTAACAAGATCAAGAATTTAGGTATAAACCTTTATGCCATCCAGTGGATAGCCAGCTGGTTCACAGACAGGACCCAAGAAGGGTTTACTATTATTTGTGCGAACGACATTCTATCGGCTGCAATGTGCTGAAAAACAGAATGTCAAATGCACAAGCACTTTTGCACCAGATAGTCGACTCCACTTATGTGAATGCACAACTGTATTTGCATAAGTGGAAATCGGCTATCTGCATGGAGATCGCGGTACAGTGGGGAGTGGAAATTCATCCACATCCCTACTCTAGTGCGATCTCGGAGTTAGAATATATAAGTAGGGAGGGTGTGGGGGGCTTTGCCCCCCACGTGGGGGGGGGTGCCCTGCAAAAATGTAATAGCTATATAGGAGTTTGATTTACATCAGCTCCTATACGGCTATCACGTGGTGGTTTCGACAACAATGTCGAGTCAAATGCGTCGAGCATTTGGTTTGACATTGTGAAAGGGATTTTTTTTGCTTTCGGTATTACCATTCGTTTATTTGAATGGAAAATATTTTTCTGTTCAAATAAACAATAGTAAACCCCCAGGAAGTTAGAACTGAGAAGCCTACCTCTAAAAAGAGGCCAATTATTAGCAGAGTCCCTCAGGGATCAGTCCTGGGACTGCTCCTTTTTTGCATTTACTTCTCTGAAGTCAAGGACAATGTCAATGGCCTCTGTTTGACTAAATTTGCAGATGGTTATAAATTAGGAGTGGTCATAGAATCCTCCACAGACACAAATATTCTCCAGGAAGGGCTGACACAGACAAATAACTGGTGTCAGAGCCATGGATTAAAACTAAATGCCAAGAAATGCATAATAGTATCCTTCAGGACATCAGTCACTCCTTGTAACTATCATATGGACATCACACCCCTAAGAGCCGATCCAGATGTCAGGGACTTGGGGACACACATAGATAGCAATTTAGCCTTTCACCATCATGTGTCCCCAGTAATGAGGCAATCATTCTATGTTGTACAACTTATAAGCAAAAGGTATAGCATCTGAAGTAATTTTCCCACTGTATTTGGCATTCATTTTGAGTTCAGTGCCCCTTTGGTATGTACCGAACCAGGTATATCCAACAATTGGAACATCCACAGAGGTTTCTCTAAGCTCTTCTCACTAAAAGAAGACAGGGAGTAAGTAACATGTTCTTTGATGACTGCATCAAGGCCCTATTCCTTTATTCTATCTCCTAAGGTTGTTGAGGGGAGATCTATGCCTGGCATACAAGGTATTGTCCGGTCCTACCTTGATGGACCTCCTCCATATCTAAAAAAATAACAGCACCATAATTACATGTTTTAAAGACTTAAACCTTTATTATGATATAAATAAGACCTGCTGGAGATAAAGGTATATATCCCAGAGACCACACCTTCTCTGGAAAAGGCTCTCTATCCATGCGAAGCAAAGTTCCTCCCTAACCAAATTCAAGTGAAACTTGGACAGTTGGATGGAGAACAGGAAATTAATTCCTGCTTTGACACCTGTGTTTCTTAGTGGGCACAGACAGCTTTTAAATATTTAATCTCTCAGGCCTGTTTGTAAATGTTTCATTTCCCAAGCCCTTCTTACACTTATCAAGGGTACCAGAACTTGTCAGAGATTTGGGATGCATGGCTAGGCTTAAAAAGGCCCTCATGGTCTTTAGCGTAGTACTCACCAAATAACCTACAAACCTGTATTCAAATATAAAAAATAGCATTTTTACTGCTAAATAAGTATAAATATCTGCAAAGTGGTGGCAATTAAATACAGGCAGCAGTGAGAAGATTCTCAGTTTTTCATGTAAGCATTCATATGATAGCATGAACTTCCATATAAAATCCTTCTAGGGCAAACTAGTAATGCAAGCAGTGATGTTGCTCATTTTTGTAATTACAAATTAAACCAAATCACCATATCTCAGTTACTGATCATTTAATTTTGTCTCAAGATATTCTGTATTTTTTTTTTTGTTGACTAGATCTAAGAAATGCTGTTCCACAATGCTTTTGAGTGGGCACTGCCTAAAACAATAACATAAATATGATATGCATGCATAAAACACAAATATTTACAAAGGGTGATAGAGACTAGCTCTCAGATTTTATGGTCTCTCTCTATCACACACACACACACACGCATGCACGCACACACACACACACACACACACACACACACACACACACACACACACACACACACACACACACACACACACACACACACACACACAGTAAAGGTAGAGTTGTTATATAGATAGATGAATGGTGAGACTACATGGACATCATGGACATCGTCTTCCTTGTCTACCCCCTTATCAGAAATCAGAATTATGATTTCCTCATTACAGACACCTGCATCTAACATGTTTGTAAAGTTTGCTGCATAGGAACTATGTAAATTGAATTTGTTTTAAAGGCTGACCAGAAGAAAAAGCAGCACAGATATCCTTTAAGTCAACTGGTTAAGAAACATCTGTGTAGCAGTAACAACCTGTTATACGTGGAGCTATTCAGAAAATTGTTGAGGTGATACACTACTGTCTATCCACAAAAAATAATTAAAATGGAATATTGCAACTAAAATGCTGATAATGATGGCTTATATAGTGGGATCAACTAGGTAACTGCCTCTTTTTCAGAAATCATACAGGAGATCAACCTCTTTGACAGGACAAAAGTTAAGTAGCTGAAATTAATGTGTATTTTTACAGTTGGTTAAACTCATTTTTTCAGTATAAACCTTTTTCTTAATTAATCTACACATACATCAAGATCTCTAGCTGCCCTGTCCCTGTATGTGTAGATAAAGTTTAATGATTTTAATTTTATATTTTGAAATGAGGAACACAGGGATGTGTAGACATCAGTCAGATGAGGGAGTGAATTGTAATAATGCTGGATGCCTGGTATAGAAGAGTACAGAAATGGCATTTCTTCTTTTTAATTTGTCTAAATGTTTTGGGTTTCTAATAATGTGATATGAATGGACCCCATTCCAGGATATAATTAGAATTTATGAAATGAGTATTGCTTCAGTTAGCCAAGCTTGCTCTTCTCAGCATCCACAAATGTACCCAGTATTACCTCCTGCTGAAGAACATATGCATTTACATGTCTTGTTAGCATATTTAAGTGCATCTAAATTTTCTTTTTATTTTATTAGTCATTTTGCTCCTACTACTGTTCAAACTGTGTGGGAATCATTATCCCATGTTGATCTTGTTTTTGCTTACAAATGTTGGTATTTTATGACTTGTATCTTTCAGTATGTAAGCGACTACAATCACAAAACAGTTATGATAGTCAGTGGAGGCTATAGTGCTCATTTGGACAATGAGTTAACTTTTACTGATCAGATTTCATCTTTTGCCTAAATTTCACTTAATCACTGAAAACTAACAGGGTCACAAATTTTAGATTGTAGAGTAATTTGATGATTAACGTTTATGCCCTTATTCTGTATGGTCTGGTTTAATATATTGCCTTGCATTGGATCAGGATGCCACCTTTGGGTGAATTTTATTGGCTCTACTTTGTGTAAAATGTAAATTCATGATTGCAGTGCTTCAAGATATGTCCAAAATATGCCTTTTCTGCTAACAGGATGTACCCTGTGATGACAATTGTCCATAAGTGTAAATTGACTATCTTAATGGAGATTGTGGTACAGTGGGGAGTGGAAATTCATCCACATCCCCACTGTAGTGTGATCTCGGAGTTAAAATATATAAGTAGGGGGGGGTGAGGGGTGCAGGGGGGCTTGCCCCCTGCAAAATTGTGATAGCTGTATAGGAGTTTGATTTACATCAGCTCCTACACAGCTATCATGTGGTGGTTTCGACAACAATGTCGAGTCAAATGTGTCGAGCATTTGGTTCGACATTGTGAACGTTTTTTTTTTTTTACTTTCAGTATTACCATTCGTTTATTTGAATGGAAAATGTTTTTCCGTTCGAATAAACAATAGTAAACCGTGTGTGTGTGTGTGTGTGTGTGTGTGTGTGTGTGTGTATGTGTGTGTGTGTATATATATATATATATATATATATATATATATATATATATATATATATATATATATATATATGTATGTACATATATATGTATGTATACACACACACACACACACACACACACACATATATACATATATATATATATATATATATATATATATATATATATATGGAGAGAGAGAGAGAGAGATAAAATGCTACATTCAAATAGATTCAAGGTATGGAACAATCATTAAAGCAAGCTGTCAATATTACAAGCAGTAAATATGAGAAAAATTCATGTTCTTGTGAATGCTGTGACCTAAAATGAATCAATAAATGAATCTTCTAGCCTAAAATGTCAAATTTCATGATGAAAAGCTTATGTTTTTCCAATGCTTACAAGTCCAAATTTAAGATTTAATAGTAGTTTACCTCAAAATGGCTATGTGTGATTATTCAAATCTTACCCTTTGTCTACTTTTTGAAGTGCCTTACACTGTTATGTGCCCTCTCAGCACATTCATTTATCTGTCATTTGCTTTATGCCTTCCTGAAAGCTTTAGTAGACTTACAGCCCACCAGTTCCTCTGATTAAATTTGTGTCCTCAGTCAGGTTGTTTTGCTCCATTCTCCACCTTTATTCAAACTATTCACTGCTTCTTTCTGTTTTTATGTCCATGACGTCTGGTCTCAATCCATCCATATTTCATCCAGTTCTACACATCTGTCTTTGTACCTCTGCTGATTCCATTATATGCACCTTTTTGATTAGTTGCATTCTATTTTCTTTGAAAAAAGTAAACAACAGTCACAGTAATCCTACTGTGGACTGACAGATAATTAGTGGAATAGTAAGATTACCTTTCAACTTCCTGACATACTTGTTCTAACAGCTAACACATACCGTACCAAAATAAGCTTTACCCTGTACAGCTGTAGATCGGGTTTTACCTCTTTGCATAGTGGTCATTTGTAGATTTTTTTATAAAAGCTTAAAAACTTTACCTTTTGTCAGTTACTATATCTGAAATTTGACTGAGTGCTTTGTTTTAGGAAGGCTTTTGATATTTCTCTGATTATGTATTGACATAGTAATGTTCTCTATTTGTAAGTGTGCTTAAGATGGGCATGTTAATTCCATGGCTGTTTGCACATTTGCATACTAGCATGGTTATATTTTTCTGCTATTACCTCTGTAGTATTCAAGGCTGAGCCTGAAACTAGTCCACTACTATAGTTAACAAATACAAATAAATAAAAAAGCAAAAAAAAAAAAAAATATATATATATATATATATATATATATATATATATATATATATATATATACTTGACTTGTGGTGTTGGAAAGCATTTTACTTTTATTGATGCATATCAGGTTTATACTTATTTCTAGGATTTTGACAATGTCATGACAAACTGTAAGGAGATAAAATATTTTAGGTTGTGCAGTTTTATAGTTTTGAATTTGTCTACACTGAATGCAAGCCATGGGAGAGGTTGGGAAGGGAATGTATAGGGTTACAAGTAAGGTAAACTATTTGTAGTCAGATATTTTCTAACTATGTGCACTTGCTTTAACTCTTAACATGTTGTTGTGTCTTTCGGCTAACCCCCGGTTAGGGGTCGCCACAGTGGAGCTCCGGTCTGCTAATGATTGGCAGTAGATTTTTACATGCCGAGTTGCTGGCCCTGATGCACAACCTTCAACGAAGGTACGCCCATTCACGCATGTTTCCACACAGAAGATGCTCTAGCTGAGAATCGAACAGGACAGCGTCTTACTGTGAGGTGACAATGCTACCGCAGCACCACCACCGCAGCTTTTCTTAACATATGTAATGTAATTATCCAGTCAAAAGGCCTGTGTTAAGCAGCTTAATACAGTACACAGCACACTGTTTTCACATTTGCACACTGTATTCAACTCATGAGGCATATGCATTACAGTCAAATTGCTTTATATTAACAAACAAACAATAATAAACATAGATCATGAAATAATTTTTGTTTAACATGTAGGTATCTTTTTCTTACAAAATTCATGCTTAAAATTCTTATAATTTGAAAGGTGCTCATCTTCTTTTATGACAATTCTGTAGGCAAATATAAAAAAACACAGATTGTTTACACAGTGTATCTTTTCAGTGGCCTAGAAAACTTTTCTTCTTTAAAAATCACCTCAAAAGGTTAATGATTCTGACACCAACTTTCATTGTGGTGATTAAAAAAGTAAATGGAAGCTGAGCAGAGGAAATGAGTGACTATAAATATACCTGAAAAAGGTAAGGGCTATTTTTGCCCTTTTGTTTCACAGTAAATTTCCAGAGAAGAACTTATATAAATAGTGGTGCAAAAGAAACTAATAAAAGAGGAATTAGTAATAATGTAGATGCAGGGAGAACTGAATATTTTACCATTTTTAATTTATTTTGTCCTAAAATATACATTCTTTGTTTTATCATATATTGGTATGGTGAAACATGACATTAAGGAAATAAAAAGAGAAAATATCAGATAATCCTGATGAGACCAGTTTATGTCCTGAAATACCTTTAAACATAGCCATAGTCTGGCTAAGAACTATAACTTCAAGCAAAGAAAATCAGTATTTAACATTTGATTTAAGCAAAAAGGCTTTAACCATTCTGGGGCCATTGGTTCTTTTTTATCTGTTTTCTATTCAAGTTCATCATATTTTGCATTTTAAGGCATACAATACATGTCACAGATACACATAGATTTTTTGTTTATTTGTTTGTTTTCTTCAGAGTGGGGACATCAAATTTGACACAGCCCATTTTCATATGACAATGGAGAGACACGTTTCTCAATAATACACTAAAATAGGCTGAACTAAATGTTAATAATGGCAAAAAATACATCAGTAGACAATCAAACATTAGTTAGGCATTTCATAAGAACAAAACTACAAGCATTTTGATAAAGAACCCAAAAAACATGGAGTCAGATCTGTAGTCAAAGAAGCTTATTATTCAACAGTACAGGATGAGAAACAGAAGCTCACACACACAGATGCTTGTTCATCAAGCCTTATACCTCAGAGATTTAAGACAGCTCAGGTACATATCTCTGCACCCCAGACCACTTGTGTTATTTATAGATACAGAATGTCAACTAATTAGTATGTGACATCTGGTGTACTCAAAGTACTCAAAAAGGAAATGTAGGCATAAAGTAGTTCTCTGCATAAAGTCGTAAAACGTACAAATGGTTGGAAGCATTGAAATGAATATGATAGTAACAGCAGAATCAAAATGACAACAAACAATATTTACTGTTTTTATAGTTTATATTAGCTGACCCTAAATGGAAGTGGCAGATTTTTCTGCTGATAGTAGAAAATAAAGATAAGTAATGACACTCACCCATTCAAACACACGTGTGCTCTCTTACACCTATACATACAAACAAACACATAGACAAGTAGATAGGCAAGTAGACAGACAGACAGATTGACCAATATACAGATATATTTAAATATATAGATAGATATGTAATAGACATGCAGAGCCATTATTATTGTGTAGGCTAGGTTAATATACATAGACATCAACTGATAACACAGACAGTGCTAGTTTATAATCAGAATTCTTAAATCTATCCATCCATCTATCCTCAACCCCTTTCTCCCACTTTTGTACATGGGGTTGAGGTGTTACTTCAACAATGACAATCATCTCGAGCCAAGGTTTACACCGACGGGTGGCTAGCCCTGTCACAGTAGTTCAGCTGTACCACTCACTCACACCTACGGCCACAGTAGCTCATCAGTACCAGTAATTCACCTGAGACCAATTTACAGTGTCCAATACACCTACTGCATGTCTTGGAAATGTGAGAAGAAACTGGGCCACCTGGAGGAAACCCATGTGACCACAAGGAGGACATGCAGACTCCCCACAGAAGGCATCCCAGTTAAGAATTGAACAGGAGAACCTCTCGCTGTGAAGTGACAACACTAACTGCTGCACCACCGGTGCCACCCAAACATAATTCCTACATTTTCAGGTCTAAATGAGGAGGAAAGAAGAAGATGCAAATTTGGAGATAAAATACTAAGAAAGAGGAAAAGAATAACATAGAGAAGGGGAGAACATAACTTTTGGTCGGAAAATGAGATGAAAGTTAGGATGAGACATACAAGGACAGTGGAAGTGGTAGCGTTTGATGCCATTGCAACTGCTGTAGCATCTTGAAGATAGAAGTGCCTTCAGCTGACTTTTAATGGAGGGGAAATAGTGTTCCATCTATAAAGTAAAAGTAAAAAAATCTACGGCTTAGAGACAACTGACATAAACAAAAAAACTCTCGATGATGCATATTAAACTTGGAGGAATGAATAATCACAAATCCATGACCTCAAAATCATGGGACAACACAAACTGAAAAAGTGGCAACCTTCCTAGCATTTAATAATTTGAGGTCAAAGAGGAGTAAGGCATGTTAGTGGAGGACAGAGAATGTTAAATAGTTCCAAGGTTATAATTCAGAACATAAAGGAATCTAAAAGACGAAATTGCAGGGAATTTGGCTGTTTTGCTACACACAGCCTTAAGCTAAGTTAAATAATAGTGGGCAAGGTATTAAATTTGGGAAAAATCATGTGTGTATAATAGGGGAGCCAGAGTTTTGATTTTGATGTTAGGTAGCTTATGGACTGATATTTTATAGTTGAGTTAAGCAGCAAACAGATAGATAATGTATAGACTAGATTTAGTTGGCATGCACATTGATGCAAACAGGTCAGTACTCCATATACTAGAGTTATGTAGCCCATAGAAGTGAACAGGGGAAACCACTTCTCATGCTTAAGGGTGGGGGGATGGGCTGCTAGCAGACAACTTTCCTTTTGGAAATGAGGGAGAACCAGAGTAGAAAGCTCATAGCATGTCTCCCCAGACAAAAGCCAGACATCCACTAGGAATGTAGGGCTAAAGAAGAAAACCCTCATACCATTCCTATCTGCTGTTTAAATGATGTCCTCTCCAGAATGACCCTCACATCAGCAATGTGAAACTAAAGAGCCAACTGACTGGGAGGGAACTGATGGTCAACAGGCAGCAGGAGTAATGAGCATAAAAGTAATGCACTTATTCCAGTGCTAGAACAAACACTTCAGTAATTTTAAAAGAACTTAATGTAGAGTATGTGCAATATGCAGAAAATAGTAAATATATGTCAACTCACTAACCCAGTCCCAAGAAAAGAGTACCACTTCACCTTCTTCACCAGAGCAAAGAGACAGCCTCTTCCTGCTTAAGCAACATGCCTACTCTCAGCTTTTACATTTCTGACTATAAAATAACACCTACTGTCCAAAACTAAAAAAAAAAAATGAACTACAGATTAAATCTACACCTTATTCCCTAAGTGCCTAAGATTACAATTTGTTAACCCCAAAAGTGCCCTGTCTATATGGAGTCAATATGTGGAAGAGTTTAATTAAAGGAATCCCAGCCAGCTGCAACAGACCAACTTCAGTAATTATTAATATTACAAATCTCAGACAATTCAAGAATAATTTACTACTACATCTACATACTACTTACAGTAATAACTGTTTCATAGCTAAAAGTTAAGTAGACTGTAATCTTGATGTCCTTAGGATGTGGTTAAGATAATATGCAATTGTTCTCCTGCTAAAGACAAAAATCCTATTGAATGAAAGCAATATCAAATGTCAAGTTTTGCATATGAAATATACGTCAAGGGCTAGTGATTCACCCACTTTCAATACTTTCACTATGGAAAGTGATACATCAGTTATGGATAGTGAGTCAGAGTTTAGCCCAGAAATAGGAAAGTTGATGCTACACAGTAAGCATTGCAATATAGCTACGGGTGGGGGATTCAATCACTCCTTTATATGAAATTCCAAATTAATGAGGGATAGCTAAGAGATAGACAAAATGCAAATGAAAGTCTTCTGTTTCAGATTGCCATATTTGCGAAATTTGAATGTCGATGAGTCTAAAAATAATTTGATCAGTTTGTCTAAGAAAAGTTTAAATTGTCATGAACTGACATTATTCAATAAAGAATTAAAGTTTGTTTTTTCAACAGCTGACAATGTAAATTTAAAGGGTTTGTGTTGTTTACTAAATCTGAAAAGTTGGTTTCATGGAAAAGATGAAGATGAAGCTCTTTACAAGCCTTTGCATGACATTTTTTGTTTTGTTTTGTTTATTTGCTGTCATCCATCACATGACAGTGTAAGGCATTAGGATGTGGCACTCTGCCTTTGGAGAGAAGTGAGGAGTGCCAGACCAGAGAACAGACCTTTTTTTGGGGTTCTTAATCTAGCATTTAGGGATGCCAGAATGGGCCTTTATCTATGTTCTTGGAGCAATTTTTCAAACCATTACAAAGACTGTATGTCTAAAAAACAGACTTGTATATACCATGCCCAAGATGGTCATTGGTCAGAATATTCCCTTTTCTCAGAGGTATGACAAGCTTTAAGTTGGTATATATAAGTTTTAGTGCCAACATTTCAATAGTGAACCCATTCTGCTACTGTCAGCATCATGTAGGAAGGCAAGTACTTCATTTAAGTGTAGGTGTGCATGTGTGTGTGCATGTGTATGCATGTGTGAGTGTGTGTGAGCAGGCTTATGTGTGTATGCCCATGTGTGACTGTGTGCATGTGTATGTGTGCGTGTATATCTATCTGTGGGGGGCATAACGTTGTCAGCTATCTCTGATTTTGTCTCATACCTTTGTCTGATATTTAACAGAATACTGACAAAGCAGTAAGGATTTCGGTTACTAAGTTATGACAGAAGTTTCACACTTAACCTTTGACTAAAGCATGATAATGCAATACTTGTTATTCTAGCAACTCATATAAGTATAGAAAGGCAATATCTGTCCGTGATTCTTGCTTTGTTCTTGCCTTTACTTTTTTATCTTTCTCCTTAATTTTTGAGAGAAAGTATTGAGTGGTATTGGGAGTGGTACAGTAGTTAACATACAGCATTCTAATGGTAGTAAGTTGACAAAATTAATTCCTGTGTGACAGCTTTTTATGTATTTATTATATGGCCACGGTGGTGCAGCAGTTAGCATTGCCGCCTCACAGCAAGAGGTTCTCCCATTCGATTCTCGGCTGGAGCACCTTCTGTGTGGAGTCTGCATGTCCTCCCCACGGTCGAGTGACGTTAAAGACATGCAGGTAGGTGCGTGCATAAATGGGTGTGCCTTCTTTGAAGGACGGGTGTTGGGCTGGCAATTCGGCACCATAAAACTCCACTGCCAATCATTAGTGGACTGGAGTTCTGCTGTGGCGACCCCTAACCAGGAAAAGCTGAAAGACATTACTTTACTATTAATTCATATGATGCACGCATTTGAGATATACAATCAGTCATACAAGTGGCTGTGCGTGTGTGTGTGTGTGTGTGTGTGTGTGTGTGTGTGTGTGTGTGTGTGTGTGTGTGTGTGTGTGTGTGTGTGTGTGTGTGTGTGTGTGTGTGTGTGTGTGTGTGTGTGTGTGTGTGTGTGTATGCATGCATGTATACGTGTGTGTGTGCACGTGCAGTCGTGTACATAGATGCTCTCAACTGTCCCTTATTTTACAGAATGCCTCTGATTTTTTACCATATTGTTATCTGTACCTCATAAAGTCTGTATTTCAGTGAGGACTGCAGTCAGTAAACAATGATGTCAGCTACTTGAGTTTCAGAAGCAATAGGCTTAAGGAAGACACAGCCTAACACAAAGTCTTTTATTTTAGCACATTTTTAACCATAGAAAGGCAATAGGTGTCCCTGATTTGGGTCTTTGGCTCACCATTATGTTTAGCTTTTTCCTTGAATCTTGAGATAAGATGTTAAGAAGACATTTGTGATGTTAGGAATTACATAGGTTCATAGGTTCATAGGTTCATACTAGGCTATCTGCCCTAGGGCATTTATAAGCCTAGCCAGAATGTGTTTGGCTTTCGCCACCCATTCTAAATTTATTTTGCTATGCCCTTTTTCGAGGTTAGTATACTGTGCCTCTGTCTAACAGTGACACAGAAGTGATACCCGGGGTAAACCTACGATCTCCCATCCACTCATCAAGATTCCTCTTGAAGAGAGTCAATGAGGGACTCTGCCTAACCTGGACTGGGATTTTATTCCAGAGTGAAGGGAGCCTCTGGGTTATGAATCTGTCCCTCCAGCATGTCCTATTTATTTCAGTGCTGAGGTTCAAGTCTCTCAAGCGCGTAGCTCGATGGGATTTGGATTTTCTGAGGTGCAGCATGTCCATTAATTCCAGGTTGGACATGGCTTTATACATCAGGCACAGATCGCCTCTGAACAGGCGGTATGCCACTGAGTAGAGCTGGAGTTTCTTTAACCGGGCAGCATATGGCATCTGTTTGAGCCCTTTGATCCTCTTGATGAGGTACTTTTGGGGTCTTTCCAGTTGCTGCAGGTGTCTGGTAAGGTACATCCCAAAAGGGGCATTGTACTCAATTATGGGCCTGATGAGGGATGAGTAAAGAGGCACGATGACCTCCCCTGATCTAGATGTGAATCCCTTCATGATTAGGTGGGCTATATAAAATGTTTTTCTAACCACTTTGGCCACGTGGTTGTCAAATGAGAGATTGCTATCAACTTGGGTCCCCAGGTCCCTAATTACTTCTTCTGTACTTAATGGATTACCACCTATGTGGTAATTTGTGGGCACTTTGTTTTTGCCAAAGGGGATGACTATACACTTTTTGGCGTTTAGCTTGAGGCCATGGCTCTGGCACCAGTTGTCTGTTTCTATGAGGCCCTTTTGGAGGATGCTTGTGTCGGCTGGAGAGTCGATTATGGCGCCCAGTTTGCAGTCATCTGCGAACTTGGTCAGCCACAGTCCTTCTGTGTTGGCCTGTACCTCCGAGAAATATATACCGAACAAGAGAGGTCCCAGGACTGAGCCTTGTGGGACACCACTTGTAACTGGTTTGGAGTCTGACATGGCTCCAGCAATTCTAACCATGTGGGTTCTGCCCTTGAGCCAGTTTGCAATCCATCTAGTGACATAGGGGTTTATATTTAAGCTGGTGAGCTTATCTATAATGCCCGAGTGGGGTATTGTATCGAAGGCTTTTGCGAGGTCCAGGTAGGCTGTGTGGACCACCTTCCCCTCGTCAATGGCCTTGGTGACTGTTTCAAAGAAATCAACCAGGTTTAAGAGGCAGGATCTGCCCTTAACAAAGCCGAACTGGGTAGGATCCAGTGTCTGTAGGTCCCCAATATCTTTATTTATGAGGTCCATGATGATCCTTTCCATAATGCATTCTCTCAGCAGTGAACTGAAAAGATAAATTCCTGTGTATCGAAAAGTAGCAAGTTGGCTATATATTTTTTCACCTTTCAAAACAGTCATACATCAGAAATGTACTCAATAAGTTACTTTCTGTAGCAGTCTGGGCAGGGTGTGTGTGTGTGTGTGTGTGTGTGTGTGTGTGTGTGTGTGTGTGTGTGTGTGTGTGTGTGTGTGTGTGTCTGTGTGTGTGTGTTTGACAGCTGCTGATCACTTGTGTAGCACTGCCATCTAACAGTGCTTGGTTTTCTGGTTGAGTTTTTGACAGTTATTTTTTTCTGTGTGGGTTCTGCATGTACTCCTTGTCTCTGTATGGGTTTATCCATGTTCTTGGGTTTCTTCTCCCAGAATATCAGGCATAAAATATATGCCTTTGGCCATTTGTACTTTTCATTTTGTCCTAATCTAACACTGGAGGGGTATGCAGAATTAGAATTTTTGCCAAAGCAGGAAGGCAGGCACTCTTCCCAGGTAGGAATGTATATGCTCGCATCTGTCTTCTCATTTTTTGGGCGGAGGACTACTGTTTTCTTAACTTTGAATATTAAGCTTCAGACACAACTTACTTTCCTTGAAAGAAAAAAAAGATAAGGCTGCATTTCTTTCCTTACACATGATTTTTTTGTTCACGTCATCACATCATTAAATCAAAAAGTTATAATAAAGTTGTCAAATAAACTTCAGAGCATTTATATCCCTATGGCTAGGCTCTACTGACCCCAGCTTAATTACTTATATCTTCTAGATATATTATATCAGAATCTTGGCAGTTAGGGGTCATTAAAAGTATGATGGGTAGCTAAAAAGTAAAACAAAGTGTGAAAAAGCAAGAAAGAAGTAAAGTATATGATCTGTGTGGTGCCAGGATGAATAGAAATGGGCTAGGGAAGTTTTAGAGGAGCAAGTGTACAATTTATCTGACCCATCAGAGTCTTTAATTTAAGGCTCCATTTCACCTAATGCTGCCCTTGTTGACTACAGTCAGACATATGAGGTGCAAATAGTGAGTGAATGTGCACATACTGAGGCAGTCTGTGGATAAAAACGAATGACTGCATCCATTGCTTGATCACTGACCTTCTGTAACAGAGTTGCATCCCATTCCAGTTATTCCACCTCAGTTGATTCCTTAAGCACCCCTCGCCCCCCCACAAACACACATACACACTTCTGCTTTTCCAGCACCAGTGGAGTGAGAATTTGTAGTAACAACAGAACCTCAAATAACCAATTAGAGGAACTCATGTTCCTATGTATCCCTCACTTCTGGAACAAATGTCCACTACATGTCAAGCAGAGTGGCATCCTTGACATCTCCAAGGAGACCTAGATAACCAGATGGATACCCTCAGATTCTATTGCAGAGTAACATATCTTGCTGTCCTTGAGGCTAGAGGGAACATTTGCATAGGGATTTTTGTCTAGGCTTGTAATGGGCTGCAGACTTATAGCCTAGTACTTACCTATGTACCCATGAACCAATGAGATATATGACAAGGTATATGATGATTTAGGATATGAGAGTAAAAAATTAACATGGATCCAGTAACAGCTATAATGAATAGTGCTGATTTCTTGAGATATCCATCTCATGAATATGATTCTAGGCAAGAAATCATCAACTTCACTGTCACTTATACAGTGAAAGTTTTTGGAGTAGGCAACTTATTAATAAGCATTTGCAAATTTTTCTAAATAATCAAATACTGAATCAATATTTGGAGTCTAAATATAAATTCAGTTATAGAAGGAAGCTCAACATTTAAACAATCATAAAACTGCAAGTGACTGTTATTACATCAGAATGTCATTTGAGGGGAAGCAAATATTGTGGGGAGTGTATTAATTCTCCTTATGTAATTAATACTAAGATTTTTACAATTTTTACAACAGTTCCACTATGAAACACGGACTTCTTGAAAGTCAACACTTCAAGAGAATGAAAAAAAAAAACATGCCCAAAAACAAAATGATGAAAAAATCCCTTTTTCTTTTCTTTTTTCTTTTTTGTAGTGGGCAAGCACACCTGACCCCCCCACACACACACACACACACACTCCAAATGTAAACATATCAACTTCACATCACACTTAAGCAAAGAATGGAAAAAAAATCTCACTAGAAAGTGAATCATTCCCAGCTCACAATTAGAAATTACACTAGCAATGATTTCCTAAGGAGAAAAGTGTTTAGCATTAGCCATTTGACTTCTTTATCAGCAAGCTAATGACGTTTGGGTAAGTTCTCCTCAAGACTGTATAGGGAAGCCTTTTAACAAGATAAAATATTACTACTATTTTTCTGAATAGGATATTTATCACATGCAAGACTAGATTTTTGATTTATTTATCTAAATCTTTCTGCAGTACATTTTATTTTGCACAGACTATTCAAGCATTTAAAGAAAAAAATTCAACACATTTGAAAGACATTTGGTATAAAAAAAGCCATAGTGCTTTATAATTACATATTTAACTCATTCCAATGCTAGACTCATATTTATTTGTATTGTTTCATATATTATACTTCAAACTCAAAAAGCAAATACATACAATCAATGTTGGACAAAATAGAGATGTTATGGATTGTTAAAATTGGGGCATTAGATGATATTCATAATATATTTTCTTGTTACATTAAATTGGAATTCTTATTTTTCTTTAGGGTTATATTTAACAATTTGGTCAATTAAGCAATTGCATATTACTGAACAGATTTATGTTTAGTGTAGTAGGTTATTTGTTAAGGAAGATCATGAGCACATGTCTGTTTCTTATAAAAATACTTTTTTTGTTCCTGTTTAACCATTAAGTACATTTAATTCCATAACAGGGTGGTGTTTTATGTTTCTGGTCCATCTTTACATAAAGTATTTATTTATTACACAAGCTGTTGTAAAAACATTCTGTAACATGTTTTCTTTTCACAGAGCTATAACTAGAGTGAAGAAGGCGGACTCCTAGGTGCAATTTGTTAGGGGGTATGACTGACAGCTACTGACAGGGAGGTAGCACATTAATCAACATTGTCTTTTGAAGCCACAAGGATATCCCTGCTTCATAAAAGAATGCAGTAATTACAGTCACATATGAACTACTGTAGCACTTGCTGTATGTTGAGTTAACTGAAGCAAGCTGTTTGTTACAATTGTAGGAAGCAGCTTGCTACAATTTCAGAGCAAAATATTTTTTTTTTGTCTTGGACTTAGAATATAACATATCTCTGTGTCTACAAGCAATTAACAGCAAGCAGCAATTCGTATGTACTACTATGTATAGCAGACCTGTTTTGTGATTAGAAACAATATCTTCCTGTCTGCAAACATTTAACTGCAAATGAACAATTAACAGCAGTGCCAATGCCTATGTACTACTATGTATAGTAGACCTAATTTCCAAACAGAAACAAAAATATCTGTATCCTTACAAGCTATAGCTCATCCTTTATGACCCAAGTAGCCCATGACTCATAACTTGACTTACAGAAGGCTTTCACCATTTAACCCAATACCATATTCTTGGATGACGTCAGCTACCCACTATAAACTTGGACACTAACATAGCCTCATACTTACAGCCACAGATATTCATGAACTTTGTAAACAAAAAAACCTTGGACCATATAGTCAATATGCCCACTAGGTGTGCAAATATATTCAACCTGATACTCATAAACATGGAAGAATGCTGTATTCCCCTAAAGTAGTGTCATCTCCCATAAGGTCAGACACAAAGCTGTCTCATTCATAATAACAATCAATTCTTTGACGCCAGCTAACACCCTAACATTTAGGAACTATTCTAAGGCAAATTTCCTGCTACTAAGTGGTAACTTGTCAAAATCTGAAGCACTTACCAAACCCTAACAACACGACTGCTAATGCAAAATTATTCAAAGAAGCTCTTTGCATTCACATCAACAAATGCATAGAGGCAGCTATATCTACCAGTAATAAGCTCAGAATTAACTAAAAAAAAACATCTTGGTGGAATCCAAATATAAACAGGTTGTAACAAAAGAAAAAATATCATAGCTAAGAATAGGAAGTGCTACTTGAAGCATAATAAAACATTCTAACCAATCTGAACAAAATTACAAGGGCAAATTATGACTGCTAAATTCAAATTTGAGGAAAAGATAGCCTCCCAGGCAAAAAACAACCACAAAGCTTTCTTTAGTTATGTAAAAAAAACCTCAAAGGCAGCATACAACTCTGGCAGAATTGATTGTAAATGGAGTTGGAAGATATAGCAAATTTGCTGGCTGAAAAATTCAGCTCCAATCCAACCCCCTCCTCCAGCTGCCTCCAGAGGAAGTCCCATGAAAAAAGAACTCCACACTATCACTAAGGAGCAGGTCCTATATCTGCTGTCTAATGTCAAAATTACAGCACTGGTGGACCCAGGTAATATCCTAGGATGCCTCCTACATAGCCTGAAGCATAACTTATTGGAACCACTGGAATCACTGTTTAACCATGGCCTCCAGACAGGCTTTTTGCAATGAGAATGGAGAAATGCAATGGTCATCCATCTGCACAAGGGAGTGGCATTAATGGATTCTGGAAACTACAGACCCCTTAGTCTGACTAGTCTTATATGCATAGCCATGGAAAGAATTATCATGGAAATGATTAATAAAGACATAAAAAAACATCAAACACTGTACTCAACCCAGTTTGGTTTTGATAAGGGTAGATCATACCTACTCAGCCTGGCGGAATTCTTTGAGAAGGTCACTGAAGCAATAGATGAGTGCAAAATGGTGCATAATGTCTACCTTGACCTGTCTGAGAGATTTGATACAATATCCCACTCAAGCATTGCAAATAAACTCATGCATAAACCCCTAAGTTATGCACTGGATGGCCAGATGGTTGTCAGACAGAGCCCAGGAAGTTAGGATTGGAGGGATTATCTCCACAAAGAGACCGATCATGAGTGGAGTCACTCAAGGTACTGTGCTGGGTCCATTGCTTTTTGTCATCTGTTTCTTGAAAGTCAAAGACTAATGTTAAGAGCTTCTGGCTGACTAAGTTTGCAGATGATTACAAACTATGAGCAGTCATATGATCCCCCCAAGACACTGGCATCCTACAGGAAGGATTAACACAGATACATGATTGGTGCCAAAGCCACGGCTTAAAGCTCAATACCAAGAAATGTGTAAAAGTACCTTTGGGAGGTCAGCCACCCTAGGAAATTTCCTCATCAATAGCTCACCCCTATAGTAAAACAAGTAACTAGGGATTTGGGTTTGTATGTAGATAGTAACCTGGCTTTTGTGCAACATGTGTCTAAGGTGGTAGGGAAATCATTGTATATTGCTCAACCTATAAGCAGGAACATGGCATCTAGGTTCAAGGAAGTCATTGTTACACTGTATTTGGTCATCATCAGGCTTGTCAATGCGTACAATGACCCTTTGGTATGTACCTGACCAGACATGTGCAACAACTGAAATGGCCTCAGAGTTTTCTCAACAAAAAGAATACAGACTTCATATCCATGTGAAACAGAGCAATTCCCTAACACTATTCAAGAGAAATTGGACCATTTGGATGGAAAATTGAAAATACACCCCTAATCTAGAACCTATGTCTCTAACAGACAGAGGTAGCTGTAAATCTTACCCTAACTTACATACACCCCTTAATAAAAACTCTGTGGCACATAACCTTGCAGGATACATTTGGAATGCATGGCAAGGCTTATAAACTCCCCCAGTAGTTATGACCATAGTATACACCTGTGAACATATGCACCTCTTCTCATAGTCTAAGTCAATGTAGAAATCTACTTCTTAAAGAAAGCTGCAGTTTCCATACTGATTTTCTGAGTATTATACACGCATAGAGATATTACATAAATGAAGTATTGTGACTACAAAGCCACCTTCATTTCATCTGGGCTTATACTTTGACTAAGAAGACTTAGAGTGTGTTTGATTACATAGTTTAACCGTCACTGCAGGTATGATTCTCAGCACTGATTTCACACTAACTGAAAGTTTTGCCTCCATAGACATTGGACCAAAGGCATTTTTCTTTTAATAATATGAGATCTAACATCATTCATACAAGCCCTCTTTGTGCAACTCCTACTTTAAATACTTTAAATACTGATTTTTTTTCAGTTAAATGACTCTACACAGTGCTAAACTATTAGGAAGACTTTATGCCAGCTATAATGGAGGTTGAACATACTGTCAAAGTATCATATTTGACTACTAAATTAAAAGGCAGTCATGGGGATCCAACAAAGCTTACACAATACTATTTAGTGTGTGAGCATTGCTGCGTGATGTGCACACGGGCACTAAAAGTTTTAAATTCAGTAAACACCGCATAGCGGCACACACGCTCATATATGGAAACTTTCATAGCATGCAAATTACAGCATAAGTAGCTGAATTTTATGCTAATGAAGCAAATGAACATGGTGGAGTTATTTAACAACCTGTAAAGCAACCACGTAGGCTTCATGTTTGTGGTGGCCATGTATTCTAAAACTTTCCAAATACAGCCACGGAAAGGAATCTACACCGAAACAAAAGCAAGTAAAAGCTCTTATATTTGTACAGAACTGTGCTTAACATGTGACACCACACATATTTTGACCTAATTACACAGGGGGATGCTAGAATATCAGTGTAACAATTATAATAATGTAATTTTAAGTGCCATGACATAAATGCAGCTTCACTCCCCCACCCCCAAATGAAGAATATATTTGTAAGTAATACAGGCTGCAAAAATGTGTAAACCTCCATAAAACAGAGTATTATACTGTAATGCAAGCATATGCAGGATGGAGCCGATGGATTACAGTATTCCTGTGTTACAGCATTGGGGTCCCATGCCCCTGCCTACACGGTTACTAATTGTGTAGATTATGGACTGTCAGCACAGTAAAGATGGAAATGATGACAAAACTCATTAGAATTGTTGAAAAGAAAAAAAGAGTAACCATGTACGGATGCTCACTTCCTGTAGGCACTACCACAGCATTTTTGTTGAATGTATGGCAACAGTGAATGCAGACATCAGCAGAGTGTGTAAGGTTACCCTTGCAGAGGTGAACATGTAGGGCTATGAAGGGTGAAAGTGCATGTAAGCAGAACACAATTACTGGATACATATTATGTTGTGGAACCATAACAAGTTCGAATGCCATATTGTCTAACCCATATGTTTGAACTTGGAAAAGTTTGAACGTTTCAATGGGGATTTCCATTCAGTGTGGAAAGGGAAGATTTCCCTTTACTGCACTGTAGTGCGATCTTGGAGTTGGTATATTTAAAGAGCGGGCGGTGCAGGGGGGCTTGCCCCCTTCTTTCAATCGTTAGGTATGTTTTTTTCTGTTTTTTATTTTATTTTTTTTGATGTTTTCAAACTTTTGAAAGTTCGAATGTATGGGTTTGACCATATGGCATTCGGAGTTTTGAAAGTTTGACAAAGTAATATGAACCCCACAATTCCTGTGTTCTGTGTCATCTTCTTTATTGTTTTTTAAAATGTTTCAGCTCTGTCTGCATTCATTTAAAATTTATTTTTTAATTTTCGCCCTTGTTTGCATGAAGCGGCGCTTAGAGCAACCAAGAGAAGCAGAGGAATGAATGGCAGGTTTCTCTGTGTTGTTATGTAATTATTCCTGTGGCAGCACATGTATGTGTTAGGGTTGGAATATAGATGGTCCTGGGTCCATGTTTACATGATATTCCTAAAATGGTGGAAATATCAGTTTTGTCTACGGTTACCTTATTTATACAAAGGTGCACAGAGGTGCACGGAGCTGCTCATAGTGCACTAATGAGCAAGTGACAAGTGTGTTTAGTAGATGCTATTTATAGCATAAGCAGGTGAACTGTATGTTAATCAACCAATCCAACACAGTGGAACTTTTCAACTATGCATAAAGTATCCATGTAGCCTCCATTCTGTTTTTTTTTCCTTTATCCATCAATACCATTGGAGTAGAGACAAGGAAATTTTAAATTACATAATGCTAGGGGCTGTTCTACATCTGCATGTGCTAGAGGCTGAAGCCAATGTTGCTTGTACTGCTGACAATAGACCTAGGCTGAGAAAGAGAAGAGTGGTCAGGCCCAGGGTAACTTTCCAGGTACTACAAGAGCTGGAGATTGTAGTGCACTACAGGGTGGGCAGGGACACATTACAAGAACTCTGTGAACTCTACTCCCCTCATCTCAGAGCCAGAGTAACCAAGGGGAAGCCATCCCAGTGGAAACTATGGTATGGGTAGCCCTTAGAATATTAGCTACTGGTACCTTTCAAAGACCAACTGGGGACATGATGGGTGTGTCACAGGCATTAGACTCCAGGATCCTCCACCAATTTTTGGATGCTGTGCTCATACATGCCAGTGAGAACATATTTTTCCTCTGGACTTCTGAAGACAGGGCCACCAATATGGATCTGTTTTACCTCATAGAATACTACCCTGAGGTATGGGTGCCATAGATTGCACTCATGTACACATTAAGGCACCACGTGATGAGCAGGGTAGACTCTACATTAACCACAAGGAATGCCACTCCATCAGCTGTCAAGTCATATGTAATGCTCAGGGAATTATCTTGAATGTGTTTTGTGGCAGTTATCATGACTCCCTTATCTGGCACATGTCACAGCTGTACCAGATGTTTGCTAGGGGGACATCCCACAGGGCCATTTACTGGGGAATGTTGGCTATGCCCTGGAACCACACACACACACACACACACACACACACACACACACACACACACACACACACACACACACACACACACACACACACACACACACACACACACACACACACACACACACACACACACACACACACACACACACACACACTCATGGAAGAACTCCATAATGAGGCAAACGCGCAAACCATAAACATCACAGAGCGTATGTTTGGGCTTCTAAAGTCATGGTTCTGGTGCTTAGATATATCCAGTGGAGCCCTGTAGCATAATACATGCACATGTACACAAATATTCACAGTATGTGCTATACTCCACTATCTGATCCTGCAGAAACAACTGCAGCAGGATCAGCAAAGGGAAGAGACACACATCCCCTCACCAACACATAGGACACCACAGCCACAGTCAGAGGAGGACTCGGAGGGGGAACCCCAAGCTGCTGTACTTGTAAGCAGATGTAGGCATGCTCACTATGCTTTACTTTGGCTAAAAGACAAATCATAGTACATTCACTAGCCACCTAGGCTAAAGGTGTATCAACTGCTGCATTTGCAAAGTAAGTCCTGAACCTAGAGTGTATTCTTTAATAATATT
Source organism: Protopterus annectens (assembly GCF_019279795.1). Taxonomy (NCBI): domain Eukaryota; kingdom Metazoa; phylum Chordata; order Ceratodontiformes; family Protopteridae; genus Protopterus; species Protopterus annectens. Next base: position 1,015,788,862 of record NC_056727.1, read on the forward strand.
GTAGCATATATTTATATTTCCTAACTTGGTACAGTAAGCAAGTAAATAGTGGTGGATTTGCACAGAAAGTACCTTAACATGTTAAACCAGAAAATTATATTACTTATATTTATCTATTAATAATTAGTAGGCCTCAGCATGAAAGATTCACAGAGTCATACCTCTGAAGAATTCTGATACTCCCTGCATGGCCTCAGTTTAGCACCATACCTTTGTACTGGTAAATCATTGAAGACAAAGTTAGAAAGTGATGATACACATTGCAGTTTCAAACTTCAGACTTGTTTGTGTTATAACAGTAACTGAGCTTTGTGCCCCCCCCCAAAAAAGAGGAGTGTACCCTTGTTGCTGCCATAACAGTAGCTCAGCTATGCTACCTCGCAAAGAACAATATATGTGTGTTTGTGCCATCCAAGTTGGACTTCATTTGTTGACAACTCCATATCATATTATTCCCAGTTAATATCCTCTCACATGTTAAGGCCAATGATACAGAATGTCTTACGCATTGCACATGTTAGATAACTGATAAATGATCAAAAAATAAGGAAAGGTAACACAGAGCTGTATACAGTGGATATAAAAAGTTTACACACCCCTGTTAAAATGCCAGGTTTTTGTGATATAAAAAAATTAGACCACAATAAATCATTTCAAAACTTTTCCCATCTTTAATGTGACCTATAACCTGTACAATTCAATTGAAAAACAAATCTGTTAGGGGAAAAACATAAAAAATGAAGAACGTACAATACTCTGGTTGCATAAGAGTGCACACCCTTAATCTTGTGTGTTCACACCCTTAAACTAATACTTTGTTGAAGCACCTTTTGATTTAATTACAGCATTCAGTCTTCTTGGGTAGGAGTCTATGAGCATGGTACATCTTGACTTGACAATATTTGCCCACTCTTCCTTGCAAAAGCACTCCAAATCTGTCAGATTGTGAGGGCATCTCTTGTGCACAGCCCTCTTCAGGTCACCCCATAGATTTTCTATTGGATTTAGGTCTGAGCTCTGGCTGAGCCATTCCAAAACTTTAATTTTCTTCTGGTGAAGCCATTCTTTTGTTGATTTGGATGTATGTTTGGTGTCATTGTCGTGTTGAAAGGTAAAATTCCTCTTCATCTTAAGCTTTTTAGCAGACGCCTGAAGGTTTTGGGCCAGAAGTGACTGGTATTTGTAACTGTTCATAATTCCATCCACCTTGACTAAAGCCCCAGTTCCAGCTGAAGAAAAGCAACCCGAAAGCATGATACTGCCACCACCATGCTTCACCGTGGTGATGGTGTTCTTCTGGTAATGCGAAGTGTTGTTTTTGTGCCAAATGTACCTCTTGCAATTGTGGTCAAAACGTTCATCCTTGGTCTCATTACACAATAACACATTTTCCCACATGCGTTTGGAAGACTTGACGTATTGTTTTGCAAATTTTAGTTGGACCTGGATGTTTTTCTGTGGAAGAAAAGGCTTCCGTCTTGCAACCCTACCCCATAGTGCAGACATATGGAGAATACAGGAGATTGTTGTCACATATAGTACACAACCAATACTTGCCAGAAATTCCTGCAGCTAATTCAGTGTTGCTGTAGGTCTCTTGGCAGCCTCCCTGACCAGTTTTCATCTTGTCTTTTCATCAATTTTGGTGGGACGTCCAGTTCTTTGCAATGTCACTGTTGTCCCATATTTTCTCCACTTTTTGATAACTGTCTTCATTGTGTTCCATGGTATAGCTAATTCTGTGGAAATTTTTCAGTACCTTTCTCCTGACTGATACCTTTCAACAATGAGATCCCTTTAATGCTTTGTAAGCTCTCTGTGAACCATGGCTTTTGCCATAGCAGGCAATTGAGTAAATGTCAGGAAAATCCTACTAGGACAGCTGAATTTTATTTGGGGTTAATCAGAGTCTCTTTAATTGATGGCAGGTCTGCACCCAAGAAGACTGAGTGTTGTAATTAAATCAAAAGGTGCTTTAATAAAGTATTAGTTTAACAGTTTTAGGGTGTGCACACTTATGCAACCAGTGTATTGTACGTTTTTTATTTTTTATATTTTTCCCCTAACAGATTTGTTTGTTTTTCATTTGAATTATACAGGTTATAGGTCACATTAAAGGTGGGAAAAGTTTTGAAATGATTTATTTTGGTCTCATTTTTTATACCACAAAACCTGGCATTTTAACAGGGGCGTGTAAACTTTTTATATTCACTGTATTTGTAAGCATAATTATGACAGGCTGTGTGATCACTAACTGCTCTATGTCCAAGTATATTAAAGAAAATTAAATGTACAAATCACAGCTGATGGTTTGATAGCAGTGTACTTTCTGATGCAGTTGGTTGTGTGAAGAATGATTTTCCATTTCACTGAAGCAAAGCTGTTTGTGTGGCCAAGTGGACTAAGGCATCCGTCCTGTTTTCTGAAGTTGTGTTGGTGTGATGGTTCAAATCTTTACATATGTAAAAATTTGTGATGTGTCCTATCACATTTTGCTGTGCTTGTACAAATTTTGCATATGTGTTCCTTAGTCTTTTCCTATTTGTCTTCTTTTAATTCCAGTTTTGTGCAATGCACCTCATCTAAAAAAAATGTTTGGCTAAGATTATCTTGTTTGCATGATGCATAACATTGTGGAAACAGGGGAAACCAGATTTCCTCAAAAGCAGGCGTTCAAAAAAAGAAAATGGATACATTACATTAATGCTGTTATCCATAATGAAACCTTAGTCTGGAGTACAGATGGGACAAGGGTATAATAGCAAGCATTAGCAATGCACCTCACGTTTGTGCACTGCTTCCCTGTGTGCAATGCACCTCACATTTGTACACTGCTTCCCTGTGTGCAAACAGGCCTAGCTTGCATGCGTGCACACTTTGTTAACCATTGTGCAACTCAAATGCTTGATGCGCTAAGGAATTGTATATATGATATGTTATTATTGCTGTTAATTGTCCACTTCCTTTCTATGACATAAAACTGCATGTGGAAGTATTGCAAACTAAGGGCACAATATATTATAATATAATATAATATAATATAATATAATATAATATAATATAATATAATATAACATAATATAATATAATGTTATAACAATAATAATAATAATAATCAAATAATCATAATATATATTTACAATAGATTAATCCCCCCCCCCCCGAACCACCCCAAACAAGCAGTACAACCCTGAGGTCTCATTACTTTTACCACACACATACCAACCACAATACAAAGTGTTATACATAATGCTAAGATGGCCAAATGTGGTAAGTGCAAGGCATGCAAATATATTAATGATGGCCCATATGTTTCAGTGGGGAAGTTTAAGAGGACGTTGAGGAGTCCTGGTTATTGCAATTGTAATACCAAAATGGTCATTTACGTGGCTACCTGTTTATCCTGTCCAGCCTTTTACGTAGGTATGACCACAAGAAAATTGAGACAAAGAATCTTAGAACACAACAGGGACATCAAAAACAAGAAATCAACTAATTCCTTATACAACTACACAAAAGATTGCACAAATTTTAAGAAATTTTTATTTTTTGTTATAGATAGATTATATACAAAGGACTTTGGGGGTGATTACAAAACCATCTTGGAGGTTAGGGAATGCATGTGGAAGGTGCAACTAGATGCTAGCAGTGCACCTGGCATCAACGATACCCTATCTTTAGCATGCATATTGAAACATAAGGCTGCTTGTATTTAATATACAGAAACAATACAGAGTTTTTTGATTTTTTTTTTGTGTAGCTGTATTAGGGTTACATTTATGTATGGATTTTCAACATACTCAATTTAATTTTACACATTGTGTTTACTCATTTTCAATATTGTGTTTATATATATTGTTTATATTAGAGACACAATAGTACTGCAGTCTTTACACTAGTACATTACTTTGGATTTGGCATTAAAACACTTTGTACAAGTTACCATTACAAGAAATGTTGGGTGTTTATAGGCATATAATTATGTAAAACCAGCTTAAAGACAGTGTAAGGGTTAAAACCTGATGAATGGGAAGATGGATTTATTGTAATCAATTATCTACTGATTGTATTGTCAATTGATATGTGTATTTAATGGCTATGATCAAATGTGGAAAACTGACTCTGAAGATGCCCTACAAGGGTAAAAGAGCGTAGTCGGTTACATTTAATGCTTCTAATAAAAGTCTTGGTGATTTTACTTTGGTATCACCAGTGTTTTTTACTTTTTACTTATACATAATGCTGTATGCTCAGTCATGGGCAAAGCCACTTGGTGGTGCTCACAGCCTTGTTCTAAACTCAAACAGCCAAGTATGCTCAATAAATGTACTTGGGTTGTTACACAGCTAGGTTTCCAAACAGCCTACTAGCCTACTGTTATTAGGCTACTAGCCTTAGATGACACTATGAAGCAAATTAATGTACCTGTCACTTTCGTGTTAGGACACAAACAAACAAATCTTCATGTGTTCTTTTAAAGCAGCTTTATTATATACAAACACATTACTATTGTTGATTATAGACTGTAACTTAAGTAACTTATATACAATTAATGACTATGATCATGCATGCTTCTCCCTAGCTGCTCTTTCAAAATGGCACTAAGGTTGTGCATGTGTGCGGGTTATATACTGCACATACAGCCTTGCATGCTTCTTAGAGATACAAGCACATACACTTTACACTCATCTACATCCACCATCTTTGAGAAACAGACCATACAATTGTTATGAGACTGTTTGACATGCAGAAATCACAGATACTCTATCGACATGCATTATACAGTGTTAAACATATAGGTATGTACAATCAAGTCCATGTTGCTGCATATTTCACACTTGGTTTAGACACTCATCTATATAATGTGACATAAAACTGGAAATTAGATTTAGCAACTGGGACATTTTCTGCAAAATGGTTGACCTGTGTAATGTTCGAATCACTTTCAGGAACTGAAAACATATCTGACTTATTCTTTGATTTAGAGTTTGCATCACAGACACACTGTTGTGATTGCAATGATGATGGTTCTGGTACAGGAAGAAGATGTTTGTGATTCCTTCTATATTACACTCCGTTGGAATTTACTAAGTAAGATCTCAGCTCTGCAGAGATACCTGTAATCTGTCTAATTCGATCAAAACCGTTCGTTGTCTGGATTCATACCATCTCTCCTTCCCTCAATGGACGTAGTAATTTGCTCGATCTGTCATAATGAGATTTCTGGCTGTTATGCTTCTTAAACAATTGAGCCTTGATGGTTTTATTGTTCTTAGGTTTAGGCTGCAACAAACTTGAGGAAATAGGTAGCATATTTCTAGTTTGCCTGGAAAGTAGTCTTTGGCAGATGAGACAAGAATATCATCACGGGGTATATTTCTGAGATTAAGTAAATTCAAGAATACATCGGTATTGTCACACTTTGACCTTTCAAGGTACTGCTTTCCATTCTGTACTGCTTATTCAGCTAGACCATAGGACTGAGAATATTCAGGATTACTAGTGACATGTACAAAGTCCCATTCTTTTGCAAATTTCTGAGACAACTGGCTAGTGAATTGAGTACCATTGTCAGAAAAAAGTTTGTGTGGGCTACCATGAACTGAGAAATAACATTTCAACTTAGTAATAACAGTAGTTGAGGATAAGTTTGGTAGTAGATCATTCTCAAACCAATTTGAATGATTCTCCCAAAACTAAGTAGTGTTGATTGCTCCATTCAAATATATCAGTTGCTACAGTAGACCAAAGTAGTTTAGGAACTGGATTTAGCTGAAGTGGTTCTCTTTGCAAATGTGGTCTAGTACTATTGCATACTGAACAAGAAGAGAGAACTCTATCAATGTCTTTTGATAATGTAGGCCAAAATACCAATTTTCTGGCTCTTCTCTTTGTGGATGTGGATCCTGGGTGACCACGATACAGAATTTGAATATATTCTTGTTGTAAAGAAGCAGGAACAACAATTTTAGGACCTTTGAAAATAATGCCATCTTTTATCAACAATTCATCTCTGTAAGGAAAATATGCTTGCACCTCAGGTGATACTCTAGATTGCTTTGATGGCCATCCAACATTAATATAATGATTGAGCTTCTGTGAAATTGGATCAGTCTGAGTGTGAGCTCTTAACTCATCAAGTCTAGTGATGGTAAAATTATGCACTGACATCACATCAAAGTCAAAAGTCTCTATGCCAAGCTGTTCTGTTGTGTTTCTAGGACATCTGGATAAAGTATCAGCCAGAGAAAGCAACTTGCCTTTAGTGTAGACCAACTTGAATTTGTACTTTTTGCAATTTGAGCATCATTCTTTGCAATCTCACTGGAGCAGAATGCATAGGCTTCTTTAGAACAGTAACTAGATGGTGATGGTCAGTTTCAGTCTGAATAGCTCAACCATAAATATAATCATGAAACTTGGAGCATGCAAATACTCTAGCAAAAAGCTCTTTCTCAGTTTGAACATACAGCATCTCAGTTTGGGTTAGTGTTCTAGAAGGATAGGCTACTGGTCTGCACTCTTGAAGTATGACTATACCAAGGCCACATTTTGAAGTATCACAGGAAAGAATAATTGGTTTGTTCATATCATATTATCTTAATTTAGGTGGGGTGGCGATTTTCTGCTTAAGGTCTTCAAATGCCTTTTGATGATGTTCCAACCATGACCATGCAACATTTCTGCATGTTAGCTCTCTTAAAGATGCTCTTAACTCACTGAAGTCTGGTATAAATTTGCCTAAATAGTTGACCATGCTGAGAAAATGCTGTAAACTTTGTACATTGGCTGGCGCTGACATCTTTAGAATAACTGCTTGTTTGGTCGGGTCAGATCTCAAGCCTGTACAAAACACTTCACCACTTGTCAATAAGTTTACTTCATCAACTCTTTCACCAAGCACTGATACACCATCTACATAGAAAGCTGACTGTTTTGGCTCTACTTGATCAACTTGCTTTTTTGTGCAACCTTTCTTTACAACTGTGTGAGGCTTGCTTGATTTACAAAACTTTTGGAAATGGTCCATTTTTTACACTTGTGACATTGCTGACCAAATGCTAAGCACTTCTCTCTTTTAGACTAATGATTCACCCCACAATTGTAACCGTTAACAATAAAGCTAGATTTTGGGCTTTGATGATTCACATTTGTGTTGCACTGAGCTGGCCCTGGAGCTTGCACTTTTCCTGGAACTTTCTAGAAAACCTCATGGCTTCTTTGAAAATCATGTCGCTGCCATGTGCTTAGGCCTGTTCTTGTTTGTCATGTGTTGTATACTGTCTACATGTGCTCTGAAGCCAACTGAACCAATCTTTTTTTGTTACCCACAAGCATACTTGTATGTTTTTCTGTCACCTCATGGATTTGACAAATCTTTATGGCTTTGCTTAATGTTAAATCACTGTCACAAATTAAAATCTTTCCCACAGCAGCACTACTGATACCACATACAAGCCTGTCATTTATCAGCTTATCTTTTAGATCACCAAACCGACACGTCTTAGCTCTGTTTCTCAAGTCAGTTATATAAGCTGCAAATATCTCCCCTAGTTTCTGATCTCTTGTGTAAAACAAATGCCTCTCTAATGTAACATTTGTCTGGGGATTGCACATCTCTCTAAACTTGCACTTCAAACACTCAGGGTCTTCCCTTGATTCAGCTTGTACAACAATATGGTGGTCTACACATTCTCCTTCATATACTGCTGGTGCATACACAAATGAAAGCTCTCTTTCTATGGCCTCTGACCCTGCTAAGTTTAGCAAAATGAATGCCCTGGTGCATGCATCTCTATCTGCATAAGATACTTGTATGAAAATATCGTACTCTTGCTCAAATATTCTCCAGTTCTTTGCAACATTCTTATCAAACACAAGTGGTAGTTGTTTTCAAACTCCGTCTGCCATATCAACACATACCAGCGAAAGGGGAACTTTGTGAAATAACTTTTCGATACTTTACTGAACTTTGCAAAATAACTTCTCGATGCTTTTGGAATATTATCAGTAAAGGCAGAAATGCTAAAGTAATTTATCATCACTTGTGAATCTTATTGATAAAGGTAAAAATGCTAAAGTCATTTACCATCACTTTGTTATACTTTTGGAATTTTATCAATAAAGGCAGAAATGCTACAGTCATGCACCATCACTTGTTAAAGTCATCACTTTAAGAAACATTCAAGAACTTTACGACGTGACTGAATAACTCACAAGCACTGTAATACTCTTGTAATGTCATCTTTTACAAGAAAACACCTGTTATCAGTGTAAGAAACATGTCAAGCCACTGCACAATGCAAATAAAGCAAACATCTGTTGCCCAAAACTCAAAAGCTTTTGAAGTAATTGTATTTTGTGAATAACTGCATACAGCACACTGAAATGTCCCCAGAATAGCAGTACCTTGCTAGGCAACTCTTTACAGTACAAGAAGCATTCTGTAATGGCATCACTTTGTGAACAGACACACCCAGCACAAGAACTTTTTTGAAATAGCTATACTTTGACTGGATTGCATGAAATAGTTGCATTTTGCATACAATGAACTCTTCAAAATACATGCACAGTAATAAGCACACACTGTAAGCCCTTTTTACACACACTGAGATAGTTCAAATATCTTTAGTTGATACAATACAAAGTCATAGTTATGCCCAAAGACAGCACTTTGCCCAAACACATGCAGTCACCTTGCTTTATTTTGCTTAATGTGCCCTTTTCTTTTCCTATTGTAATCTTTTTTGCTCATTTAAGCCCTTTTTATGCCCAGTGTACTTTTCTTGTGCTCGTTTTACTCTAAACATGCTCAACTTAGCCTCAAACACGGTTGTTTTGCTTTAAACGTGCTCATTTTCTGCTTTAAACATACTCATTTTGCTTTACAGTTAACTGTTTTGTTGAATACTTTTATCTTAAACATTTTCTTTAGTTAACAAACTTTTCATACTTTCTGCTTGCCTGATAATGCAGTTTGTGCCCTTGTAATGCCCCTTTATTGTCTTTTGCATTGAGTAAATAATTTGTTTTATTTCTTATTACCTTTGATTCTTTCTGGCTCATAAGTCAAAATATTCTTCTCTCTTCCATCCAGGTTCTGACACCGTGTTGCTTTCATGTTAGGACACAAAAAAATGAATCTGCATGGGCTCTGTTCAAGCAGCTTTATTATATACAAACCCATTACTATTATTGAGTATAGACTGTAACTTAACTAACATATACAATTAATGACTATGATCATGCATGCTTACACCCTAGCTGCTCTTTCAATATGGCACTAAGGTTGTGCACGTGTGCAGATTATATACGTGCATGTACAGCCTTGCATGCATCTTAAAGATACAAGCACACGCTTTACACTCTGATCTACAGTACTTATGCAGGCCTCCAAACCTCTTGTCTCCCACATGGCCTGTCGATGTCATCAACTTTAAGTTCACCTGCAGTCCTGACAAAATCAGACTTGTGCCATGGTGCATGTGATAAGTGCTGTGTTCTGTAGCCTATCTCCTTAGATAGGCAGGGGTTTAATTCTCACTCCAGTCAACTGGGTGTGTGTGTGCATGTGTCTACACAGAAGAGCAGAAGTATGTATCCCATAGCTACCTCTCTATAGGTTCATAGGTTCATAGGTAGGTACTAGGCTATCAGCCTAAGGGCCTAAGTTAGCCTAGCCAACAAGGTTCCCTGGCTTACGCCACCCAAGAAAGTTAATTTCCTGTGCCCCTTGTCGAGCAGAGCCACAGAAGTGATCCCTGGGGTGTAATTCCTATTTCCCATTCACTCATCAAGATTTTTCTTGATGAGTGCTAATGAGGAACTTTGCTTGATATAGATGGGTAGCTTGTTCCAGAGTATAGGAAGTCTCTGGGACAGGAATCTATTCCTCCAGCATGTCCTGTTTATTGTGGTGACAAGGTTTAGGTCCCTAGAGTGTGTAGCTCAGAGGAATTGGGATTTCTTTAGGTATAGCATGTCCAACAGCTCTGGGTTTAACATAGCTTTGTATGTTAGACAGAGATCTCCTTGAAGAAGGCGATATGCTACGGAGTAAAGCTGGAGTTATTTGAGACGGTCAGTGTAGGGCATCTGTTTGAGGCCAGTAATCCTCTTTGTGAGCTACTTCTGTGGCCTTTCCAGCTGCTGCAGATGTCTTGTGAATTACATTCCAAAAGGGGCATTGTATTCTATAATGGGTCTAATGAGTGCCGAGTAAAGGGGAACAATGACCTCTTATTTCCTGGATGGGAACCCTTTTGTGATGAGGTGTGCCGCATAGAAGGATTTCCTGACTACTGTGGCGATGTGATTATCAAAGGAGAGACTACTGTCCACCTGGGTCCCAAGGTCTCTTATCACACATTTGGTATTAAGTAGACTGCAGTTTATGTGGCAGTTCATGGGTGCAGAGTTTTTACCAAAGGGGATGACAATTTACTTTTTGTCACTGAGCTTGAGGCCATGCCTCTGACACCAGGCATCTGTCTCATTGAGGCCCTTCTGTAGGATGTCCACATCATTTGGGGACTCAACTATGGCTCCTAGTTTGCAGTCATCTGTGAACTTCATTAGCTAAATGCCTTCTGTGTTAGCCTGTACTTCAGAGAAGTAGATACCAAACAGGAGACGTCCCAGGACTGAACCCTGTGGTACTCCACTTGTCACTGGTTTGAAGTCAGATTTGGAGTCTGCAACTTTTACAGTGTGGGTTCTGTTAGTGAGCCAGTTGGCAACCCATCTTGTGACATAGGGATTTATACCTACTATAGAGAGTTTAGCTATAATTCCAAAATGGGGAATGGTGTTGAAAGTCTTGGCGAGGTCAGGATAGGGTGTGTGAACCACCTTACCCTTGTCTACAGCTTTGGTGACTGCTTCAAAGAAGTCAATCAGGTTCAGAAGGCATGATCTGCCTTTCACAAACCTGAACTGGGTGGTGTTCAGAGTTTGGAGGTTACCAATGTCTTTGTTTATGAGTTCCATGATGATACATTCCATGGCCTTGCCAGGCTCATCATGCTAATAGGGCGATAGTTCCCAGGATCAGTGGTGGCTCCTCCTTTGTGGAGTGGGATAACTGTTGCTGTGTGCCATTCAGCGGGCACAATGCTGACGTGAGACTATGATTGAACATGGTGCTTAGGTGGGGTGGGTGTGGAGACTTTAAGACAGCACTCAAATGTAAAGAAAATAGATGGCAAATTCATTTGGGTGCCGATCAGTTTCCAGGTCTGAATGAGACAGTAAATATAAAATGTTTTCTCCAGATGTTGAGGTTATGATATCAATAGTGAAGTTTTTAAGACATAGATTAGTTATTACATCTATTTTTATTCATTTTATATTTGTTTTTAGTTATTTAAACATTCAATTTTATGAAAAAGTTGCTTTTTATGATGGTTTACTTTAAGAACTGCATCAATTAATCATCAAATGATTTGAATAATTGATTTCACATTTGTTGATTGTTCAGTATAAATAGTGGAGGTTTTTGTGGGGTATTTGTTTCTGAAGAAGTTCTTGGATTAAAGGACAAAAAGTACTTAAAATGCCCTGTGTCTGAGTTGGTTTCTGTCATTGCAAGCAGTTTTTGGATTATTTCATTTTGTGGGTGAGGAGGTTGTCCGTTACGTTCACATTTTTGGTTTCGGTGTCAACGCTGCTTCGTAGTCATGGATTCTACTCAAGACACTCTATTGGTTCTCACCACCCATGACATTCCTGAAAGTTTGGTTACTTTTCAGGATACAATGTCTGCAGTTATCATTGGTGCCATGCAAGAAGGGTTCTCCCGTTTACAGGGTTGCCTTGGAGACAATGTCAACGCCGCTCCTTCTCAGCAAGCACGGGAAAATGTTCCTATGGTAGTACAATGGTCATTGATGAATCTGGCTCAAGGGAGCAGCCATAAATGAGAGACCTGGCATTGTATTTGGTCCAAGGAGTGAAAGCAATGTATCGACAGTCATGTTTGAGGACAACAATGTGGTTTCTCACATTTTTGTTCTGACGAGAATCCATTTTGTTTCGTCAATGGAGACAATGCTTTTAACGAACAAGTAAGTGATTCTCAGATGAACAATGTACCTGACAAGTTTGAAGTATGTAAAAACAGTATATTTACTCTTGAGAGGCTATCTACTAGCACTGTCAATCTACAACTAGAGATAGCCTATTTAGAAGAAAATGTTAAAAACAATTGTGTACCTCGTGGATTGAAATGTTTTAGATTCCCTAATTGTGTCACTGAGGGTGATGGCTTGTATAAACAGCTGGTAGATTTATTTAACAGCACTGGGTTGGTCATGATGAATTTGCTTATTTCCCACTACAAAAAAACTTTACAAGAACTAAAGGGAGAAATGGAGACTTTGGAAAAAAAAAACGATCAAGACCTTTAAGTATTTTCCTAGTTTTAGGACCTTGTATAGTGAGATTTCTGGTAAGGTTGACAGACTAAAAAAGACTGTTATTCAAAGGAAGCAAAAGAAATTAAATAGAGATTTTACAGCATACAAAAGAAACTTGGTTTATCCAGTAAAAGCTAAAAATGTCAAGTCTAACAATAAAACTGCATATGACAATAATGGGATGTTAAATAATGAAAAGTCTTGCCCTGAGATGAATGGTGTTGAGTCTTCTCAGGTGGTGATGGATGGCATGAGGAATCCTGAAACTAATACACCGGTCAACGACAACCAGACAGTAGTCAAAAGTAGAGCCTCAGGTCATTCATCAGCAAATGGGGGGCCTTTTTTAGTGGACAAGGCTGGCAATCAAAAAACTCCAACAGCAACAACAATGCCAAAAGCCAATCGAAAAGCAAAAAGAAATATTAAATATTGGTGATCAAGGAGACTTTGCTATAGATATTTTGAACTTGAGTGGGGATGAATTGCATGATGATGTTAGAACAATGTTACAACGGGTCTGTCTTTCATCCCCAGTAATAAGATGAATGTCACTAATTTAATTATCGATTTCAGATTATATTTGCGAAAGCTTAATTTAAAATATATTTGCAATGATTTGGCAGTTCAGCATGTTTTAAATGATGAATTCAGAAGGAAAAGTACTTATAATCCTGTTTTGAATGCCACCTTGCAAGTTTTTGGTAGGTTGTGTGAAGAGTAATTTAGGAATGTGCATCAGTGGGAATCTAGTTTTGCTAATCTTTCCCAAGGTGAAAAAACATGCCTTAGTTGATCTAGCAGGCAACAAAGAGCTGCGAGTAATGAAAGCTGATAAGGGCGGGGTAATTGTCATCATGAAGGCAGCAGATTATGAACAAGCTATTCAGGATCTGTTAAGTGATGTCAAAAATTGCAGACAAGTATCTAGTACTAAGATACAGAAAAGTTTCAAAAGGGTGGATGTTGAGCTATTTGACCTGTTTCATCAGGGTAGTATTAGTCATTCTACTTATAGAAATATACAGGTTGAATATCCTAAATTGGCTGTTTTATTTTGCATACCTAAAGTGCACAAGGACAGATCATATCCACCCTTTAGGCCTATTGTGTCAGCGGCTTATTCCAAAATGGAACCTATTTCTTTGTGGTTAGACCAGATTTTGAACCCAGTAGTTCAATGTTCTTCATCATTTTTATGTGATTCTTGGCAGTTACTTGAGATGTTGAACACCTTTAAGGGTATGGATGACAAATGTTGTTTTGCATCTTTAGATGTTGTATCTCTGTACACCAGTATTAACAAGGAAATTGGTTTAGAGTATCTTAGAGAATATTTAAATGGTCATTCAGGTTTTGGTCATAACAAGATCAATACTGTTTGTCATTTGATGGAATTAGTGTTAACTAACAATTTTTTCAAGTTTGGAGAAACATTCTTTCAACAGATCTCTGGAATAGCTATGGGATCAAGGGTTGCCCCTTCCTTTGCCAATCATGTGATGGCAATGTGGGAAAACAAGTTTTTGTTTCAATAGAATTTGGCCACTAGTATTTTGATGTACAAACGTTACATTGACAATTTGTTTTTCATTTGGAGAAGTGATTTTTCCTCCTTTACAGCTTTCGTTTCCTACTTGAAAACAAGTACTGATTTTTTAAAATTCACTATAGAAGGTTTTGGGCATGCTATTGATTTTCTTGACATCCATCTAGAGTTTGATTCCAATCAGAGTGAATTTTCTAGTAGGATTTTTAGGAAATCTACTTTCGTTAATCAATATTTGCACAAGGACAGTCTGCACCCTATGCACATGAAAAAAGGAGTAGTAAAGGGGCAGTTTATACATTTGAGTAGATTGACAAGCAATTTGGATTATTTTTGGAAGAATCAGATAAGTTAAAAGGCTTTTTTATGATGAGAGGGTATGATGCTTTTTGGATTCAACTTATAGTCCAAGAAGTTATGGAACTTAGGAATAATTCAGCTAGTCCTATTTTAAGTTCTGATAGAACAGTTTCTCCTTGTCCCTCCAGTTCTGTGACTGACAGTGACAATTTTAGACTAGCTTTTCCTATACCTATCTCTAATAATATGACGTTAGTCAGAAACATCATTTTAGAGAATTGGAAAGTGGTTTTGGGACATCCAGATTTAGCCAGTATTGTGAGTGTAAAACCTGTATTTACATACAAAAAGGTCATGAATGTGAAAAGTATTCTTGAAAAAGATTCAGGTACTTATTCTAACAAAACTGGTGGGTTGTTTGGTACTTTTCCATGCGGCCATTGTAAACAGTGCAGATACATTGCCAGCACAAGTTCTATTGAGATTAAACATGCTAAGAAGACTGTTTGGGCATCAGGCCATTTTGATTGTCAGTCCAATTGTATAGTTTATGTAGCCACATGTTACTCATGTTCCTATTTTTATATTGGTAAAACCATCAGAAGTTTAAACAGGAGGATTTACGAGCACACTTTGGCTATTAGGAATAAGGATTCCAACAATGCCTTAGCTAGGCATGCAGCTAGTTGTGCAAATTACAAAAAGTTTTCCTTCTTTGTGGTAGACCATGTTTCTCCAGGCATATTTTGTGGAGACTTTAAGACAGCAGTCGAATGTAAAGAAAGTAGATGGCAAATTCATTTGGGTGCCGATCAGTTTGCAGCTCTGAATGAGACAGTAAATATAAAATGTTTTCTCCAAATGTTGAGTTTATGATATCAGTAGTGAAGTTTTTAAGACATAGATTAGTTATTACATCTATTTTTATTCATTTTATATTTGTTTTTACAGTTATTTAAGCATTCAAATTTATGAAAAAGTTGCTTTTTTATGATGGTTCACTTTAAGAACTGCATCAATTGATCATCAAGTGATTTGAATAATTTATTTCACATTTGTTTATTGTTCACTATAAATAGTGATGGTTTTTGTGGGGTATTTGTTTCTGAAGAAGTTCTTGGATTAAAGGATGAAAAGTACTTAAAATACCCTGTGTCTGAGTTGGTTTCTGTCATTGCAAGCAGTTTTTGGATTATTTCATTTTGTGGATTAGGAGGTTGTCCGTTGCGTTCACATAGATGTATGTCAGGCATAGGTTCATAGGTTGGTACTAGGCTATCAGCCCTAGGGCCTATACAAGCCTAGCCATAACAATTCCCTGGCTATTTCTTCCCACACTATTTACTTCCTTGGACCCCTGTCTAGCAGGGCAACTGACATGATCCCCGGGGTGAATTTCCTTTCTCCCATCCAATCATCAAGGTTCCTTTTGAAGAGGGCCAGAGAGGCACTCTGCTTGACATGTATGGGCAATCTATTCCAGAGTCTGGGGAGTATCTGGGACAGGAACCTATCCCTCCAGCATGTTTTGTTTATTGTGATGACAAGGTTTAGATCCCTGGAGCGTGTGGCTCTGAGTGATTGGGATTTCTTTAAGTGTAGCATGTCCAACAGCTCTGGGTTTGACATGGCCTTGTATGTTAAGCAGAGATCGCCTCTGAGTAGACGATATGCGACAGAGTATAGCTGGAGTATTTTAAGGCGGTCAGCATAGGGCATCTGCTTTAGACCTGTGATTCTTTTAGTGAGGTATTTCTGCGGCCTTTCCAGTTGTTGCAGATGTCTTGAGAGGTACATACCAAACGGGGCATTGTATTCTATAATGGGTCTAATGAGGGATGAGTACAGTGGGACAATGACCTCCTTTTTTCTGGATGAAAAGCCCTTAGTGATGAGGTGTGCCACATAGAAGGATTTCCTGACTGTTGTGGTGATGTGGTTATCGAAGGTGAGACCACTGTCCACCTGTGTCCCTAGGTCTCTTATCACACTTTCTGTGTTTAGTGTACTGCCACCTATATGGTAATTCATGGATACATGTTTTTTCCCAAAGGGGATAACTATACATTTCTTGGCATTGAGCTTGAGCCCATGGCTCTGGCACCAAGCATCTGTTTCTGTAAGGCCCTTTTGTAGAGTATCCACATCATTTGGGGATTCAGTAATGGCTCCCAGTTTGCACTCATCTGCGAACTTTGTTAGCCAGAGTCCCTTAGTGTTGGCCTGTACTTCAGAGAAGTAGATGCCAAACAAGAGCGGTCCCAAGACTGAACCCTGAGGTACTCCACTTGTCACTTGTCTGAAGCTGGATTTGGAGTCGGCTACTTTTACAGTGTGGGTTCTTTCAGTAAGCCAGTTAGCAACCCATTGGGTGATGTAGGGATTAATGCCTAGTTTAGTAAGTTTATCTATGATTCCAGAGTGGGGGATGGTGTCAAAGGCCTTGGCAAGGTCTAGATAGGCTCTGTGGACCACCTTACCCTTGTCCATGGCTCTGGAGACTGATTTGAAGAAGTCAATCAGGTTCAGGAGACAAGATTGGCCCTTCATGAACCCAAACTAGGTGGGGTCCAGTGTTTGAAGGTTGCCAATGTCTTTGTTTATAAGTTCCATGATAATATGCTCCATGGCCTTGCAGATAAGGCTTGTCAGACTGATGGAACGGTAGTTTCCGGGATCCAAGGTGGATCCCCCCTTGTGGAGTGGGATAACTGTAGCTGTGCATCACTCAGTGGGCACGAATCCTGAGGTGAGGCTATGATTAAACATGACACTTAGGTCAGGTGCCAGTTCATTTTGTAGTTCATGTAGTACAGCCCGGGATGTCATCTGGTCCCATGGATGCTGTATTTTTAGCTTTGGAGAGTGCGTTTTTTACCTGTGTGGCCATTATTACCGGAATTTGGCAATCTTCCGGTATTGAGATGGGCCATTTAGGGGGTGAGATGGGGGTGAAGTTGGCAATGAATCGATCTTCAAACTGATCTTTGGGACAGCATTGATTTATTGTATTATTTTTAACACTGAGGAAAGCTTAGTAATTATTTGGCTGAAACCAATCTGTTTTTGCCTAATTTATGTTTTTATAAATATAATTTCACAGGCACCTTACACTACTGTGTGCTGGCTTTTTGTTTTATTTATTGCATTCATGTGTTTTGGGGCCATGCACTTGCCATACCTGCAAGAGCTTTTTTATGACTGTGCAATTTTTCTTGCTGTTGGCCTGCAGTGTATGGTGCCTCCAGTCATGATGGGGGATTCCTGTTTATTTAACCCATAGGTTAGCACCTCATATGGCTTCTGCCTGTAATTTTACATTCTTGGTGTTTGGAGTTCAATACAAGTCCTACTAGTGTGTGAAAGCACCCATCCAGGTTACAGGTCCATTTGGATTCCATTGATGGTCTCAAGCTTCATAACTTCAGTACAACATCATTTTGGTTACACCATCAGCTAAACGCCTGTTTTGGGATTTCGCAACCTTTCTGAGCTTATTTACAATCTGGTTTGGTATGCACATAACCAGAGAATCATTGTGGTGAGATCACTATTACTTGTTATTTATTTTCTTGGGTCTGGGCCATGATTTGGATTCTATATATAACGGTTGGTTACAATTTTTTTCATTTAATCATGCTTGGCTGCTGAGATGCTATGTGTATATTTTATTCAATGACATTCGAATGTAGGATTTACATGTTTTTCCTGGGCTGGATTAATGTACATTGTGGACATTGAATTTGCGTGCCATTCTTTGGGACATCATTTCGTAGCTGGCGTTCGTATGAGGGACTTGTTTGTTCAGTTTGGTTGTATTTAAAATTACAGTTGACATGCCCCAGGATTCATGAAGCTCAGTGCAAGAACGGCATTAGGCTTGCACCGACCGAACGGCATAGAGATGGCACAGTAGCGCCATATGTATATTAATGAAGGCGCGCTGCTGCCACATCCACGTGCATAGGAAATGTGTGCGAGTGCATGGGACATGTCCAAGCACAGCACGGAGGCATGGACATTTCTGCTGTTTACATGCAACTTAAAATGCTGAATAGTATAGCCTGCTTCTAATAGTAATCACACCTGTCAGTGTCCGTGGATACTGAAACATATGCAAAGAAAGCAAACACAAATGCACGTAGCTGAATATTGAGTCCCCATCCCTCGAACAAATGACATTTAAAACCCCCTGCCCGTATTCTATTGTAGTGTCGATAGCTATACCAAGTGGAAGTGAAACGCATCGTGTTTGTGCGCTGCCAATAGCTAAGTCTAGCCCAATGGTCAGGGTTACCACCTGTCCCACATTGTGAGGGACAGTCTCTGGCAGTTGTGTCCATACCAAAACCATTATAAATGTAAAATATCCTGCGATCGTATGACATAATTATGTCCCACATCTTATGTAATAGTCACATACAATAGTTATTTCCATATGTAAAATACCTACATGTTACAAGAAACAGAATAAGCAAGTAAATGAAACAGAAGAAGCAGCTAAACTGCTACAACAATAAGTTTACATTTAGGCATAAAACAAAAGTACTATCTGTTGTACTGACCATGGGTATGTGTTGCCCTGAAAAACCTGGTGTGTCCCGAATATCTCCCATCCTGGCCATATGAAAAGGTGGCAACCCTACCAATGGTCAGAGCATTCGCACAATAACTGGCCATCCTCTTAATCCCCCCTAAAACCAGTGACCTTTGGAGGAAAGGTAGTGAATTACACTGAATGAATAATGACAATAATTAAGAGTAATAGACGTCTTTTACTTCAGAAAATAAGTATTAATACATATGCTCTGGTTCTGTCAATGTTTCAAGTTAATAATACTAATATTTTAAAAGTGTCCGTGGTTGTCCCTGATTTGTCCTTGCCTTGTCCCTGTTACTGTTGAAATTATTCCCTGAGTGGTTGAGAGGTCCGTACACAAATGTACACCAACCAACTGTCACATTTGTTGCCAGTACTGTTGAATACCTGTAGTGAAGTCATATATCCTAGCTACCAACCATGCGGAATGTACCACGGATGGTGTAGTGGTCAAACCAGTGACTAAGGTGTGTCTGTTTCTGGGTCCAAGCCATGCAAGGGCCACTAATTTTATGTGATGGTCAGAATAATGTCTGTCGGAAATAGAGAGATAAAGCCAGCGGGGATGCGCGTCGGACATTCAACAGTATGGGAAATGTAAATAGGTATGTAGGTGTATATGTATGTACAGACAGATATATATATATATATATATAATGTGAACGGAAACACCAGCGGAACCCCCCCCACCCCGTATTATGTAGTGCCGACATAACAAGCTGGTCAGATGTGGGCAAACCCCTGTGTCTGTAAACACGGGTAGAATGGTAACATTGGGACTAACTCTGTCCACGTGCTAATTCTGACTTTCAAATGGGTACAGGGCTGTTCCGGTCTCCAGTCGGACAAGCCTAAATCCGGATGAACACCCTGGTAATCAACCACAAGTATGTGTCAGGACTATAAGCTTTGGAGTTCTGAATATCCTCGGAGTGAGCAAACATGCAGCACGGGTCCAGAGCATTAGGGAATATGGAATGGCATATGTGTAGTACTGTGGTTTTCCCAGCAGCAGAATGGATGACTGCTGTGTAAGTGAAGTGTTGAGGCATGTGTTCGGGTAACTATGAACCATGAGTATACATATAAATGAAGCAGAACACCAATAGTGTAGTGGTTAGAGCATCTGCCTAACGCAAAGGCATTCCCGGTTTAAGTTCAACTATAGCACATATCATTTTCCTTGTGGAATGAATGTCATTGTGCTGTAAAGCCAACATTTAAACATGTAAAGGTGAATGTGTGTTTTGCATGGGGCCATTAACCGGATTCCTTCAATCAAAGTGGTACTGTCATAATGAATAAGGCACAGTAAGCATAGGCGAGTGTGCCTGCATGGGTGTAAGCAGCTCCCAGAATAGAAAATGTATGTTTTTATGTACAGATGTAATTTATACATATATATATATATATATATATATATATATATATATATATATATATATATATATATATATATACACACACACACACACACACACACACACACACACATATATATGTATGTGTGTGTGTGTGTGTATAGATATATATCCACAGACATGAAATATATACATATATATATATATATATATATATATATATATATATATATGAAGAATGAACGCCGTAAGAATAAAGTATACAGAAGGGTTGTAAAGGGAATCGAGAGCAACTAAGGTATTATATAGTGCTAGCAGCGTGTGTCAGATAAAGCTGCCCAAGAGTGAGCAGAGCACCACTATTCACACCACAGGCAGGGTTCTACCAGTGGGCATACCATCGTTGAACTGCTATGTCTACATTACACGCAGATGGAATGTAGTCCATGTTGAGACCACCTACACTTGTAAACCGCAAATGACCATAATCTATAACACCAGGAAAGGCACGTATGTGCAAATATAAATGGCAGGATACCCTGCAAATACACGAGGCAAGACAAAATGTGTGTAGGGTCCCAAACCCTCTGGAGAGAGCAATGTGTAAAGGTGTGTCATGGCTGCGATATCAAGTGGATAATGGCACGGACACTCAACACGGGTGGGGTGGAGTAACTATGGGTATGCGATTATTGATCCAGGAGTGCCAGGGTTGATTGGGCAGGTTTCAATGGACCACCCCGTGTAGGTCAGCTAGTACGTAATAGGTATATATGCATATGCACATGCAGACAACAATATGTTGAAGTACATTCTCTGTAACACATGCACTCCATTTATTGACATAAATAATATGAATGTGCACAGACAAACAAAGACAGTAGCTGGAATAAAAGGCTGTGCAGATGAGGAACAGGACAAATGACACTGTATCACATCCCAGTTACCAGTAATCCATACATGAACATATTGCGACATCTGTTCACTGTATAACGTGCTAAATACTGATTACAAGATAACCGGAGTGAAGTGTCGGTGTCATGATGACTAAGGCAATAGTATGCTGGTGAAGCATATATAAAACCCAATAGCATGTGTAAGTGCATATGAGCAGGAAATGTATTGGTCAACGGACACACAGATGTATATATATTCATATATATATATATATATATATATATATATATATGTATATGTATATATACACACACACATATATACACACAAAAAAAAAATATATATATATACATATATATATATATATATATATATATATATATATATAAATGTTACTGTAAATATACACATGTACATACCTAGGTTACATTACAGCAATTACGGGTAACATATGTTCAGACCAGGCATATGTTAGTGGGAGGTCCAATAAACAAACGTCTGCCTCCCACAACCCCCCAGCTAGGCCGGTGAGACGTACAGATACGTAATAAAGGTAAATACACTGCTGCTTTCCAGACCACCGACAAGAAACTACCAGTGGGAGAGATCTGAAAGGTCTACACTTTAAACATGGATCACGGGGTCCCTTGTGGACACCAAAAATTTCCATTTTAGGCAAACCTGTGATGATTGACGTGACCAGGATGTAGCTGTACACGGAACAGTAGGTTGTGCAAGTCTGATAACACATGGGTTGATGAAATATACAATGTGTCCCAACACGGGGAGAGTGGGCAGTGTGTAGGGGTGTGTTCATGCCCCAGCTGCACTCACAGTAAGGATGAGTGCTGCAGAGGGGTGTCAGGTAGGGAAATCATGGGTATGCAATCATGGGCCTAAGTGTGCAGGTGTTGGTTGGCAGAGATGTATTAGGCCCGCCCCATGGAAGTATTTAATATTCCTATGTGGGTATAGCAGACGCCCATACCTCCCAAACCTTAAGATCACATCTACTAGATAGTCCGTAAACCATTGGGGGAACACATAGGAACTATATCAGTGAACTGTACCCGATTATCATGGATGTCTATGATTATGAATTAGAATCTAACACAGTCCCAACTAAACCCTACCAGAACTAGTGATATTAGGTGGACAGGTGGCAGAATACACGTAATGACCAATGACAATATGTATGAGTCATAAACAGCATGTACCTCGACAAATGTGTATGAATACATATGCTCTGGAACTGTCAATGTGTCAGGTTAATAGTACCAATCATCTAAATGTGTCCCTGAGGGTGTTATGCAGTGTCCCTGATTCAGTGTTCATTCTCCCCCATTCGTATGTGAGGTCTGTCAGTGACAGAAAGCGCATATTTCGCCTTCTACCTTAGGTAGATGATAGCATAATATGTTGAGGTTACCACCTGTTCATCTTTGCGAGGGACACTCCCCTTTGGGCAGTTGTGTCCTGCAAAATAAATGTTATTATGGCACATGGCCTGTTATTTAGGGCAAATAATCCATATATTGTCTGTAGTGGTTGCATAAAATGATTATGTTGTATCTGAAACACCTAGATGTTATAGGAAACAGTATTAGCAACTATAATGCTACAAGAATAACCTTTTATTTAGGCAAACCGGTGAAGTAGTCTATTTTCTATTGGCTGTGGGTATGTGTTGCCCTGCCAAATCTGACATCTCTATATATAGGTCCTATAGGGCTGCCACCTTTCAAAATGGCCAAAGTGGGACCTGCTCCGTAGAAATGTCAGATGTACCAGGTCAGAACATGCCTACACCCGTGCATAGTACAGAACTATACGTATTTGCACAAATAAAACTTAGTCTAGTAGCAGTCCAGTTGCTTATGCTACTTCACATAACATATAGAAGTGTCATATATACAATAACTGTTACATGCAACTATTAGAGAAATGTAGAATATAATATTGTCCTGTAATCAGGACATTTGCTATGGCTTGATTATTTTCGCATGACACATATGCCTAAGGAGGGACTGTCCCACGCAAAGTGGCACAGGTGTTAATCCTAAAGTCCCACCTCGGCCAATTTAAAAGGTGGCAAACCTACAAAAGGTATGCGGTAGCATGACCCGGCAGATGGATGTGGGTCCCAAAACACATTTACTTGTCTGCATTGCAGAGTATCGGTTCCCATGTATTAGCCAGATGGGAGCAGATTGTATGAGGAACACGCATATAATATGATTAACTCACTGGACAGGCCACCAATTCCGTACAGTCGAACACCATGCCATCACCTAATGGTCAGCCATACCCAATATTGTAGTCATGTAGTCCGATGTAATAGGCATCACAAGGGATCGCACCCACCCAGCGTGAGTGACACATGCAAACACCAATGTCGGTGCATGTGCAAGTGAGGGAGAGAGCAGGTGTAAGTGTGTTTGGCTACCAGTGTGTCAGTATTGCGCTGGTAAAGAAATGTGGAGGCTAACCAAGTGTAAGAAGCTGTAACCAGAGGTCAGCAGTACTTAACACCGTGCAAACCCACGCACAACCACTCCCAACTGCTTCAATGTGCCTTACTTCCTCCGTATCCAATGGGCTTGTTCTGCCCGCAAACAAATAACCATCCTTTGCAAGTGTTGGTAGCAACACCCTGCGCACACAGCTAATGTGAATTACCAATACACCATGACAAATATACAGACAATAGACAGTACCACACACATACCATACAGCACAGTCATCCAACAGTATAGCAATGTACCAGCAGATATTTCCGGACCACTGGTGTTTGCAGACCTGGCCGTCTTGTGTTTACGTGTGTGAGCATGCCCACTATGACCATTCCGCATGTTGTTGACTGACATTGCCGTCATACCTTTATGTCTTTAAGCATGCCCAGTTTGGCCAACTGTATCACATGTGTTACATGTCCAGGTAGTCTGTACTGTGGTGCTGACATCTGCATTGTACACTGACAGGTGGTATGCTATGTCTGCAGGGTATCCATTGGTCATGCGGCATTGACTGTTGCTACATTTCTGCACAACGTGGGGGGACATCCGACTGTATCCACATTCCTACACAGCACTGGGGGGCGGGCGCACCTGACTGTTGCTATATGTGTACATTGGAAGGGGGGCACACTTGACACTTGTACACTTTTGCTACTACTGTGCTGGTATGTCAGCTACTCCATTTCAGTGTGCACACCTACCTATTGGGCTGTCTAGAGGCATACCAGTGCACTCCAGATCTTAGCTTTAATTACCAACATATTAGTTTCAGATATCCTAGCCTTCACAACCTACATCCAACTGCCTGGCCTGCTGTAGTCTGTCTGTGTGGGTTTGTGGGGGAGGGGACATCCATTGGGCATATTCAGAGGCCATAGTACAGCATTTGTCTGTGTTGGTCTACACCTGTCCAGCTGTTGGAGACTTGTGTGGGCTGTATGGACACACATGATGCTCAGCCCATTACCCGCAGTGGGTTATGACACCCTGTGTACTACTGGCTACTATGGTGACCCCTGTATGTGCTACAGATGTCATGGTGCCACTATGGATGTCTACTGTCTGCTGCCTTAACATTCGGCCACCAAATTCCCTTGCGTTCTCACATCCATACCATTGCTACAGGTACCAACACATTGTAATACAACTGCCAATTGGTAGGTTGATTGACTTACCTTGAGGGTGTGCCAGACCTGCGGATGGTGCTGGAGGGCTGCATATGTCGGATGCACATAGTACACTCCCTATACATGGCTGAGCACAGGTAGTGTCATGTTTGGCATCCCTTTTACTGTCTGTGCGAGTCAGAGAGGGTGACATTCCCTGGGTCCCTACTGTGTCAGTGCATATGCTAAGCATTGCCTCTTTGCCAAGGCCAGGTCATACTGGGCACGCCTCCTTCCGCCTATTGGGTCCGGCTCAGGTTGTTCCTCCTCTGAGTCACTCTGTGCCTTTACAGACCTTGGCATTGGTGGGGAGCTGTGTGGCCCTGTCCCATGCTGTTCCTGCTGCAGCTGTTTCCGCATGTTCACATTGCGTAGCATAGCACATACTATAACAATTTGGGTGTATGTAGCTGGTGAATAATGCAAGGCTCCACCGAATGTGTCCAGACACCGGAACCGTGACCTGAGCATCCCAAACACATCTCTATTATATGTCTGTGCCTCATTATGGCATTGTTGTTCAGGTGTGTGTGCATTTCTGATGGGTGTCATCAGCCACGGCTCCAGTGGGTACCCAGCAACCTGCACTAGGTGACCGTAGGGGATGTCCATACTGGCAAAGCTGTGGTACAGCTGCATCAGATGCCATATATCGGAATCATCATAGCTTCCAGGGCAGCCAGCACACACATTCAGTATAATGCCCTGGGCAACACATACGACCTGGCAGTTGATGGAGGGCATGCCCCTGCGGTTAATGTAGGCCCTACCCTGCTCACCGGGTGGTGCTTTGATGCATATGTGCTTGCAAGCTATAGCACCCACTACCCCAGGGTAGTCTGCCATTTGGTGGAAGAAATGCATATTGCTGGTCAACACCTCACATGTGTTGAGGAAATGTATGTGCTCACTGGCATATGGTGACATGGCATCCAGGAACTGGTGGAATACCCTGGATGCAGTGCCTGTGAGATCCCCATTATATCCCCAGTTGTGCTTTGGGAGGTACCTGTGGCTAGTATACCTAGGCCTACACATACCTTAGTATCCACTGGGATGGGTTCCCCTTGGCCTGTTCGATGTGTCAGGAGTGGCCGGCACAGCTCAACAGCCTGCTGTAGGAGGTCGTTGTCCACCCCATAGCGCTCCACTATCTCCAGCTCATGTAGCCCCTGGTAGGTTACCCTGGGTCTGCACAGTCTTCTCTGT
The DNA here is from genome assembly GCF_019279795.1 of Protopterus annectens. NCBI lineage: Eukaryota > Metazoa > Chordata > Ceratodontiformes > Protopteridae > Protopterus > Protopterus annectens. Next base: position 1,015,814,876 of record NC_056727.1, read on the forward strand.
CTCCTCACTGAGGGTTGTTCGGCAGCATTCACATCCTCACCACCCTCAGCCTCCTGCACATGTTGGTCTATGTTGCCTACTGCAGCCCTTCTCATTTCGTAGGATTGTTTGTTAAAATTTGCCCGCATGTATACACTGGTGGTGTAGAGTGTGGATAAAGCCGAGGGGATGGTGCTTGCTCACTTTATCATAGTGTTCTGGACTGGGCTGGTCTGCTGGACCTGTAATCTGCTGATTCTGATAAATATCACCTGTTTGCCCAGCTTGTTCACCTTGACTACTCTCCTACTGCTGTTGTCCCTCCCAATTGCACTAGGCAGGTATAGACACACCCCTAGCTTAGGCGTGCTAAGCTAGGAGCAATCCCAAGACACAGGGCTCCAATCTACGTACAGTATGCCTGACACCCCCCCATGCTTTCGCCTATATTCGAGTCCTGCACCCGACTATCTATACACATACACTCTTGGGACCTGCATTACACCTGGGGATAAACAGGATTCACTATTTTCCACCTCGTTTGCATAGTATTGTCTTCTAATGCATAGTTACATGACCCATACTGAGCCTCCCCAAAAATAACCACTGCCTACTGTCGCACAGACCCACAAACAACTGGTTAAAAGCACCTTACTATCACCGTATTCAATGTCCCTTGTTCTTCCCAGCAACAAAACAACCAGCCTCTGCACGGCTCAAAACTGGGACCCTGCACACCACAGATGATGTGCTTTACCACTAAGCCATGGCAGATATACATACATCTGAGATTATCACGTACAGATCATCCAGCACAGGCATTCAACCGTATAGGACATGTAGTCCATCATGTACATTTATGTGTGCTAATGTCTATATAGATATATATATATATATATATATATATATATATATATATATATATATATATATATATACATATATACACACACACACACACACACACACACACACACACAAACACACACACACATACATAGATATAGAATATATATCTCAACAGCGGACCACGTGACATCAAAGCATTAGACAAGAATGAAAAAGAAACCACATGCGCCTCCTGCATTATGTACTGGTGTTAATATCAAGGCAAGTGTGTTTCTGTGCATCACATGGGTTCAGAATGTATTAAGGGTAAGATAAGGGCTGCTGACATTACTCATCAGACCTATTGCTAAATGTATGTGTATGTCTTGCCAACCCAGTCTCTTGGTCGATTGTGACATTTATGGCCACTATATAGGAAAACAACAAAACACGCTCTTCAACACATCCAGTAGCTAGCCACTCATAGACACCAACACATAAGATATGACTGCCAAACACACACACCTGACATGCCTTGGAATAGAACACCTACCTGTCTATTCTATCACACTACAGCATTATGCAGTTACAGAACGTGCTACCGAGGTTACTGGGACACAGCATTCCCAGAGGTGTACTTCTAGGTGGGTGACGTCATCAGCATTGACAAAGATGGCGATAGGGATTGTATGGAGTGTGAGCAGTCTAAAAGCATTATTCTGTCCCCAGGCAGACGGAGACACACACATACATACATACACACACACACACACACACACACACACACACACACACACACACACACACACAGTTAGCATGGCTGGGATTAGAACACCAACCTAACTACCTTATCACACTACAGCACTGCACAGTTACAGAACGCGCTACTGAGATTATTGGGACACAGCACTCCCAGAGGTGTACTTCTAGGTGGGTGACATCATCAGCATTGGCAAAGACAGCGATAGGGATTGTATGGAGTGTGAGCAGCCTAAAAGCATTATTCTGTCCCTAGGCAGACAGAGACACACACACGCACACACACTTGGCTGGGATTAGAACACTAATCTAACTACCTTATCACACTACAGCATTACGCAGTTACAGAACGCGCTATCGAAATTACTTGGACACAGCACTCCCAGAGGTGTACTTCTAGGTGGGTGACATCATCAGCATTGGTAATGACGGCGATAGGGATTGTATGAAGTGTGAGAAGTTTAAAAGCATTATTCTGTCCCCAGGCAGATGGCCACACACACACACAGCTGTAATGGCTGGGATTAGAACACCGACCTAACTACCTTATCACACTACAGCATTACACAGTTACAGAACATGCTACTGAGATTACTGGGACACATCCCTCCCAGAGGTGCATTTGTAAATGGGTGACATCATCGGCCTTGCTAATGGTGGGTATAAGAAATGTATGGAGTGTGAGCAGTATAAAGGTATTACTCAGGCAAATGGGGAGAGATACACACACATGGCAAGTGTGGGAGTAGAACACCGACCTAACTACTTTATTACACTACGCAGTTACAGAACGTGCTACAGAGATTACTGGAACACAGCCCTCCCAGAGGTGTATTTGTAGATGGGTGACATCATCGGCCTTGCTAACAGTGCGTATAAGAAATGTATGGAGTGTGGCCAGTCTAAAAGCAATTTAGAGTCCACCGGCAAACTGGGACAGACATACACACACACGCCAGTGTCGGGTACGGAACACTGGCCTATTTACAGATTACTATTACAATACTACATATATATGAATCGCGCCACACAGACTGCACATGTCAAGGCTGTCATTATGACCATCTGGGAATGCGGACATCAACAGGGATGCTGGCAGTTAAGATGTACATACCTGTGAACCTGTGTGTTTAAAGTATGAATCCATCCTGGCCTGGAGTATGCCCATCTGTGGAATGGACGACTATTACCACTATACAGGGTTACAATGGCCATGCCCATACACACAGGCACATAACCAACACAAGGAGTCACTGGGCATGCTCACACACTTAGTAGCACAGGGCTGTTCGGAATGCACTGTGTCCATCTACACAAGGTTATACTGGGCATGCTCATACACTTAGTAGCACAGGGCTGTTCGGAATGCACTATGTGTCCATCTACACAAGGATATACTGGGCATGCTCATACACTTAGCAGCACAGGGGGCATGATCACACACTTAGTAGCACAGGGCTGGTTGGAATGCACTACTATGTGTCCAGCTACACAAGAATATACTGGGCATGCTCATACTCCTAGTAGCACAAGGCTGACTGGGATGCACTCTGATGCTAAACACGATGGGCCACAGTGGCCATGCTATTACAGGTAGATGTAAATAACACATTGTAATGGGCTCTGGTGTTGGTAGTTGTCATTGTTAGCGGGAACGCTGCTCTACATATATTTGACACCAGTCTATAGCAAATCAGCTGTCATTCTGGTATGGCATGGCTGACAGTAGGCAGGCCTTTGACACATATCACATGCATCCATGATACAAGAGAGTATGGGTATTACCCAAGTCGCATCTGCCCACACAGTACCATTCCAAGGCAAATGTCCTAAACACAGGTTAACTCCCATACACCTACAGGACAACTGCATTGTTTTCTTATGCTAACCAGTGCTAGATGTGTAGCATCCATATTCACAGCTGGCCACTGTAGATCCAACAATGGGGAGTACTGACATCTGTGCAGTGAGGAACACCTGGTTGATGTCTCTGTAGTGCACAATAGCACTACTATCATATACCTCAGAACCTAGCACTACCACCATATACCTCAGAACCAGACATGTGCGCCATAACACAGGTACAGACCACTCCAGGTGGTGTACCCACATACATAAAGGCCACTCAAATGTACTGACTGGTCCCCTCATGAAAGGCATCACAGATGAGCCATGTGCAGGACACAGCGTCACATGCTGCATTTTAGGATGTAAACTGCAGACACCACCATGCCCTCGGACCACCACCACACAATCATACATGTTGTATGACAGACAAGTATGCCACCATGTGACCATTGACCTGTGTACTATACTATGCTCTGTATAAACTGCAGACAGTACACATGTGCTGACACAGTTGCATCATGTGTTATGCAATGCAATGATACCACTGTCTGTGACCAGGTCAGCTGTACACATACCAAGGGCCCTCTGTACTGTCCACCATTAGCAGATGTCTGTTGCTGTACACCAGTACACACCCTCATGTACGGATATAACATACATGTACCTGCCTTGGGTATGTACATGCCACACACACAACATACCTGTAAATAATATAGCTGTTGTAGTCCTTTGTGCAAACAGGTGGCTACAGCCATTACATACATGCACATGGAATGTAGGTCCATGGCTGCTGAATGCTAGCAGTACATAAGGTGTGATATCAATGTTGACAGAGGTAACATCCCCTCTGTACTGGTCACCCATCATATCATACAACAGTCCATGTGTCATGTATGTTATTACACATATCCGACAATTGCAATGCCTACAAACATGGCCAAATTTCAGGATTGTAGGACCTACACTCCTGTACACATAGTGTTGTGTGTTAAGATAACATGTGTGTGCAGTTGCTGATGTATGCAGGTGGCGTGTATCCTAGTACATCATGCAGATGCAATGCAGCCTCAACATTGCCAACTGTATATGGTGATATGCTGAATGTACAGAAAAATGCACCACAGTTATGGACAGATTTGTTGAAATAACTAAGTGGCGGGGCATCTTTGCAGATGGATGTTTGCTGTGGACAGCTCACAGGTGTGTCACAAGTAGTCCTACAATACCCTGTGTAACAGGTAAGCAATAGTTTTGTTAATTGAAGGACATAACACACAACTTAGACAGCGGTCAGGGTGATAGCAAAGGTAAATCACTTGACACCTGTTAATAGATATGACGTCCCTAGTGTATATATCAGCACTGTTGGCACAGGAAGCATCAGTACAGTTTGTAATGCGTGCAATACTGCTGTACGTCTGACATACATAACATGAGTTAGGCAGGTCTGAGATTCACAGTACTGGCATGTGTGGTTGCGTGTGTGTCCATATTTGTCATGTATTGTGGGGAACACTATAGCAATAACCCACGCCTGGGTGTGGGTAATGCTGGATTTACCCACGGTTGGCGTGGTTTGGTCCCGAGGGACCAAACAAAGCCAACCGTGGGTAAATCCAACATTACTCACACCCAGAAGTGGTTGTTATTATCTAATGACATTATTTAAGAAAAAAAATAATTACTTTTCTTAAATAATGGCATTGTATAATGCCTCCTTGCTGCCCTTCTGCAGCTGTCTGGTATTCCGCGGATGTTCTGATGTACTGCGCATGCCTACGCAGTACATCAGAGCTGTGGGCAAAAGCAACGGAGAAAGCAAGATCTCAGTTGCTTTTTACTGTTTCACTATGTTAAATGGGTTTAACATAGTGAGACAGCTTTAAAAAAAGCAAGGGAGAATCTCCGTTGCTTATTTTAAAGCTGTCTCGCTATGTTAAACCCTTTTAACATAACGAGACAGTTTTGAAAAAAGCAACGGAGAAAGCAAGATCTCCGTTGCTTTTTACAAACTGTTTCGCTATGTTAAATGGGTTTAACATAGCGAGACAGCTTTAAAATAAGCAACGGAGATCTCCGTTGCTTATTTTAAAGCTGTCTCGCTATGTTAAACCCATTTAACATAGCAAAACAGGTTTAAAAATAAAAGCAACGGTGAAAGCAAGATCTCCGTTGCTTTTTACACACTGTGTCGCTATGTTAAAGGAGTTTAACATAGCAAGACAGCTTTAAAAAAAGCAACGGAGATCTCCGCTGCTTTTTTTAAACCTGTGTCTCTATGTTAAACTCCTTCAACATAGCGAGACAGTGTTTTAAAAAAAGACTTATATTAATGGAAAAAGTCTGGGCGACCAGACCTTTTTCCATTAGTATAAGTCGATTTACAATGTGCACTCTGACCAATCAGCGTGCACATTTTGGAATATTAATGGGGGGGGTCATGGTATAAATCTCAATTGTTACTCACCCTCCTGTACACTAGTGTACACATCTGTACAGACTGCAATGTATAAAGCAGGACATAGGCAGGGGCGTGTATCTCACACATGTGAGGTATCTGTATGTGCATGACATAGGTGTATTAATTACTGAATGCCACAGTGTGTGTATGTGGGGCTGACTGGTCCCTGGGGTGAGGATGTATGTTACCATACTGAACTGATAGGACCCCTCCCACCATCCAGGCAATGCATTCAACTATCCGTGTTGATGTCCCAGATCTTAGGCCATACTGACTACCTGTACATGTGTATTCTCTGTGCACATCATGTAGGTGCACAGTACTGTAATGATGATTTGCACATGGGCAGGGGTCCTCAGCACACCAGTAGCAACTGTGTGTGAGTGTGTGTTACTGTGTCGGTGAAGCCGTGAGTGTGTGTGTGCGTGTGTGTATGTGTGTGTGTGTGTGTGTGTGTGTGTGTGTGTGTGTGTGTGTGTGTGTGTGTGTGTGTCTGTTTGTATTACAGTGTCACTGAATACATGTGTGTCAATACCTGAGTGTGTGGGTGCAGTTGTGTGTTGGCATCCTGTCATGGGAATGTGTATTACAGATTCCCATTGAGGCATCACACTTCCCACTGGCCTCTACCCTTGTAATCAGCTAGACCACTCTCTTACCTCACAACTCCATGTAACTGTACCTGTGATGTCACCCTTTATGGATGTCACATCTGTGGCCACAGTAGCTTAATACACAGCTATCATGCTTGGAACAGTAGAAGTGTTTGTAACGTGGGACATTCTCACTGGTATGTGGCAGCTACACGGTGCATGCTGGTATATTCATACATACCTCTGAGTAGTCCACATTGACATATGGGATACTTAACTGCAAACACTGACATCCACCGGCACGTGCAATTAGACCTGAAGAAGGACAGCAGAACAACATGACCAACATGCATTTACTGTTGTTACACAAGACACATACTGTTAACAGTATTGTACACCTGTATTACATGGTATATCTGCTGACTGTCAACAGTCCTCAACATTTGTAAACTACACATATCATCCTAGTCTGTTCACCCTGTGTATCAGACCATATGAGCATGTCCCTGCACCAATGGTGTTGATGTCAGGAATGCGGCACAGGCATCATCATATGCACAAGGTGTTAATGTTTGCCAGTGGCCTAGGCTGCACTGTTGTTACACAAGACAAATACTGTTAACAGTATTGTACACCTGTACTACATGGTATATCTGCTGTCCACAGTCATCAAAATTTGTAAACTACACATATCATCCTAGTCTGTTCACCCTGTGCATCAGACCTTATGAGTATGTCCCTGCACAGATGGTGTAGATGTCAGGGATGTGGCACAGGCATCATCATATGCACAGGGTGTTAATGTTTGTCATAGGCCTAGGCTGCACTGTTGTTACACAAGACACATACTGTTAACAGTATTGTGCACCTGTACTACATGGTATATCTGCTCACTGTCAACAGTCATCAACATTTGTAAACTACACATATCATCGTAGTCTGTTCACCCTGTGCATCAGACCATATGAGCATGTTCCTGCACCGATGGTGTGGATGTCAGGGATGCGGCACAGGCATTATCATATGCACAGTGTGTTAATGTTTGCCAGAGGCCTAGGCTGCACCATTGGATGACATCATGTGTGTGTGTTTGGGCCTTTGATCTAATTGGGCATGTGTGGATGTTATGCATGTGTGTGTTGCTGCGCCCTACATATGTGTCCAGTGTGTGTGTGTATGTCTGCACACAGTTATCCCATGTGTCTGGCCTACACAGGGTATTATTGACAGCTGCAGACTGTACAGGCAAGGTTTTACAGTTCACAGTGTCCGGCCACGGACATGTGACCTGTGCCTGCCAGGGGTTGCATGGGCACTACCAGACAGAGGTGCAGATTGGGTACTGTCTGATGTCACTAGTCCCTTGGAATCGCGTCCCTGTTGGGACCATCCCAGGCCACGTGCATGCAGCCTGCTGTGTCGTGGTGTGGACAGCACAGCACCAGATGCACTGCTGCTGCTACCACCACTATGGGATCGGGCATGTGAGGTAGCTCGTACACGTAGACCTGACACAGATGATGTAGCAGGCCTACGTCCACGTGCCCGACTCCTCACTCCTACCAGATGTTCCAACACAGACAGCTCATGCTCACGGATTGTCATGCCAAGGTCAAGGACTCCAACCATGTCACCCAACCGTCTTATCCAAAGCATCAGCAATCTTCTGTTGAGCATTTACCGTTGCCTGGATGCTGTTGTTTAAAGAATGAACAGCAGCCCTCTGTAGCCTCTGATCATCTCTGTTGCACCATTCAGCATGTGCCTCCATTACAGCCTGAAACATGAATCTGGTGACACCAGCTGCTGTGCTCTGTCATGCAGGAGCATGTTGGCCAGAGGTCCTCCTATGAGCAGCACTGGCCACGTGCCTGTGTGCGGCATGACCAGTAGTTTGGCTGACACCATGGTGTGCAGGCACACCTTCCATAGCCCCCATACTTTCCTGTTCCAAGCTACCATGTGCCAACTGTCCTTCCTCTATTGCCACTGGTGATGCAGTATGTGGAGGTATGGGATCTGTGTGCGGGGATGAGGTGGATATAGATGGAATGTCAACCAATGGCACAGTTTCAGCCCCTGACAACTCTGCATTTGACCCAATCATACATTCATCATCACTGCTAGAGTCTGTGGGGACACTAACATCTGATGTACCGCAGGAGGGCAATGCACCTACATCACCTGTGAGGGCAGACAAGAACTGTACATTACAATCTATACAACAGACACACACACACACACACACACACACACACATACATGTGATATGACAGAAGGCATGCAACATGCATGTGATCTGACACAGCATGCAGCGCAGACAATAATAGTGGTAGTTATCATACATCCCTAGGTTGCACACAGCATGCATGTGTGATAGCAGACGGCATGCACATTACACAATCATAGTAGTGGTTAGCATACATCCCTGTGTTACACCATGTGGAACAGCACAGGTTAACAGTACACCTGCCTGATGTGTGGCATATGACCTTGATAATCACATGTAGTATGACATGTGATCTGCTGACGTGTGCAATGACATGCATATATGTTTAACACAATGGTGTCCTGTCGAATATACAGTGGGGCAATGGTATACCAATTCAGTGTTATCTGTCCACCCTAAAGATATACTGTAAATTTAGCTGATGCGCATGGCCATTGCAGGGAATCATGAGGAGTCTCTAGTGCTATAGAGTGTGAGTTATAGACAGGGTTCATAGCAATGACTGTGTTCAGATACAATACATATATACTGTCGAATGTGACCCACATCACTGAGGTGTATACACACTAAACCATGATGTGAAAGTTGTGACACAGGTCACTGATGGGTATAGGGATGACACCCCTGCACATCTGCAAACATATTGCTGCAGCCTGACAGCTATGGGCAGACATGGCGAACACATCGGTACACCATGTCCCACATGACATCTGTGTACCACGCACACATGCACACATGCACACATGCACACACACACACACACACACACACACACACACACACACACACACACACACACACACACACACACACACACACGAGGAGCTAGTATGGCATTTATGTCCATCACCAGCAACTGGAATGTACTGCATCTGTGACCTGATGTGGATACTGTACAGGTAACTGCTGTCATGTTGCAACACCCTCAAGATATTCAACACATCCTATGTGGTGGATTGATGTTACGCCTACACAAGATGCGCACAGGCCTGTAGGATGTCTAGCGTTCCACACCTACATTATGACCATTATATAAAGGCCATGGCCAAACCATGTGTAGCCATTGTACGACAGGGTGTACACACAAGCACAACACTTCTAGTGTGTGTGTTGCTCCATGTTTCTAGCCATCCTCCATGGCCATGTGTGTACATGTGTTGTCCAAATTATAGTGATGGGCATCTATTTCACATGTCTGTGTTGTCCCATATGACATATGTGCTCCTCTGACAACAGGGTTATGCAGATAAAGGGTGGTATGTGGGATATGTTTTCAGGTTAGGTAGGCAGTGTAGCAGCCAGGCCAATAGATGTCATGGACATGTCAAGATAGCACATCACATTGTGTGACATTCATAGCAGGGCTATGATCCACACCGGTGAAACCTGTATGCTGGCCATACTCCAGCCCACTATGTAGTACTGTTTGTATTCCACCATATGTGTAGATCAGATTTGTTGTATGTTCCTAAAGTGAACAGCATCTCCACCATTGTATGGACAGCTGTCAACACATCTGGCAATAAAGTTTGTGAGGATTCATGTTGGTGAGATGATTCACATAGTTTGCAAGTGTGGCACACGGATAGTAATTGTGATGCATTGCAAGTCCAACCTGTATATTGTGACAGGACCATACATTATGTGTACATGTTGTGAATGGCCACTTGGCAGATAGACTTGTGCATTACGGTTCCTGATAAATAATAACACTCTCACCTCCAACGGGCTGCTTTCGCCGCAGAACACCAGAGGTACCTAAATAGGAATAACACAGCAGTATGAGCATAATACACCCCTGTATAAAGGCTACAGGGAGCAATGTACATAACACATACACCAGTACATTAGACTATACTATGGTGTATGCACATGTGTGCATACACAGAGTAGCATACTATAGTATGCGGCATGTGTGTATACTTGCCTTGCATATGATGTTACATTACATATTGTACAGTGACACATGCAGCTATATGGAATATAGTTGTTATAGGTGCAGTACTGACTTACCAGGCATCTCCAGGCTCAGTGGTTGAGAGACACCCACCTCCACAATATTGGCTAAGGCTTGTGGATGTGGTTCTGCAGGTGTCTCCAAGTTGGCCAGTACCTCCTCGGTACGTGTGAGTGGGGGCTGGGTTGGTGGTCCACCACCTATTGCACCTTGTTCCTTGGTGATTGCATTTGCACGCTGTTTTGCCCATCTAATGAGGTCTTACAGTGTCTGCGCACCTGCTGGTATGTGCAGTTGTGGCCACCCACATCATTAACCCTCCTGCGAAGTTCCATCCACAGGGCATCCCGCTGCTGTGCATCCTGTGGCACATGGCTGAACAGGATATCATGATTATCGAGTAGGTATGGGATGAGGGCCTCATCCTCCAAGCGTTTAAAAGGGGGAAGCCTTGAACGCGGCATACCTGGAAGACATAATGATGGAGACAGGTCACAGTACCTCAGAGACATACAGAGCTACAGCTGAACATACATGTGTATCGCATTACTTCAGTTTAAATAGTTGTATTTGCAAACTTGCATGACACTGACGTGTTTGTGTCACACACATGTGACACTCAATGTTGAGTGGATATTATCACCATATATGTGTGTGTGTGTGTGTGTGTGTGTGTGTGTGTGTGTGTGTCACCTGATTACATTGCTCATACTCCATGTGGTTGCTGTCTTGATGTGGGCATATCTGTTTGTCTGTACTGGTGTTCCTACCTATCAGCACATGGCTGGATGTGTCCACATTAATGCAGTCGACCTTAATGCAGTGTATATGTCACATATAAGGATTTACACTGCCTTAACAGACATGACCTGTGACACTGCAGACATGCTCACATAAGGTTTTACATTTATGTTATTGCCATATACATCTACACGGCACTGTACAGTGATTCAACATCCTGCCATGTATCACCTGTGTTGCACATGTGATGCACATGGGACACTGGCTAGCCGAATGGTATTTGCAGGGATGGGTATCAGCTATGGCATGTACAGTCAAAGTCAACTAGTGGGCTATATGCCATGGGTCATGTATGCATCTAGGATGAAAGGTTACCTGGCAGTAGCCAACAGGCAGGTCTGTGGGGTCAGGTGGAGCAGTGTCACATTACTGATCCACAGGGTTAATGATATACATACCATGCATTACCATGCGGTCATCACACCATTTCTGAGAGGGGAGCAATGTGCAGCTTTGACAGACAGGAATGCATAGTATGGCAGGACTATGTCAAGTGTATGGGACAAGGATCTGTCCAGCATGTGGTAGATGGATATCCATGAAGTATGTGTTTGAGATCAGGATGAGTACGTGTAGCATGTCTGCCATCACTGGGCTGGACATGAATTTATTCAGTGTATGCATCATCCAACATAGTGGAGATGGGGAATGGGAAGGCTGGTGTAGGCCATCTGCACATGGCCAATACCCGTTAAAGGAAATATGTGATCTGATATGGGTCACTTGAGTGGTCTGTATGGCTGGACAATGATCTCTATATTCATGAATGGCACCCTATTATTATTAGGGTTGCCACATATGAATCCCTGACAGGTGTAGTGATGTAGCTATCACAGGAAAGACAACTGCCCAGCTGCATCCCTCACATACAAGTGCCCATTATGATGACCGCTGCCTAGGTGGTAGTTCATGGGTGCAGGGTTATTAACATAGGGGTGACAATGCAAGTCAGCTATTGCTCCTAGGTCATAGTCATTCAGATACTTCGATAGGCAGATGCCTTCTGTTTGTCTGTGAGGTATGGACTACTATGAGGGGGAATAGAATTCATTAACCCTGACATACTGTAGCTGCCACTGGTGTGATGATCACGTATTATTCAGACACCTTCTGTAGTGTTGTTTCGCCAGCAGTCCTGTTGCTAAACACTCCTGTGACATAGGAATGTACATCTAGTATACCGAGTGTAGGTGGTACACAGTATGGGTGATGATGTCCTATGACCTGGCAAGGTTATGATATGCAGTGTGACATCAACCATACTGTCATCTACATCTGTACTGCTGACATCACTTAAGTGATCAAGGTTCATGGCCTTCCAGTCCAGACTCAGCAGGATAGTAGTGCAGTACTTCCCATTATCAGTGGTGTCTCTCCCTTTGTTGGGTTGTGATACCTGTTGGTGTGCACCATTCAGTGCGTACACAACCTGACATGGAGCTACGTTTTACATGATATGTATGTTGAGAGCATCTTGTTTTGCCATATGTATATGATACAACCTGTGATGTGGGCAGGTCACATGCAGACTGAGTGCAGCTTGTACCTGCATAGTTGTGGGTACAGGGGCCCTGTGGTGTACTTGGATATATCCTTGTGTACCTGTTGGGGGGAGGGGGCCGTGTTTTTATATTATCCAAGACCTTATCTGGATTGCTTATTCATGCTAAGCACTTGTTCAGGACTTGTAAACAGTACATAAGCTAATGATTACTATAGCACTCAATCTTCCACATCACCTACAGGTAAGGGTGAACAGGTTTTGCACATACTTTTCTCACTTGAGTAGAGTAATGTAGCTGTTGCACTCACTTTCCTCACTTATCTAGGTGAATGTAGTTCTATATTCAGGCATGTCCAAGAGTCAACTGCCAGTGTTCTCACCTGTCTATCTGATGAATCTGGACATCTTGAGGCAATGTACACATTGCCTCATGTACACAGACAAGCTTCTCCGCCTAACACCCAACACTACAACCTGTGAGAGATGCACTAATCTAGCCAAACTGGAGGTAAAGGTCTCCAACCAAGCCTGAGCCTGACTGTCATGTGGTGAAGGCACACAGTCGTACAACACCACACTGATCACATAAGCCTCACTCTATCTACCCCCCCATTAACTGGGAAAAATACTCATGTACCAACACATTAGCTCAGTGGTTTCTGAATTCATAAACACCAATGCCCTGACTCAACATATCCACACACCCACAAGGGGCAACAATATCCTAGACCTAGTCATTACCAACATGAGTGACTGGTGCTCCACACGTGAAGCCAACTCCTCATTGGTCCGATCAGACCATGTGCTGAACACCATTGATATCCACATCACGCACCTATCCCCCATTAAGCGAACCACAGTATAATATGTCTACAAGGCCAACTACATGCTTCTTAAGGCAGACGTGGTGGACGTCATGACACCCATGCAGATGGACTGTACTGTTACAACTGCTGAATCCTACACAAATGCACTCTATAAGCACTTACAGGAGTGCATGGCTTGTGCTATCACAAACAGAACTAGGACGCTATACTCATAATTAACTAAACCAATCTGGTGGTCCCCTGCCATAAACATATTGTACTACAGGAGGAAGACACTGTTGCAAACGAGAGTACAATACCATGCGTGGAAGAGATCCCCGGCCAGCCTCAGTAAGAAGGTGAGATCCCTTATATGATCCTCCAAAGCTAGCTATGAAAACTTTAATGCAACTAATACCAATAACAACCACAGAACCTCAATGTGAACAACCAGATCAGCTCTGAGTTACAGCACAAAGGCATGAACATTACAGAAACAATGGATATTGGCAACATCCTGGCAGATCCCTCTCAAAGCTGCACACTCTGAAGGCAATATCACAGCATTCATGGAATTGAACAACATCCCAGGCTGCATTTTACATGAACTTTGGATTGTACTGTCTCCTCACGTATGCACCATGTTCAGTAATAGCCTCACATCAGGCATAGTGCCCCCTGAATGGAGCACAGCAACAGTTATCCCACTCCACAAAGGTGGTGCCACAACGGACCACGGGACCTTTTTCCCTATAGGCCTGACTAGCCTGGTCTGCAAGGCTATGGTGCACATCATGGATCACTGTCAGAGACATTGGGTACCTAACAACCTTTAACCCCTCCCTGTTTGGCATTGTTAAGGCCGGACCATGCCTCCTAAACCTGGTGGGCTTCTTAGAGACAGTTACCAAGGCATTAGATGAGGGTAAGGAGATCCACAAAGCCTACCTAGATCTCTCATAGGCTTTCAACACCATTCCTCCTTCTGGTATTATCAACATACCCATCCACCTGAAGATTAACCCCTACATCATGTGATGGTTTGCAAAGTGGCTCACGGACAGAACACACACAGTAGGAGTTCCATTCCCTAGGTCCGACTGTATACCAGTTACAACTGTCGTCCCCCAGAGCTCAGTCCTAGGACCCCACATGTTAGGTATATACTTCTCTGACATACAGACAAGCACAGGATGACTTTGGCTGAGAAGGTTTGCAGACAACTGCAAACTAGGGGACATAATTGTTTCTCCAGCTGTTACAGACACCCTCTGGAAAGGTTGCACTGAGACGGATACCCGGTGTTAATATAATGCATCAAGCTGAAGGCCTAAAAGTGCATAGTCATCCCCTTTGGATATAACTAATTACCCGTGGACTACCACATAGGTGCTAGTCCCCTACATACAAAAAGGTATTACGAGATCCGGAAACACCAGTAGATAGCAATCTCTCCTTTGATACCCATAATGACAAAGTGGTTAGAATATCCTTCTACATGGCCCCCCTAATCTCTAATGGGTTCATATCCAGATCAGAGGGGCCATTGTGACTCTACACATGTCATATCTGACCCATTAAAGGATACAACACCCCATCTGAGATATACCTTACAAGACAACTGCAACAGCTTGGAAGACCACACCAGTACCACACCAAATAGATGACCTATGCATCCCAACCTATGAAACTCCAGCTGTACTCAGTTGCATACCACATATTCACAGGTGATCTCTGCTTGACATACAAGGCCCATGTACAACCCTGTATTGCTGGATATGCTCCACCTAAACAGAAGCCCCTGAGAGCCACATGCTCTAGGGATATATACCTAACCACAACAATGAGTAGGATGTGCTGAATGGATAGATTCCTGACCAGGACACTCCCTATTCTTTGGAACGTGACTCCAGTGTAAATCAGGCAGGGCCCCTCATGAGCACTCTTCAAGGGAAACGTTGCCGTATGGATGGGAGACAGACATGTACCCGGGGATCACTGCAGTGGCTCTGCTGGACAGAGGCACAGGGAACTATTGGCTTTGCCATTCAGGAGCACAGGGAACCAACCTATGGGGGTGGCTAAAAACAACACACGCTAACTAGGCTTACAGATACCCTTGGTAAGACAACCTAGTACCTACCTTTGCACATATTACATGTCTTATGTGCATGGATAGTTAAATAGCTCTTCCATTTTACTTTGCTATCATGCTGATAAACTGTCAGCTCACTAAAAGACATATGTATCCTGTTATTGTGTATTGTAAATGCCGATTGACATAACTAATGTTTACCTACCATTACAGTAATGCTATGTAGCTTGTAATACATATCTGCCTACAATACTGTACATTACACAGTTATTGGCACAATATCCCACAATGCAAAACATACTTGCACAGTGGCCCAACCTTCCACATGTTATTCTCTGTATTACACCCATACATATGGCTACAGTTACAATATATCAGCATATACTATCCCCTGTTATACCACATACTTGTTGGACAAACCCTGCCACTGAAGTCGGCTGGTGAGGAGTATTTCTGTTCAAAGCCCTTATATAGCATCCCTTGTGGTGTATGCGGTGTTTGCCTTGTGACATACAGCAGTACACACAAATACTACAAGCGTGACTATGGTCAACAATACATCACTACAAGATAACTGTTTCCACTATATGGATTGCGTGCACTTTAAATACTACACAATAGTACTACACACACAGACATACTGACTGTTCTACATACCTTATTAGTAACATGATGTATCGTTAACAGTTGATTCAATCCTTTTCGGTTTGTGTTTCAATGTTATTTGTAATGTTCCACTGGGATATACAGATGGTTTGAATGTGTGATGACACATCCTTTTCTAGTTACATATCGGTAACATGTGGTATACTGTCCACCAATTGCTGTTCCAAAGTACTTAACTGGATGCACATCAGCTGTGCAGCTACTCCATTAACCGATACCATGGCAACAGTGGTGTATAAGTGAGTACTCCTTTTAGGAGTTGTCCGTTTGCCTTACTTTCAAGGGAGATGGCCTAGATGTGTTATTGCAATATATTTCAACAGCTATATGGAGACACACAGAGATATATTAGCTTCATGACTCCCGTGGACTGTGTGTAATGGCTAGACAATTTAGTTCTACATGTGAGTACAGCTGTTATATTTCGGAACAGTGCTACTTATGCAGGATTTGTTTGTACCTGATACTTCGGCAGATGTTTAAGTCTGGCAAGGATGTTTGGCCAGCTCAAGGCCGTATGGCTATGCATGAACTATGTGGTGTACAGTGTGCTCACCAGACATCCTTGATTTGGTGTACAAGTGTAGCATACTGTGCTGTTACTCACTAATTGCTAACACATCTGAAATGGGATTAGTGCAAACAAACCCTATTACATCAGCAGCTGTTCCATTGTGTAACAGCCGCTATTTCACTTAGGGCCATGTTAGTGTGTTTCTGACAAGGTATGTTAAGGCTTCTGCAGATGTCATACAGTGTGTGAATGATTTGTGATGTTATTACAGTTTGTATTGTAATATGTTTGGGTGTGGGGCTGATGTTGGTGGGTGTGCATAGCAAATGCAGGTGTGTAGGAACTGCTTTTATACATAATCACTATGTGGGTGAGGGTTCCTTCCCTATTTGAACACCTATCCTTTTGTGGACTACTACAATGGTATTTGCAGGGTGATTCATTAAGGCACTGTTATGTGGTTCCTGTATAGCATGCAGGTGATGTTAGTCCTTGAATCCCTTCAGTAATACATCTGAATGTAATAACGTGTTGCTACATGATAGCTGTGCATTTCTGTCATAAGTATTTGCAGTCATCGTAGTTGTGTTGGTGACTGACCCTCTTTGGCTAGGGTTGCCACCTTTTAATATGTCCACAGTGGGTCCTTTTCAGGACACACATCTGATTTTACAGGCTGACACAAACCCATGGTTAGTACAAGGGATAGAACTGTCCTTTCTTGCCTAATTATAAGCTTATTCTTGAAGCAGTTTAGTAGCTTATCCTGTTTCCTGTACCATGTAGGTACTTTAGATACAGAAATAACTATTATATGCAACTGTTACAGGACATATGGGACATAATTATGTCCTACAATCCCAGGACATTTGTCACGTTTAATATATTTAGTCAGGACACAACCACCCAAAGAGGTAGTGTCCCTCGCAAAGTAGAACAGGTGGTAATACTGTCATTGGCTCATGTCCATAGCACATATTTGTAATGGTGTATAGGCATATACTCTCCATATCCTTTGTTCATAAAGGTTGGTAGTGGCGTTATGTGTGATTGCTATGGTCTATGTTATACACATATGTGAACACTTCAACTGCTGTATATGGGAGACCTACGGAATTCCGAAACCACAGTATTCCGACTCACACAGTCCCAGGAACAGACACCCATACCCCACATTACCGACATCCACAGTAACTCATGAAGGTAACATGAACATGGAACACACACACATGTACACACAGACACACTGCTACCCAACACATCTAAACAAACCATCCTACACTACATATGAGCAGGTGGCCAAGACCCCCTACACACCCCATGTAGGTATCTGTGCCCCACACACCACCCACTACTTTAATATTCTACATCCTAGGTCACGCAAACAGACGCACAAAGCTAACCCACAACCACACATTACAGTCCCCCAACAACACACACCACACACAGAACACACACTTACACACACTACAGCCCTAAGAAATACACGTACACACAGTAACCTACCCAAACCGCAACACCAGAAGCACTGACTAACTGTCCATTAACATCGTGAGATTACACCTCGCGCATCTGGTGTTTCGGTACTGTGTTCTTTCGGACCTTAAGCCTCGGGATTACATGCGTCGGTATGTAAAGCAGTCGGTATGTGGTAGGTATCCCATTTATATGTACCTCCATGGTTATGTAGATGTTGTTAACCTATCTATATATCTACATATATATGTATATACCCATATATAGATATCTCTCTCTCTCTCTCTCCCTCTCTCTCTCGCTCTCTATATATATATGATTGTGTGTGTGTGTGTGTATATATATATATATATATATATATATATATATATATATATATTACATACACCTTTCATTGTGTACATGCCGGTTTGTCCTATTTCAACACATTCCTACCTTTTGTGTTTTATCCTGTCAGTATACACGACTGCCATTGGTATATCTCAGGTATCTTAGTGGTATGTTATTGTGATGAATGTGTACATGGTTGCGTGTTCTAATCCTGGCAGTGATATCTTACCTCTCAGAGCAGGCACTGCTAGTGCAAGGGTGATGAATGCACATTTCAGCGGTTGTGTGTTCCACATGTTTATTATTCTGTGGAGAACTACCTATATATGCAAGCTGTGTTTAAGGTATACTATGTAACATGTACACATCTGTGAAGATTCCTGTCAGGGATACTCCACATTATTTGGAAACACATCCCTGATTACATTATACAAAACCACTCACTAACACTCTGGGGAATCCTTGCAGAGTGGGTGGTGAACAGTAGCTACACCCTAGGGATCTCGCAAGTGGCTCTGCTCCATAGAGGGACAGTTAGTTGATCGATGGGGTGGCGACAGCAGACACATTTTGCCTATGCTTATGAGTGGCCTCGGTGGTTGGCCATGTACCTACCTATGTATCTATGAACTTGTCCATACAGTATGGACACATGCTGATAGCTTAATATACTGTTCAGGTATTGACTTACCTTGTTACAATGGCAGTTGTGTGTACAATAGTTGAGGGCTGCCTATGTAGGATGCACACAGTAGACCACCTATACATGACAATTTACAGGTGGTCATGTGTGTGTGCCATCCATGTTTGCTGTGTGTGCAGATGGAGAAGGGTGTCAGTCCATGAGTGCCTACACTGTCAGCATGTGTGCTATACGTTCCCTCTTTGCCAAGGCATGGGCATACTGGGCATGCCTCCATCTGCCTACTGGGGCTAGCACAGGGTGTTCATGGTCTGAGCCCCCCTGTGCCTGTGGGTCCCTTGGCAATGGTAGTGGGCTGTGAGGGCCTTCACCATTCTCTCCCTGCTGCAGCTGTTTCCGCAGGATCATATTGTGTAGCATGGCACATACTATAAAGATGTGGGCACACGTTCCTGGGCAGTACTGCAAGGCTCCACCAGATATGTCCAAGCAATGGAACCATGATTTCAGCATCCCAAACACGCACTCTATGATGATTCTGGTTTCTGCGTGTGCCTCATTATGGCGTTCTTGTGTGGCTGTGTGTGCATTTCTGTTGGGTGTCATCATCCACGGTTCCAGTGCATAGCCAGCATCCCCCACCAGGTGACCATATGGGATGTTCCCCCTGGCAAATACCTGATACAGCTGTGAGACATGCCAGATGTGGGAGTCGTGATTGCTTCCAGGAATGCTGGCACACACATCTATGATAATGCCCTGGGCATTGCACATGACCTGGTAGTTGATGGAGGGGAATCCCTTGCAATTTATGTAGCGCCTACCCTGCTCACTGGGTGGTGACTTGATGTGTATGTGCATGCAGTCTATTGCCCCAGTACCTCCAGGTAGTCTGCCACATGGTGGAAGAGACGCATATTGCTGGCCAACTCCTGCATTTGGGGGAAGTGTATGTGCTCATTGGCATGTGGTAACATGGCATCCAGGAACTGATGGAGTACCCTGGATGCTGATGCCTGTGAGATCTCCATGATATCCCCAGTTGGCCTTTGGAAAGTACCTGTGTCTAGTATTCTCAAGCTTACACGTACCTTTGTGTCCACTGGGATGGATTCCCCTCTGTTACTTCTGGCTCAGAGGCGTGGCCGGCACAGCTCAACAAGTTGCTGTATGATGTCCCTGTCCACCCTGTAATACCCTTCTATCTCCAGATCATGTAGCCCCTGGTAGGTTACCCTGAGTCCGAACACTCGTCTCCTCCTCTGGTGCCTGAGATGGCTGTCAGCATCATCCTCCACACCACCGTCAGTCTCCAACACATGCTGGTGAATCAAAGCTATGGCAGCCCCTAACATATACATATTAAAAGCTCCCCGTCTGTATACACTAATGGTGCAGAGTGTCTGGGAATACACAGGTGTGTGTGGGTGTCTTTCGCAACTTATACTATTGTACAATGGATGATGCTGGTGTAATTGGGTGTGTTTGTGCTATTCCAGCTGCAGGCTATCTTAATTATTGGTTTTACAACATGTACTGCTATTGTGGGGCCTTTGGTGTTGACTTACGCTTGTCTGCCGTGATTCATCTATTGCCCTTTACTTCTGTTTTCAACCAGATTCACCTCCCATTGTCAGGCATGCATACAGCTGCCTCCTTTCTTGTTTTGTGCTTCGACAACCCAGGATTGCGTTGGGAAATGTGTTATATAGCTGATCTACAGCAAGTTTGCTTTGTTCTGCTGTGACAGTTTTCTTTTCTTTGCTGTATGGCACCTCCCCTTTCCTGTTCTGCAGGTAGCTGCTAGCAGCCTTGTTAGCTGTTGTCTATGGCCCACTGTGAGTTTCTAGGTGTTAATTACTCATTTGTGCTCCAATTACCATGCTGCAGCATTTCCTTATTGTCTTCCCATACCCTTCCTGTTTCACCTAAGTTGCGCGCTGCGCGCATCCGGTTTCCCGCTTTTGAGTGCGTTTTCATCCACGTTCACATGCACTTTCGGTCACCTTGTGTGCTCTCAGCTAAGCATAGCTATGGCTAGGTACACACCCCTATCCTGCAGCTTTGCTTAGCAACAGGCAACCCGGATTACCAATGCTCCAATGTGCTTACATCCTTATGCCAGCGGGACATTTGCGATTCAATATTACTTGACTCATTTGCATGGCATTGACTACTAATTCCTAGTTACCGCGCGGAACACTGTCACAGACCGTTAGCAACCCTTGCTTCTT
Organism: Protopterus annectens; assembly: GCF_019279795.1. Lineage (NCBI taxonomy): Eukaryota > Metazoa > Chordata > Ceratodontiformes > Protopteridae > Protopterus > Protopterus annectens. Next base: position 1,015,836,600 of record NC_056727.1, read on the forward strand.
GGTTGTGGTGTAGCATGCATACCATTGACTATTATGGTGAAATCATGATTTGTGTTACATTGCAGTTTTATGACATCTAAATATATTTTCCTTGTGTTCCCGTTTGCGCACCAATGCACTGCAGTTGTACTTTGCATTAGTGAGGCCATGACATTAAATGTTATTTTTTTATGTTTTGTGCGTGTTTTTTTATGCCATTGGCTGTATATTTAGCCATTGGCATATGTTAACATTGCAATACGTAAGTTTGGTCCGCTTTCATGTCTCCGATGTTCTGTTTGAAAAAATGTAAACCTTTTTTTGGTTTACATTTCTGCATGCTTACACTACACTTGCACCACTTCTTGAATCACTGTATACCTTAATTTGCATGCTACACTACTGTACATGGGGTAATTAGCATACAAGCACCATGAGCTGCACAGCTCTGGTGTACACTGGTAGTGCACATGGAAACAGCTCTTACCTGAATCGCTCAATTGCCATATTTGGAGCTAGATCGCAGACGCTACTCCGGCGCATGGTGCAAGCTTCATGAATCCCAATGATTGACTTTATTTTTGGGGGGACATGGACATCTTTATGCATATTGGAATGGAGGATTAACATAAGATTTGGTCCAGGACTTGCCAAGAGGGAGAGTAACGATATATCAGCTTGAGGTACTTGGAATTTGAACAGTTTATTATACAAATTGAACTGACTCCTTACATCCGATATTTATGTTTTGAAAGCTATTTTTATCCAATTTGGGTACTGTGGGCTTTTTGTGTTGCTGACTTCCCCCAGATGAATGGTTACAAATTTTCAGGCCTTTCTCATGGTTTCAGAAACAGAATGATGGTTCAACCATATGTATGGGAACAGTTTACCAGCAACAAATAATTAATTTTTCAACATCAGACGTTTATTGTTATTTTTTTTGTTTGTCAGACATTGGTGGATTATATTATCATAAATTTATACACTGTTTTGGATTGATATTACTGTCAAGGCTACTAGGGTAACACTGCAAGTCAGTTGTTAGCCTACATCTAGGACAGACATAGTATAGGGAAGCAATTTTGATTGTCAACTTCTGATTATATTATGAAACAGGGGTGGCCACTTATGTGTCTGACAGCATATCTGTCCACAATAACTGGATATTAATATTTTTGACGTTTTACAGTCAAATGTGAATGGGGGTGGGCACAACATATATATGTATCTTTTTGATATTTGCTTAGCTATTGCCTTCTTGCATACAATATTCCAGTTGAGACCTTTGTGTTTTTTTTCAGATTCTTACTCCTAGCCTCAGATAAATGACATGGTGAATCGTGGTTTTATGAGGATGTAGCAGTGCCATATCTGAATCATTCTTCATTATTCCAAGTTTTGGTACTATAGGATTCCTTAGCTATATTGGTTCTCCTCAATTTTGATATCATCACTTTAAAGAGTTTATGTATTATTCAGGGATGAACCTTGCTTTGCATTATTGATATCCAACATATGTTTGGACACTTGATTGTTTCGTCAAAATTTTTTTTTTATTAGTGTCATTTCTGACTGGTTTTGGGTGCATAGGCTACTATTGTCTCCCATTTTTTGTACTGCATTGTGAGGTGCATATTCATGGAATATTGAGTCCGAACCCAGCCCATAGGCATGATATTTGTTTGCAAGGTATATATATGGATTCACTTCATAACACTGAAAGCTCAAAACACTGAAACTCAAAACACTGAAACCAAAACACTGAAACTTCAAAATCTTGAAAACTCAAAACACTGAAACTCAAAACACTGAAAGCACATATCATACATATACTGAGTTTAAACAACATAAATCAAAGCACTTTCCACCAAGTGTAAGCAGGGGGGCAAGTCGCCCTGCACCCCCCACACCCCCTGCTACTTATATATATCAACTCCAAGACTGCACTTCACTACACTAAGTGCAATCTTGGAGTTAGTATATTTAAGTAGCAGGGGGTGTTGGGGGCACAACCCCTCCTCATGGGAGGTCCAGGGGGGCTTGTTCCCCTGCTTTTACTTGGTGGAAAGTGTTAAGATGTATGTTGTTTAAACTCAGTATATGTATATGTGTTTTCAGTGTTTTGAGTTTCAGTGTTTTGAGTTTTCAGTGTTTTGAAGTTTCAGTGTTTTGGTCTTCTATATTATGAAGTTTTCTCATTTTCAGTGTTTTGAGCTTTCAGTGTTATGAAGTGAATCATATATATATATATATATATATATATATATATATATATATATATTTTTTTTTTTTTTTTTTTTTCTGTATATACAGTTGACCTGATTTGTGCCCTCCCATATTTCATTTGACTGGGTATATTTGTTCTTTAATCCAGTTTGACATTTGGGATCATTTTTCATATTTACTATCATTAATAGGGTGATACTGGTATGTATCCTATCTGAGATATTTTTGTTCATCTAGGACCCCTTGGATTATGGATTTTACACAGCTTCTTAGGGAGTTATCAGCTGATAGGGATGACTTGGGGATCTTTGGTCTGGGACCCAGGGTTAACCCGAATGAAACGGCTGATATGATTGAACCAGAACATGCATGTTCAGCCACCTTTCAGAGGCTAACTAAAAGCATGAGGGTGTTATGGATTAATGTCTGGCACTTGAGATTATTTAAAGCATACCAAACTAAAGGGATCTCTCCCAGAGGACTAAGGGTTCGTATTCAACCCCTAGTAGCATACCCGGATGATGAGCTTGTTGAACAATGGGTTGTTGCCCAGCAAAAGGCATCTATGAGCTTTGTAGACACCCTCACTTCATATTATGATCGGTCCATAGATTCAAACATCACAGAGGTAGCTTCAATCTGTGAGGAGACTAAGAAATTTGAGGGGCCGACATGTTATGCTACCTGCTTAAACCAGTTAAGCCAGGAACTATTGGCCCTTGAACAACAATTGAAGGATAGGAAAATGAGGAACTTTCAGTAAGATAAGGATAATTATGAGTGGGGTAAGCCCTTTGGTTCCAACAAAAATGTCAAGTTCACTAATGTGGGTGGCAAACCCTCCAAGAGGAAAAGACCCAGGTCAATTTTGAAGAAAACTTCCAACCAATTTAGTGGTACATCAGTGGATGAATCATCCTCCATGATGGATTCGGCGGCACAATACACTGCAGTACCCCCAGCTCCAAAACATAGGAATTCTGATATCCCTTTAGGGGTAGGATACAGAGGGGAGGGAGAAAGCATCATGGGAATCAACAGTGTAGCATCTCTACCAAAAGTCATGACACACAAACAGACACTTGCAACAATGTAGTGAATATTTCTTACACACCACTCACACAGGGTGAATTGCAACTTCTCAATAAAGGATTTACTTTATATCTGCTTTTTTGTGTCTAAGGATTCCTTAGCACAAGATGTACTAGATTTTTGTTGTTTATTGAATCTCAGGTTGCATTTTGATTCCTCATCTACAGATGGAAATTCCAACACTTTCAAATTTCATAAATCCACCTTTATGCCCCCCATGCAACAGTTCACATGTTTCAAAATATGGTTTTTAAACATCTACATTTTCATTCCCGGGACTCTGGGATTAGGCCTCACAACCTCTCAAGGAATGAACAACGGATCATTTTGGATTTACAATACAACAGGGATGTAGTGATCTTACCAGCTGATAAGGGTGGGGCTATAGTGGTTATGGATTGGGCTAAATATGATGCCGAGGCTCAGTGACAGTTGAGCAATGGTCATTACTACATGCACATGCCTCTGGATCCTAGTCCCAAATTCAAACAACAAATTGACCAATTTCTATAGTCAGCTAAGGATGAGGGTATTATTTCTCAGACTACTATTCACCATTTGACTGTCTCTGATCCTAGACACCAATATTTATGCCTGTTACCCAAAATACATAAAAAAATTACAAGATCCTCTGGGATGACCAGTTATATCTGGTCATGGATCTGTTACAGAAACACTTTCACAATTCTGAACACAACATTTTCGGCCACTTTTGAAGCATAGTCGATCTTGGATCCAAGACACCACCCAGTTCCTACAGATCATCTCAGATATACAACTTGAACCAGGGTGGTTGTTATGCACCTTGGATGTGGCATCTCTATGCACCAATATTCCTCACTGGGCCAGTCTATTGGCTTTAGAACATTGGCTTTATCAAGCTGAGCTTTACCCACTGGGTTTTAATGCATTTCTTATTTGCCTTGCTGAACTAAGAACACCTTCTATTATCATGGGAAGTGTTTTTGGCAGATACAGGGTACGGCCATGGGGGCCTCATTTACTCCCATTTATGCAGACCTTTTTATGGCTTATGTGGAGGAACAGTTAATTTACGATGTCACTCATAACCTTTTCCTTGATGAAATTGACATATGGAAATGCTACCTTGATGATTGCTTGATGGTCTGGAGGGCTGATATGACCTATTTGCATGAGTTTATGGAGTACATAAATGACAACAAATGGGGTATCCAGTTTACAGTTAACTACCATGTTGAACAAATCACCTTTTTGGATGTCTTGATTACCAGGAACACGGATCACACTTTGGATACTCAGGTTTTTTGTAAGTCTCCACAATATAATTCATTATTGCACGCTTCCAGTTTTCACCCACCCCACATTACACGCATTATCCCCAAATCTCAATTTCTCTGCATGCGATGGATTTGTTCCCACCCTGATATATATCACTTTTATAAACAAAATCTTATTAATAGGTTCAAGGCACGGGGGTACAAACCTGGCATGATTTTTGCAGCCAGTAATGTTGCATCTTCAATAGATAGGGAGGACCTCTTGGTATGTGAGTGGTGCACAGCTACAGTTATCCCACTACACAAGGAGGGATCCACCTTGGATCCCGGGAACTACCATCCCATCAGTCTGACGAGCCTGAACTGCAAGGGCATGGAACGCATTATCATGGAACTTATAAACAAAGACATTGGCAACCTTCAAACACTGGATTCCACCCAGTTTGGGTTTGTGAAGGGCTGATCTTGTCTCCTGAACCTGATTGACTTCTTTGAATCAGTCTCCAGAGCTGTGGATGAGGGTAAGGTGGTCCACACAGCCTATCTGGACCTCGCCAAGGCCTTCGACACCATCCCCCACTCTGGAATTATAGATAAACTTACTAAGCTGGGCATAAATCCCTACGTCACTCGATGGGTTGCCAACTGGCTTACTGACAGAACCCAGACTGTAAAAGTAGCCGACTCCAAATCCAGCTCCAGACAAGTGACAAGTGAAGTACATCAGGGTTCAGTCCTGGGACCACTCCTGTTTGGCATCTACTTCTCTGAAGTTCAGGCCAACACTAAGGGACTCTGGCTAACAAAGTTTGCAGATGACTGCAAACTGAGAGCCATTATTGAATCCCCAAATGATGTGGATATTATACAAAAGGGCATTACAGAAACAGATGCCTGGTGCCAGAGCCATGGGCTCAAGCTTAATGCCAAGAAATGTGTAGTTAACCCCTTTGGAAAAAAACATGTACCCATGAATTACCACATAGGTGGCAGTACACTAAACATCGAAAATGTGATGAGAGACTTAGGGACAGAGGTGGACAGTGGTCTCACTTTCGATAACCACATCGCCACAACAGTCAGGAAATCCTTCTATATGGCACACCTCATTACTAAGGGCTTTTCATCCAGAAAAAAGGAGGTCATTGTCCCACTGTACTCTTCCATCATTAGACCCATTTTAGAGTATAATTCCCCATTTGGAATGTACCTCACAAGACATCTGCAACAGCTGGAAAGGCCACAGAAATACCTCACTAAAAGAATCACAGGCCTAAAGCAGATGCCATATGCTGACCGTCTAAAAAAACTCCAGCTATACTCTGTGGCATATCGTCTACTCAGAGGCGATCTCTGCTTAACATACAAGGCCATGTCAAACAGTCCAGGGATCTAAACCTTGTTATCACAATAAACAAAACATGCTGGAGGGATAGGTTCCTGACCCAGAGACTCCCCATACTCTGGAATAGACTGCCCATACATGTCAAGCAGAGTGCCACCTTTTGCCCTCTTCAAAAGGAACCTTGATGATTGGATGGGAGATAGGAAATTCACCCCGGTGATCATGTCAGTCACCCTGCTAGACAGGGGTCCAGAGAAGTAAATATTGTGGGAAGAAATATCCAGGGAATTGTTATGGTTAGGCTTGTATAGGCCCTAGAGCTGATAGCCTAGTACCAACCTATGAACCTATGAACCTATGAACAAGGAGAAACCACAACAGGGCCAACCTGTTATCAGATTGGTAACTAGCTTTGGACGTAACACTAATGCATTATTGGATAGTGTTAATAAACATTGGAATATACTCCTAGCAGACCAAAGACTATAAGGTATTCTAAACAATATATGTTTCTTTTCCTATCGCAGAGGTAAAACCCTGGGCTCGTATTTTAATCATTATAAACACGGACTGACTTTGGGTAGGGAACAATCCTAATGCACATTAACTGGGGATTTGTGGCAGGGATGTTTCCCATGTGGGCATTGCGCACATTGTGTTAGGGTGGTGAAATCTAAACAATTCACATGCAGAAATACAGGAACAGTCTTTGATATTAGATTTCTTGCTAACTATGGAACTGATTGGGTCATATACATGGCCACCTGTACCTGTTCTGCTTTCTATATCGGGCAAACTTCTCATCCAGTCAGGTTACATATATCCGAACATATTAGTGACATCAGGCAGAAATATAAAAGTAGTGCATTATACAAGCATTCTTTTGCACATACATCAGTCAATTTTAGGTTTACAATTATTGATAGAATAGTTGGGGACCGGGTTAATAAATCAGGTTGGCATACCATATTGAATAATAAAGAGAAAACGTGCATCATCAAGCTGGGAGGTGGGGGGGGGCGGGTATTTCCACCCATTTTAAATGAACATTTATAGCCAACCAATCAGCAGGATAATTGTAGGGATGTGTTGTTACATAGATGTATATTAGGCATTGATTTATTGTATTATTTTTAACACTGAAGAAGGCTTAGTAATTTTTTGGCTGAAACCGGTCTGTTTCTGCCTAATGTATGTTTGAATAAATATAATTTCACAGGCACCTTACACTACTGTGTGCTGGCTTTTTGTTTTATTTATTGCATTCATGAGTGTGTTTGTGTACATATATGACTCCAAACCGATGGAAGGATAGTTGAAATCACACATGACCAAGGTGTTTGGAAACATAGTGAGTGACTCAATTAGGTCCAAGTAAGCAGAGTGGTCCTTGTGGTTCAGGGTGGGGGACCTGTAGCTATCAATGATATTGAATTTTACATACAGTTAGTTGGATTTGGAGTAGCACTACCAAGTCATACTTTTTGACCAGGCTTGTAGTGTCTATGTCTTTAATGAAGATGTATAGACCTCTGCTTTTGGTTCTTTCACACTCATTTTGATGTGTGAAAGTGTGGAAGGTACTGTAGCCCTGCATGGCCACGGTGCTGTCTGTGGCCTTGAACCATGTCTGTGTGACTGCACAGACATGGGCATCTTCCAAGGTAAGGAGTTCTTCCAGTGAGTGCAGTTTCTGATTTACATTCCTTGCATTAAGCAGCATAACCTTTTGTTTGTCTGTGGTGGATTCTTTTACATTGGGACTTTACTTCTGATACTGCAGATGTTGCCTAAAAAGGCCACTATGGGGAGGCAAGTGCCTTTTTGTAGTACAATGAGGTACATCCCAAGTCATTCACTGCAGCAAGGAACATGACAGAGTTATAATGGTAATTGTTGTTGAGAGACTTGAGTGCATGTGTGATCTGACAGACCCTGTCACCTGTCAGGCAGCTAACTCTGACCTTCTTCTTGTCCAGCCCAGAGAGGGGGATATCTGTGTGCCTCACTATGGAGTCACTTATGAGCAAGACATTTGGTTTTGATGTGTTTTGTCTGAGGGGCTTAGTGGCTGAGACACTGGTGTGTGTATTATTATGTGTAGTGGATTCTGTTTGGTCTGCACTATGTGCAGTAGGTTTGCACCTGGGAGGTCTCCAATCTTTAGTTAGGTTTTTAGAGAGTACCTCCATATATATGGATTTATGTGTTGTGAACTTATGTGCAACAGGTGAATTGTGTGTACTAAAAATGTTTGATATCTGGTTTGTTGCTATGTGAGACAACTGATTCCACATTCATAGTATCAATACAGCTCTCACATGTTGTATTATTTTGTTTTAGCAGTAACTGCTTGTCAGCATATATGAGGCAATTGTTGTGTTACCTCAGGATGCCTGTGTGCATCTGGCTGCCTGGAGATATGGTGGAAAACAGTCCATCGATTATGGAAGGTAAAACCTAATGGGGATCTGGCTAGATGGACCAGGTTTGGTGTAAGACTAACAAAATGTGTCTATTCTGTGGAGGCCTAGGGTTACAAAAATGTGTCAATGATTTACAATGCATATCTGAGTTGTTCACAGGGAGCAGTGAACACTCTGAACAGCTACGGTAACTGAGTGCAAACACTACTAAACACAACATTGGAATACAAGCAAAGTTGAACTATTTTAAACAAGTAAAACAAGGGAAAGGCCAACAGTTAGCCTTATTCCAGCAGTCCCCAAGTCAGATGGGCTCTTGGCTGCACATTTCTGCCTCAAGGGTGCGGTGGCGGGGCCTTCTTAATTTAAGAAGGATGGTTTGTTATTCCAACGGTACCAGACAGTATAGGTTCAGCAAGCCTGAATCGAGCCTATGCTATAAAATGCAGAAGTCCTAGAAATCCAAAGTGCAGAAAATTGTAATCACAGCAGAAGAACAAACATTTTAAATAAAGCAGCAATCCAGTAGAATACTTCAACAAGAATGTAGACAACAAACCTTCCTAGTGTGAAATAAGTGGTCTGGAACACAAGTGCGTAAACCAGAACTAAGACACTTTCAGAATAATAGACACAGTAAGTCTTCAACCAGCAATTGCCAACTTAGAAGTGTGTAGGCTATCCTCCCCTGCCACAGGAGTCTACACCACAAACCTTCCTAATCTAAAATAACTGGTTTGAAGGCCAAGTACTTAAGCCATAACAAAGAGACTTAGAACAACAGCCACAATAAGCATTCAACCAGCAATTATCAACTCAGAGGCTACCCTCTCTTCCCACTGGGTCTATGTCATATGTTCGAAGTTTGAAAATTTTGAACGTTAAATAATCAAATTTAAATGTTCGAAGTTTCAAACATCGAACATATGATTAAAAAAAAAAACAAAAGAAAGGGACCTTACCTGACTGTTGTAAGATTTCCCTTACTGCATTGTAGTGCAGATTTGGAGTTGGTATATTTAAACAGCGGGGGGTGTGTTGGTTAGTTTTGGGTTTGGGTTTTTTTAATTTTTTTTATATATGTTCGATGTTTGAAACTTCGAACATTTAAATTCAATTATTTAACGTTCGAAGTTTTAAAACTTCGAACATATGATATAGACCCTTCCCACCAGAGTGTAGACAACTGGTCTGAAGCCCAAGTGCTTAAGCCAAAAGTAATAGGCTTAGAATCACAGTTACGATGTATTGCAATACCAGACAGATGACAGTGACATGTCTATTAATCTACCCACATATATCATGTCATGGTTAGTAGGCCCTGTGTTATCTTGATGAGAATGCCCGGTGGTCTGTCCAGCTGCTGCATGTGTCTGCTGAGGTTCCTGCAAAAGAGAGCATTATACTGCATTACTGTTCTGATGAGTTTGACTGCAGTGCTGTCATACAGTCCTGAGATATGTATTTGATGGTGTGTCTTATTAATGTTACATGTAAAAATAGAGCCTTATTTGATGTGTATGTGTCCATGAGCAAGTAGCAAGCCTCAGGACACAAAGATTCACACGTTGATACCTCCACAAAGTAATGATGATCACTGCATGCCCTCAGCACCATTAAAGCTCTCTGTACACTGTGCGGTAATGCTTATAGAAATATAGAGCAGGATCTCCCCACCGTCCCGTTGTTCATATATCTTAGATGCACGTTTGAGATAGTAGACCTAGTTTACTGCTCACAACACTTGCCAGCACAATATTCTCAGAAACAGGTACCTGAATAGAAAGACTTTGCAAGTAATCACAGTAACAAATGCATTAGATATTGATGCATTCTCATGTGTTGCATCCCATGGATTGGTACAAAGTATGCTGTTACCTTCCATGTTTATACATAGATTGCCATATGGGCTATCTGAACATTAAATGCTGATGATGTTTTCAAAAATACATCATACAATACGGCAAAATGTTTACAACTTGCACTAGAAAATTACTTCAGTCTACTTTAGAGCTGGGCACTCCCGCACAGCTTAATTAAAAGCATAAATTCCTTATTAATGCAGTTCCTTAACTGCCACCCAATTATTACAGTCACTTATCATCTCTGTCCTCTACTCTACAAGTTACACACGAAAAGTATTTGTGCATGTGATTTCATCAGTAACTTTCATCCCACCATCATACTAAAAACACAAAGTTGAAAAAGTCCTGTCTCAAATCAATTATACCTACATTTTATCTATTTTGCTAAGTTTAGAATCTCATAAGACAATCAGCAGGATTCAATAAACCCTACATGGCTTGCTAATACCATGTATACCATTGATTTGTATTCAGTAAGCAGCTTTAGCAATGTATTAGAACTGCACAAACATGGTAAACATAGTAGCATGTTAATTACAACATAAATAGCTGAATTGTATGCTAATCAATCAATCCAAGATGGCAGAGCTATTCAACAAGCTATGAAGCCAATTGTGTGCACTTAGTGTTAGGGTTTTCCTTGTATTCCAAAACTATTGGAATACAGCCATGGAAACTACACCAAAGGGAAAGAATGTTAGGGGCTGCTATGTGCAACAGGCTGAAGTCTACACTGCTGCTGCAGATCAGGCTAGCAGGAGAAGGGTGTTTAGACTGTGTCTAACTTTTCATGGTTTGCATGAGATGGAAATAGTAGAGTGCTACAGGGTGGATAGAGACACACTCCAGGAACTCTGCAACCTCTGTTGACCTCAACTGAAAGTAAGGGCAAACCAAGGGGAACCAATAACTGTGGAGACCATGGTATGTGTAGCACTTAGAATTTTAGCTTCAGGAACCTTCTGGAGATAAACAGGAGACATGCTGGGAGTATCACAGGCATCATAATCCAGGATCCTACATCATTTCCTAAATGCTATGCTGCAGCATGCCAGTGACTATATATGTTTTCCCCATACACATGTATAACTATGCAGGATTTCTACCCCATAGCATACTACCTGGAAGTTTTGAGTGCCATGCACTGCATGCACATTGAGATCAAAGCACCACCCAGGGAACAGGGAAGGGTCTACATCAACAGAAAAAGGTTCCATTCCATTAACTGTCATGTGTAATGCTAAGGGAATCATCCTGAATGTATGCACTGGCAACCCTGGCAGTTACCATAACTCCCATATCTGGCACAACTTGCAGCCCTACGAGAGGTTTTCCAGGGGTTATATCCCACAAGGTCATTTAGTGGGGGATACAGGGTATGCACTTGAACCATGGCTGACGATGCCCGTCAGTAATATGCACACACCCATGGAGGAACGCTATAACGAGGCAGACTGTCAAACAAGAAATATTATAGATCATGTGTTTAGCCTGCTGAAGTCGTGATTTTGATGCCGAGATACATCAGGGGGAGTCCTGCAGTAGGATCACAGTACTTGTGTCAAAATCATCACTGTCTGTGCTCTCCTACATGATATTATCCTGAGAAAAGATCTGTAACAGGAACACCAAGGGGAAGGATGTACACATTCCACCACCACTAGCAAGGACATTACAGCTACACACAGGTGTGGAGTCAGAGAGGGAACCACCAGGACATCAAGGCTGATATAAATATAGTGAATGGGTGTGAGTAAGAAGACAAGCAGGCAGAAATGTAGCTAATTATCAAATGGCCACTGAAACAGAATGACCTGCAAACCTCATGAATACCTCGTGTACCTGTTATGTGTGGGTGTCTGTATGGGCACTCACTTTGAAATGTGTGTGTGTGAGTGTCTGCATGAACACAGTCAAGCTCTGTGCTAGCTCTACATCCTAGCATGTAAGATAGGTGTGAGCAGTGCATGATAGTGGTATCAGTTCATCATCATCACCGTTGACCGTGAGAACTGGCACTGCCAGGAATTACATTGGCATGTCAATGGCCATGGTCAGATGTGCTGATGTTACTTGAACATGAGCAATGTCTACTAGATGAACTCTCCTCACAACTACGCCCAGGTCCATGACCCTATGGCATACCATGTCTTGGTGTGGACACCTCAACTAATGATGAAACAGTGGAAGTAGTAACACTACAGGAGCAGGATCGGGTTCAGTCATGTTGGTTAACAGCAGATGATGTTGTAGACATATGGCCGCATGGATGCTACCATCCCCTTCCCAGCATAAATTCCATCACAGACACTGTCCACTCCATTGTGCCATTTATTTGATCCACTGAATCAGCCACATGGTGGAGGCAGTCACACACATCAGCTTGTGCCACATCTAGAAACCAAAGCATGTCCTCAGAGACCCTAGTGAAATGAGTTTGTGCCTCTATGATGGCCTAAACATACATCAATTGGTACATAATGACATACCAGGATCAGATGGAGGGTGGACAACAGGCCTCCTTTGAGACCCCTACCAACTCTCCTGCATGGCACCTCACCCACACTTTGGCTATAGCCAACCAGCACAGAAGTTGCACTAACCAGACTACCCTGATCGACTGTGTCACCCTCAACCTGTTCACTATCTGAGGGCTCAGTGGAACCTGTATGAGTAGGCATACTGACTGTGTCTGAGGGAAATCCAGGGGATATGTGAGTCACAAACACAGTGTGAGATTCAAGCTCTGCACCCCCTGGCTGTGCCTCTGTTTGGCCACCACCATCATCAGGGCATACCAATACTATATCAGGTGGTAGGTGTCCTACACTTCCAATGTCAGGATCACCTGTGATAAGCAATAAACACAGAAATGAAATTACTACTCAACTAAATATTAAACCAACATAGATGATCAAAACGTAACACTGGTCACACAATCGCAGATGGTGCAGTAATACAGACTCCTTAAATCCTCCTCACACATACAGACAATTTTATATATATATATATATATATATATATATATATATATATATATATATATATATATATATATATATCCATTTGCTTACCATGTGCAAGTGTCTCAATACTTTTCAGGGAGGATGGTCCTGGAAGAAATGAAGCAAGGAAAGGGCAACAATTAAGTATCACAATGGGAATAACACAAGGGGGCAGTGAATACACAATCACTTATATGTGCTGTAAGAAATAGCTGTAACTGAAACTTGACTGGGATGTCCACCTACACTGATGTGTACAAACAACTCTCTTGTATAACTCTATTACTCATCAATATGTACAAAGAGAAAAAAATGTAGCAGTGGAAGTAGTATTCAAATTGTATATTTCATTCTACAAATAAATATAAATGTTACCATATGTAAGCCTGAAATATGTAAACTGGAAGCTGCTCCTGGGACACTCCTTCCCGCCACATCAGCACCAACATCAAGCACATGGTGCACTGCCTCCTTTGAGCTTTCTAGATCTCTGAGAGTGGACAGGAACTTCTCATTTGGTGTTAGTGGTGGCTTGGTAGCAGGACCACCAACCATAGCCAGCTGTTCACAGGCAACTACAGCTGCGCTCCTCTGGTCTGATAAAATCATATCAGTGGTCCAATGCCACATCTGGTCATAATTGTAGCTGTGACCACCAACTGCATTTACATAGTTGCCTAACCAGTCCCAAATCTAGCTTTCGGGCAGCCATATCCCCACAGCCTCTTTCAAGCAGAAAGGCTCCATGCTGCCTCACAGCCTGTATTATGACTTCATTTTCTAAATCACTGAAAGGGGGTTTTCATGGATTTGTAGGCTTGGGTGCCATAATCCTATGTAATGCAAAACAGAGAAAGCTACAACAGATAAATATCACATAAGTAATGTATTTGTTACAAAACATAATCAGTCTGTGTACCCTTTGTCGACATTAAGCACTTGAAACACACTTTTCATTTAGTACAACTGAATATTAGGTGGTTGTCTCACATCTCCCTCCCACACAAATTAAGATTTGTACAAAACAAGGAATGCCACATACGTAATGTGTGTGTATGTATATATATATATATATATATATATATATATATATATATATATATATATATATATATATATATGTTTTCCACAGAAAGTCACTGCGGTGGTGATGCTGCGGTAGCGTTGTCGCCTCACAGTAAGACATTGTCCTGTTCAATTCTCAGCTAAAGTGTCTTCTGTGTGGAGTCATGCATGAATGTGCGTGCCTTCATTGAAGGTTGTGCATCAGGGCTGGCAACTCGGCACGTAAAAATCTACTGCCAATCATTAGCAGACCGGAGTTCTGCTGTGACGACCCTTAACCAGGAAAAGCCAAAAGACACAACAACATATGTTTTCCACAGAAATATCAGGATGTCTACACATATTTAACAGAAAAGCACTTGAAACACACTTCTGTTTATGAAGAATGGAATGGTAGGAGCCCCAAACTCCAAACAATTGAAGGTGTGTACAAACCAATGAATACCACATAACTAATGTATATATGTGCCAACACAATTATCAGGATGTTTACACTTTTTCAACAGAAAAGTCAGTTCTGTGAATGGCAGTCACTTTTTACTGTGCCCACCTCTCCTGTGGAAGTTGTCCTAGGCCATCTCAGAAGCATAACACCAGTGTGAGAGGCATGTCTTTACATCTCTCTCTAATACAATAGGACACTGAAAAAGTACATGTTACGAACATAGTTGTGATGAAAATGTAACCTGTCTATCTCACAAATGTAAATGCCTGCCAAAACTGCCTATGCCAACAGTGAAGTGTAAGAAGTGCATACAGATAAAAGTTCCTTTTTTTTCTCCTGGGCATATAAATACATTTGCAGCAATTTGCAAAATATAAAATGTCCTTGAATAATACAAACATACCTTAGCAAAATTAAGCTTTCTCTGCAGAGAAATCACCTTCAAAGGAATATCAGTCTTCTGGTATGTCCAAAGACAAAGGTCTCCTCAACTTCAAGTTCTCTAGCTTCATCTTTTTATAGTATAGATTCAGCCATCTGAGCCATGTGAGGATGCAAATGAGGTATGAACTCATTAGAATTGATGAATACCAAACTTTTGATTTCATGTAGCAAATATGAATATAATATAGGCTCTTCACCATTGCTGGGCACTAATGGCTTGTAAATGTGAATGATTAGTGTGAGAGAAGGAAAACACAGCAGCAATTCAGACACCCTTCACTGCAGTACAGGATACAAATGAGCCTTTAAATGAAGCAAAACACCACACATTTATAGTTTTGGTCCATAGTAGTAAAACTCTCCTGTTTTTGCTGAAATCTATTGCTCACTGTTATGTATTTGTATCACACCTTGAAAGATAAATACTAGGACATGCAGTATAGATTGTATGTCTGATATTAAAGCAGAGTTAAAGAAATAATGACCAGACTACAAAGAGAAGACAAATATGCATTTCTGCAACATATTCATAAATAGTTATGTGATTACTCATTGTACTAAATATGTTAGCTATACACGTACAACCAACTGAGAATGTCCAAGTGTATACCCCATTAATAATGTAGAGGAAATGTGAATTGCTTGCAATCTCATGATTTGATTGGTGTTGCAAAGCTGTGTCTGTGGCAAAGAGAAATAACATACGACAATTGAGTTTTGTAATTTAATTAGTCTGATATTCAAATCCAGAGCTGCATAATTGTTTAACATTTGTTTAGCTTTGACGTATTATTATTCTTTTGTCTTTATGCAAACACAGTGAAATGCATAAAAAATTAAAAATTTACTGTCAGTTGCCTTAAGAAGTGCAAACACACTTAACAAAATTCTGCTGTGGTCAGCAACTTGGATGGTAAAGACCATAGAAATTACACCTGTGATCCAAATGTGTGTGTAGCACAAGATGTAAATATGTTGATGTGCACAATAGATAAGCTATGGAAAGCATGGTTTGAGTTCAACACTAGTTATTTTACTGAGGAAGGATCATAATAAGTATTAACAGAAGGAGTATATGTTCACTATTGCCTGTTATTGTTCAACTGTGGTCAAACATGGCTCACTGCTTTAGGACAACTTGAAAAATGCATTTGGTTCACCTTCTTTCATGCTAACAGCCTAAGCAATAATTTGCAGTTGTTAGCAATGTGGACAGTACTGAGTGTAAAAAGTACATGTACTGCTTAGCTTTCAGTGTGGCAGTAGGTGTATGTTCATTACTACAACCCATGGGAGCCAGTCTTCTAATCCAGCACATTCCACTTTTTTTTAAAGGGTGTACTACTGTATTTTTTCAGAAAATGTAGAATTTAAAAATAATTCTATGTGTGAATATTTATGTATAGCAGGCTGAGCATAACACACTGTATCATATCTATTATATATGTAACTGCTGTAGCATGGCAATGATAATTATGTAATTATATGTATAGCAGGCTGACTGAGCATAGCATGTGGTATCATACCTATTATATGCATAACTGCTGTAGCAAGACAATGTTGATTATGTAATTATATGTATAGCAGGTTGACTGAGCATAACACATTGTATCATATCAATTATATGTGTAACTGCTGTAGCATGACAATGATGATTATGTAATTATATGTACAGTAGGCTGACTGAGCATAACACATGGCACATAGTATCATATCTATTATATGTGTACCGGCTGTAGCATGACAATGATGAGTATGCAATTATAAATATATTTTCAGACCTGGGAATGACAATCATCTACACATTTCCCCTAACTCAAGTATAAGTGTAACACAGAGTGCATTGTGTGGTCTGAACCAGAACTCAAAAATCTACTCAAAGTAATACAAATGTATGCATTTTTAGTATATCAGCTACAGTTCTTTCCTAGTTCCCTCCTGCAAATTGCTTAATTGCTTCCCCTTTGTTCTTCCCCCTGCCCACCCCTCATTTCACCATTTCCCATCTAACCCATTTTTTACCTTTAATATAGTCAAAAAATAGAATCACACACCACACACATGGCCAGAAATAGCCTCTAATAAAACCTTCACTTTTTGTTCTCTGCATTTGCATGACTTTTGGCATCATATACCAGTTGGTAAATGGCTCTTCATGTCCTATGGCAAAACCTAGTGAGTTTTTGTCATCAGATGCACTTATCTCTGTGCAATACTGCTTAAACTTGCTGTGCTGAAGAAACAAAGAATAAAAGCAGAGTAAAGGCAGTACTCTGAAACATTTGCTCTCACAGTTATTTAGATTGCTGAATGTAACAAAATGCAACTTCCTTTGTGGAGTGTTAACATAAATCACTTGACTGAACATTTTTTGTCAATAGCTTCAAGGTTTCAGTTCCAGATGCATCTCTCATATTTTCTTAGTATGATGATATATGTGTGTGATATATTTAATCACTCACATATTAAAAATTGCCACAGTTATGATTTTTCATTTAGATACATTTATGGCCCAAAAATGAGTATCTGAAGTGATTTCCATCCCTACTGCTATCATATATTTAGCTAACCTTTTTCTTCTTGTCATAAGCCTGTTGTCCTATTTATAAGTCTTCTTTACCCTTATGTCAGTCACTCCATGCTACACAGCACGTATGGATAATTATAACAACAGACCAAAAAAATTACCATTAATGTGCCATTAAACAAAACAGTGTTAGGTGTATGCAAATCTCTCCTTGTATTCATCACATCACTCCAACCCCTACTTGCATGTGTGTATCTATTAGGTTGATGGATGGTGTCTGCAGACTGACATCTGTAATGATGGATAATATGAACATGTTACCTTAATTCAATAGCCTATCAGTGCTCCTGTACTATGAAATGTTTTAAAATCATCTGTAGGATTCTGTTTATGTCATGTTCAGGTAATGATAGATGAAATCTTCATCTAATATGATGTGGAAACTGTTCTTACTGTAACAAAGCATACTGCACACACTTTTTAGGCTATCTGCCCTTACACAAATAGTTAGCATATCTGCTGAGTCATAATAATCACTTAAAAAGATGTGCCACCGTTTGTCATTTCTAGAAAGCTGTACACACAATTAAATTATGATTTGCAGTGAGGCCTACAAATCACTTAATAGTTGTACAACTGCATTGAGGTAGGCATTACTGATAATTTTTGAAGACAAATACTTCACTGTAGATGTTAATTGTCACATTTGCAGTCCTGATCACATTTACTTAGCTAATGCCATCATGACACCATTTTAACAAAAAGAGAATGATCTGGATGTGATTGCCATTTTATCTGTGATCTGCCCAGGAGCTCACTGTTTTTACACACTGTGCCATAGTGAGAGCTAGGCAGCAGGTCTATATTCTGCACTCAGTACTATCCTGAGTGCTTGCTGCTTTACATCAGCACTTAGCCTGTTTGCAGAGAGTGAGGCAAACCAATTGACATATTAATAGTTGTGAAGAAATTAGACACTGCTATTTGTGCTAGCATGTCTGGCTGAGTTTTTATACATAATTTCAGATTGACATGTTTAGTGTATGCCAGAATGACTAGCTATGATATTGTAAATAAGTCCTTACATGATGATTTATGATCTGCTTGTACAGAATGTTTTAAAGATTTGAACAGTGCCCTTTTAAATTTCTAACTGTGCATGTTTATGAAGAGAGATTCTAAAGGCAAGCTGTCTCAGATTCACCTGATCAGCAGATGATGCAATCAGAATGTTGACAGTTGCTATGTGTTACTATCAGAAGCTGAAAGACAGGAAGGAACTACTACAAAACAGCTGTTAGTTGAATTTAAAAATATGAAATGAAAATTAGAACTGGAATAGTTAACAATTAGGCTACTCTATAAAAGAGCCTGCTGAAGTCAGTTGACAGTTGTTAGTTGAAACTGTCAATTGATCAAAGATGTACTGTGCAGTGGATACCCAAAAAGGACTCACCAAGAACTGTAAGTCTGCCTTTGCTCTGTTGTGGTAATTTAGTTTAGATCAGGGACAGTGTTCTTAATTAGTTAGAAAATTATAACTAATCAGCTAGATCAGTTAGAGTTTTTCTGAATATTAGATTTCTGTCCTTCAGTATTGATTTAATTTCCCTGGTGATTGAGTTCTGTTTATTTATTGGGAATTACTGTTTTATATTTTTTAATAATTTTGTTCAATATTAAATATTGTTATTAACTTACATTTTGGCTGAACAATCTGTGTTTTTCTTTAGTGATTTGAGAGTGCTTATACTTGCCTTGGTAACTTCCCAGGCCACTCTGAAAGCCTGCCTGCTTAGGTTATTTGCTACTACTTGTTTTAATATTTAATTCTCATAATTGGACACCCCTTTAGAAAGGCATGAAGACACTCTGATTGATGGCAGCATCACTGTATTATTTTGGGGAAGAAGCACAGCTGGAAATCTGTGACAGGCTTTCCCAGAAGTGTTTGGATGTGTGAGATTTAATATATTTAAGTCTGAGGATATCAGAGGTCTTAAACTGACACACATTGCTCTGAAGTGTGTAATAAGGAGTTACATTAGGGGTGGACAGAAGTATACAGTCCAGTCCCAGGCTATAGATTATGTGAATATTACTCCTGTTTAAGTGACAGTCTCATCTCACACTGGAGTCAGTGGTGATGATTGAAACTCCTTATTTACTGACCCAAGGTAGTAAGGAACATCACATTATTTGGTGGCAGTTCAGTGTGATATTAACTGGATGTCACACTATATTTTACATTTAAACAGGGAACTGTGATTGCTTGTCACTTAACTCCATGCTAATGGGGAAGACAAAAACAGTTGTTTATATAATAAAACTTATGACATAACATTTCCAATATATACTACAGTATCAGCAGCATAGCATCTGTCAGTTATATTTTCCCTACTTCACAAGGTCAAGTTGAAATCATGAGCTGGGACTCACTCATGCTCTAACACTTTGCCATTGTCTGCACAAATGAGTTTCTCACTGATGTTCTTTGTAAAGATTTGTTTGTTACATCTTACTATGGTTAGTGGCCAGTTATCTTCCATCACATATAAAGACATTCATAAACACAAGAAAAGGGCAGGGACGTGTGCTTCACTGAAGACATACTTACTCAGAGTCATGTTTGTCATACAGCAATGCACATGCAAATAATATATCAGTAATTGGTCCACTGTCAAGGACACCACAGAAATACAGAGCACAACTGCACTGTTACATTAGTTATGGGTTTACACTGACATTAGATATTGGTCATCCGTGATCATATCACACTGATATTGTTAGGATCTCTTTAATTGTATTTTTGCACATTGCAATCACAAATCAAATCTGAAGTCAAACCTTTGCAGACAAGTCCCTTAACAGTATGTGTTACCTGTGACATTATGCTGAAGTTATCATCCATAAAGACCACTACAACAATGGTAATTTCAGACTTCACTGATGGAGTGAATGTTCTCCAGCTGAAATCACTAGTTAGGTAGAGGTTCGACTGGCACAGCAGTCAAGTTTTGTGTGCCTGTATGTCTAACTGTGTGTCTGCATATTCAGAATAGCATGAGTCTATGTCCTAATGTCTTCACTCAAGTATCATTCAGAACACATCTTTACACTGGTACATGACTACACAGCAATTTCATTCAGTTCTCTCAGCATCTTCTTCTCAACATACACAGTTGATGCCATCCTGTATAAAGTGCACTCTGAATCTTTCAGTCAGACTTCTGCTGTCATGCTAGCATTAAGTACTGTGTTCTCCAGCTTGTGTAACTAGATAGGGAGGAATTCTAATCTCACAGCAGTCAACTTGTGACTGTGTGTGTTTAGTTAACTATCAATCAGGAGACAATTTTAGAGCACTATGTCAGTACACAGCTATGTGAGATACTTGTACCATTATCTTCTATTCACCATACATTTAATGCTGTCATCTTCTATAAAGTGCATTCTGACAGTGTGAAAGTCAGACTTGTGCCGTGATGCTAGCACTAACTACTGTGTCTGCTAGCTTGTGTAATTAGGTAGTTAGGAATTCTAATCTTACAGCAGTAAACTTTTGCATGTCCGCATTCAGTCAACTATAAGTTAGGATTCACTTTTAGAGCAGTATGTCAGTGCACAGCTATAGCAGACACTGCTACCAACATCTTCTCACCATACACTGACAGTGTCATTCTCTATAAAGTGTACTCTGAAAATATGAAAGTCAGACTTGTGTTGTAGGGCTTGTGTTAAGTACTGTATTCTCTAGCTTGTATAGCTAGCTAGGTATGGGGTTCTAATCTTACACAAGTCAATGTGAGTGTATGTATGTTCATTCAACTACTAATCTGGAGAAAGTTTTAAAACAGCATATGAGTCCACAGCTATATCAGTCAATTCTACAAAAGCTATGCCAGTCAATTCTATAAATATCTTCTTCTCAACATACATGATATGATCCCCTATAAAGTGCAATCTCGCAGCAGTACACTCAGATGTCTGTGTTGGCATGAACATTAACTGCCGTGTCCTTTACCTAAAAAGGTAGTGGTTCTAATGTAACCGCAAACAACTCATGTGTGTTCATTCAAACATTAATGTGGAGACAATTTTACACAGAGATGTGACTCCACATCTTGGTCAGACACTCCTCCCAACATCATCTTATCAGAATACTATGATGCTGTCATCCTCTATAAAGTGCACTGTGACACTGTTGAAGTCAAACATCTGTGGTGGTGCTAGTCTTACATTGGATGGACTCTAGCTTGCATACCTACACAGATTTAATATTTAGATCTGACCTCAGTCAACAGGTGTGTGTGTGTGTGTGTGTGTGTGTGTGTGTGTGTGTGTGTGTGTGTGTGTGTGTGTAGTTGGTGTTACATTATAGTCATTTATATGACTTATCTCTTTCCATTTGAATTCCACTCAGGAGAACCTTTAACATAGCTCCATGAATCTATCATCCACTTTTTCCCTCTATCCCCATGAAATCCTTTCTGTAGATCACTGGAAGATGTCATCATCTCAAAGATGCATACACACATCATGGAGCAGAGCAATTTCATGACCCTCTGGAAGCCATCTCCAGACTAATTAATGTGTGACTGCTAATTCTCAAATCCAAACTGGCCAGCCCTCAAGTCAGAGGTTAATACAGACTTTAATTAAGCCCAAAAAGATATCCACAGACCGGTTTCGGCCATAAGCCTTTTTCAATGCATTGAAAAAGTCTCATGGCTGAAACCGGTCTGTGGATGTCTTTTTTGGCTTAATTAAAGTCTGTATTAACCTCTTAGTTGAGTGCCGGCCTTTTTTTAATTTTATATTTGGTTGCTGGTTGGGCCATTGCACCTGCCATATGAGCGGAAGCTTTGTTGCTGCTTGATTACTAATTCTGTCATGGGGTGATGCAAATGTCACATATAAACAGAGGCAATATTTAATATGATATAACACATACACACATATGGACATACCACTACTATCTTCCATTATATAGATATAGCGATTTTGGTTTAAAATGGTATAATAATGGTTTGGGTTTTATGTGATGTTGGCTATTAGCCTAGTAATGCTCTATGACACTATGAACATTGCACATCAATTTTGATGTCATCCATATACTGTAGCCCTAAACCAGTATTTTGCGATCTGTGATTTGATTTAATATATTGATGGCCAGGGCTGCCATTTGATTACATGAACCTTCCATAACAGCTGCAGTTATATGCTTCCTGAGGACTGTTGACACAGGATGATGATATGTATGTATATTTTTGCCTTAGTAAGGCATGTGTTCTTGTAGTGGAGTATATCAACATTCTACACAGTTTTTATTCAACCATCACAGTGTCACTTGTAGTATGACAGATGTGTATGTGTATACCTACCATCATGAAATGCTGTGTGACATACAGCAGTATTACATCATACTGATTACACGGGTAGATATGCCTTATTTCATCCATGTGATATAATGCTGCTCAATACATAAACATATAACAAGTTCAGATTCACTTGCAACCTTGTAAACTTTATTGTATGCACAATTGTGTTGCTGTTCACAAAAAATATTTAGGTGTTCCCCAGATGCATTGTGTGACTGTCAACATTTGTGCCATTAGCTATTGTGCATGATCCACATCCACCTCATTTGTAATGTGTCCAAATATGGTATCAGGGCTGTCACACACAAGTTTCCAATGATAAACCTATAGACATAAATTGTACAGTTGATGTGATGACATGAAATACATAGAGTTGTATGACTGTGACACATGTGATGCATACCCAAGGTTGTATTTGGAGTTGTTACAAATCATATTTAACTAAGTATGAATTCTTAAGGGGAATAAACAGTTATGCACAGAGATGATTGAGGATGCCACAACACACACTCAGCTGGAGGCAACAGGCAACTTACTAGCTGACAGATTTTGATCAACCTTGCCCCCACTGGTTGTCACCCCAAAGTATAAATGCAAACATTACTCAGCTTATTTTCCCAAGAGAGCAGCTTATCTGTGCACTCTCTATGGCTAAAAATACAGCATCCATGGGCCCTGACAACATTGCAGGCTGCCTTTTCAATAACTGAAAACCTGATGTCGCAGACACAGTTGGATCCCTACTTAACCACAGCCTCCACACATGCTGTGTTCTGGCAGAATGGTGGACTGCAACAGTCACCGATCTGAAGAAGGGTTGACCATCACCCGACACAGGGAATTATAGGCAGATAAATCTGACTAGCCTCACCTGTGAGGTAATGGAAAGAATCATCATAGACCTTATCAACAAGAACATAGGTAATCTCCTGTCTGTGTACCAAACCCATTTTTGACATGATACGGCTATATCATGTCTGTTAAATCTGGTTGACTTCATCAAGCAGGTCACCAAGGCAACTACCTCATTCAACTTTAACTCCTTCACTATCACTAGCCAAAACAATATACCTCTGGAACTGGTATCAGAGACCAAATTACTTGGGGTCCAAATTGACAACCAGCTTAAATTCCATTCCCACTTACAACTAAACATCAAAAAGACCCATCAAAAACTAGGCATGCTCTACCGACAAAATCATTACCTTACCCCTGCCACTGAAGTAACCCTCTCTACTTCCTTTCTTATCCCCTCCCTTCTCTATGGAACTCCTCTTCTCACTAACCTACAGTCCTCTCTTAAATCTCAACTTTCCTCCTGCTACAACAAAATTGCCAAATTTGCTACCAGCCATAAGTCGTCCTCCCATCACTGCTCTTTTCTCCAAAAATTAAAATGGCTAAAACTACCAAATCAACTCATCTATACACAACTAACTCTTGCACATAAGCTCATTTTTAACCCCACCCTCTGTCCTTCCCTCTCTTCTACCTTTAAGATGTACCTTCCTGATCGAGTACTAAGGTCCAATAATCAAAATCTAATAGAAGTGTACAAACCATCCCGTTCACCAGGCAAAAATCTTCTATCTTATGGTTTAGCACGTCTCTGGAACTCCCTACCACCTTCCATTCATACCACTTCTAACCATTACTCTTTCAAAAAATCTCTTCACTCACACCTAATATCCCAATGGGAATGCTCCTGCTCTCTCCCCACATAACAAATGATATCAAACTCCTGTTCCCTTCATTCTATGGAAACATACTCCTTTTTCCATTCATTCCATGCCTTAGATTCCTTCTCTCTCTCTTTCTCTCTTCTCTTTCGATCTTATTCTCATCAAAAACTTTCTCATTCTATCATCTCTCCATATACTTTTATTCCAGTACTATATGTTAGTTGTAAATAATGCATCAGACTGTTACTACTTATATGCGATTTGTAAACAATGAATCAGACTGTAACTATGAACTGTATGTTCCTAAGAAGAAATGCCTCTCAGCTGTACAATGCAATGCTCCATTGCCAGTCAGTTTTAACTCCAACCTCATCACTAGTGTGTATTATTTGCAATGTTTGCTGTATTAATTGTAAATGTCTTGCTCAAAACTGCAACCCTTGTATAAATATAATCTTTAAACTATTGTAACCTAGAAATGGCCCAATGGACTATCCTGGTAAACCAACTGCAAATAAATAAATAAATAAAAATAAATTCCACCTAACCTAACCTGGCCAAGGCATTTTATACAATTACACACTCAGGTATTACAGCGAAAATGTCTCAACGGGACATAAACTCCTACATCACCGAGTGGATAACCAGTTGGCTCAACAACAGGACACATAAAGTCAAAGTGTGTGAATTCACCTCTAGTAAAAGGCCAGTAACCAGGGCAGTACCACAGAGTTCTGCACTAGGCCCTTTCCTGATTGGTATTTAATTTCCAGAAGTCAGGGCAAACTTACACAGCCTTTGTCTGACCAATGTTGCAGATGACTGCAAATTGTGGACATCCTTGAATCCACTAATGCTACTGATGTACTGCACAAAGTAAAAAAGCACGCAAATTATTGTTGCCAGAGTCATGGAAACACACTAAATGGACAATAAGGCATTATTAGAACCTTTTGGAAAGCAAATACCCAAGCTATTTGCAGTATAGACAGCACACCCCTATGACTATACCCAGTGGTAGGTAATTTACATACTCAGGAAGATAGTAATCAAAAGTTTGACTATCATGTGTCCACAGTGGTGACAAATCCATTCTATGTAGCACAACTCATAAGTATGGCATCTAGGTCAAAGGATGTTATAATTACATTGTGCTTGGCCCTCATCATACCAGTAATTGAGTACAATGTACCCTTTTGCATGTACCTCACCACACATCTGCAACAGCTTAAGCAACCACAGACTTTTGCCCAAGGAAAACACATGTTGTAAAACAGAAATCCTATACAGAAAATTGATATCTCTATTGCTGTATATTGTTCGCTAGAGAGTACTAAGGGCCAATCTGTGTCTGGCCTCCAGGTCAGTCTCCAATCTGACTCTGATGGAAATATTATACATTGATAAAGCAAACTACATGAGAGTCACTCACTCCAAGGATGTCAACCTAGCCTCTGACATAATTAATAATGCTGGAGAGATAGATACATCTGTCAGGCACCACCCCTTCTCTGGAACAAGCTTCTCATTAATGTAAAGCAAAGGCCTTTCCTGACCCTCTTCAAGTATAATCTAGATCAATGGATGGTTAATCATAAGTGTACTACTGATGCCACATCCATGTCCCTCATGGGACAGAGGTAGTTGGCCTTATATAACACAACATTGGCTCATACCTGTGTAAATGTCATTCAACTAGTCATTGAAAATTGTGAAACTCATGTTAAATAAGGTAAGGTTTTTATGGGATCTTAGACCATTAGCATAGTACTCTCCTATGAACCTATGAAGTCTAATTGTATCACAGGTACAGCTATAGTGTGACTGCACAGCATCACAGATATAACAGTATATCACATCAGTATTACCACTTGAAATTTTGCATGACTGGATTTGCATGCATGTCAAGATTTCATGGCAGTGTAACATTTTCTCTGGCAATATCAGGGCGACAGTGATTATGTGGCACATATCTTGAGGTTTGAAATGTGCTTATACAGTGTGCTCCATTTATTGTTTTGTAAAAGAACAATGTCACTGTGACAGCTTCCTCACTCATTGAAGTTAGATTTTGCACTGCTATAGTTTCTGTGCACATGGGCATAGTTGATGCATTGCCATCAGTATCACATATTGTTGCACCATTCATGATAACAGATCACTTCTTAATTCACACATCAATTGCTGATGCTTCAGACAATATCCATTGACATTACATGTGGAAGATGCATGCAATACCGAGATGTGTAAAGAGAATCCACTCATAATAGCTTGTTGTTTGTAAGTGTTGTTATCCAAATGGCTGATATGTATGCAAGCCAGGGATGCTTTAGTCAAGTGTATCATATTTGGCACAGTGAGCTCCCACACATATTGTAGGCCATTCAGAACTATTCATTGGGATGCATACCCATTAGGATTTGACACTGTATACTTCCTTTTAAGGTATTCTACAAGATGCATGTGTGATACATCTTTCTATGTTACAGCTAGTAAATACACAGCCCATTGTTAACATTGATGTATGGGTTTGATTCTTGTAGGTGTAGCTTGTGGCTTATGTGTCCTGCAAACCTCTCAGCTAGCCAGGATTGCCCCCAGATCAACACCAGGTTTAACACTGTCCCTCTTAACCCCACCAAAAGTAGGCCATTTTTGGGAAGGGGTGGTGAATTCCCCTTATAGAATACTGACAATCATTACAGTTGTGCACATCTGTTCCTGCAGAACATATATAGTAACTTAAGCACACATATTCTGTCAATATCACAGATTAATGTTATTAATATTTTAAAATTGTCCCTGATTATGCCTGCTTCTGTTTACAGTTGTCCATGCGTCTCTTGCTATGTGTTCATGATTGGTTGAGAGGTATGCTGACATTTCAGTCATATTCAAGCAAGTCATTTTGAAGAACTTCACAATATGTACATACCCCTTATTCTGTATATTGTCCTGGCCAAATGTCTTCTCCAGTGACGATGTCAGTAATGTTCTCATCACAACCATTTATCTCCATTAACATGTAACTTTGTGTGACTGTCACAGAAATATGCTATCCTGTGTGATGATGTAAATATACTCTCACAGGAGGTGTAAATAGTAGTACAAACTGAGATATTTGCATATCTGCTTAATGTTATGCTACTGCCTTGTTTTGGAAGGGTACATACCTTGTCATTTCCTTTCTTGGGTACATTGCCATATTTATCATGCCCTCTTTCTTCATTCCTATCATTCATGTCTGTGCATATTTTCATTAGCACACTTTCCATGCCTAGTGTTATGTTTCAATTGCATTTGCCCTTGCTGGTGACCACCCTCCCCCATCTATTACTTTATTCTGTAAATAATTGTTGTAAGTGCACATTGCACTGAGTGCACTTTTGTTTGACATGTTAATACTGCTGCTATTTCAGTATTTTATCCCCTGGTAGCCACTGTGGCTGTCTGTGTAATCTTGCTGAGCAGGTTTGCCTCTTGGCAAACTTGCATGCATCTTCTTTCTGCATCTGTGCCATTCTGCACAGTTTCCTGGTCAGCAACAATGTTATTAGCCACAAAACATTGCTTGCATTTGTATAATGGGCATGTGTATCTGATTAGCTCTGCTGTTCATCTTCCAAACACTTAAACTTGCCTAAACGGAGTTTATTGAATTTCCAGGAATAGGTTTAAATATGTTAACAGCCAACTTAGATTATACCATCACTAATAGCATTCAATCTTCCCATAACACCTCCATTATGCATGTCACAAAAAATAAAATTTTTAGATTAATGGTGTTCTCCAAACCACAAGAACATCACTGCCACTCAATAAAAAAAGAGTAACTGGCTCTCTAGTACACCCAGAGCCATACTTCTTTTCAACTGAGTTACCTTTAAAATACTCTTCAAAACGTATGCTCCCCGATTGCAAAGCACCTTAATTACTAACCAAACTCTTATTGCCTTTGCTGCAATGACTAGGGAACCTCCATTTTAACTAGATCATGCTTTTAGAACTCCATGTACATGAAACCATTCTTTAAAACAGCACCTGCCTCCTACAGCACTGTACTCTTTGTAAAGAATTACTGCACATTACATCCCCTCTACTAGTGATTTGTTCAGAAAGCTGGGGGGGTTTGATAGATATTTTTTCCAGAGAACATTTTGTTTGGTGGGTGTTTGTATACCTCATTTAGCAAGCAAACTATGTAATTCCATTGGCACTGTAGGAGAACTTTATCAGTCCTTGTGTACTTTATGATAAAGTTCACTATCTCAGGAAGTCTGCACCGTAATGGCCTGTAATTTGTAAAATGAAGTTTCAAAAGCATTCTAAGTCTTTCACCCCCACATAACAATCACACCTTATGCTGTGTAGACATGCTTATCCCTCCCTTTCTCTTAAATTTGCTGGATGACATGAAAGAAAGTCAAGATCCAGGAAATGCATTTAGCAAACTGCAGGCCAAACAAATATTTCAATGTTCCTACTGCCCTACCTCTTTTGGCTAGAATCACACAGAAATACTGATCGACACCAAGCATGACTGAGTGACTACCTTCAGATCCTGACATACTCAGCTAGACTGCAAAGTACCACCTGGCCAGGATCTCATATCTGAGTTTCTAAGTCTATGGTACATAGTTCTATGCTTTTCCCAGAGAGCACTGCTTTGGTGTTACTGAAAAAAAACTCAAACTCTTGGATGAGGGCAAGCTAACCCAACAAAGGCATCTCCTACCCATCCCTTCCCATGAAGTTCCTAGGCACCTGGAATATTAATCAAATCCAAGTCAGCCTAGCAGCTGTCTGTACATTATCAATAGGCTTTTCAGAGGTAGAGACACTTTCTAAAGTTTTATTTCTGTTTCATAATTTGCAGCATTAGTTCTATTTAATTTTTGATCACCTTATCAAAGGTAAGACACTGTGTTCAGTACTGTAACTCTGATTACCTTTTATTCTTATTAAGAAAAACAGTTTAACAGAACAGCATTTCTAATGTTCTGAAGGACTAGTATGATTTAGTGAATGAAGTTCAATGATTACAAATAAAATAATTCTTAATTTTTTAAATTTTATTATAACTCTGCAGCACATGTTATTTCCCTGCTTGAAAAGCAATCTACTAAATCCCATGTTGTAAAGGAAGTACTACATGTCTGACCTGCTGAAAGGCCAAACATGCATTAAGGATATAATCACGTACCTAAGGTGTCCTAATTCCTTTGTTAATTTTCTTCCGAGTGACATAAACATATAGTCCTCCATCAATTCAGCCAATAAACCACATTGATATTCTTTAGAACTACCAAACCTCTCATATATGTGAGAAATGAGATATGTATAACCAAATGTACTGCAAAATAGGTAACATAATTACTTCAACAAAATATGATTAAATTCTCTAAAATGAGCTGTAAGAAGCATACATGCAGTACAATGTGAATCACCTCTCCATTAATATTAATAAATGTAGCATTACCAGAACTGACAAAAAAGGACATGAATTATGATAATACAATGAATGTTCAAATCATAAAAAATGAATAACATTAAAGAACAGGAGACAGTGGTAGAAAACAATTTACATGTTTAAATTTGTGTATATAGCAAAGTTAGAAAAGCATATTCTGTAGCTCTTCTAGTTCAAACTGGCAAGCTTTGTCATTCTTGGGAAACCATTGTGCAATTTAATACCTTGCTGCTATGATGCATTATTAAATTCAACACTACATTTTGTAGACCTCATTCAAGGTGCTAGAAACAACTTACAAAGCTACAATGATTATTTCCTAGAATAATCAAAGGGTGAGAAGACATGAATTACGTCTAAAGACTTCAGGAATTGTCACTATACTCTGTTTCTTAAGGTTGTTTACATATGGCTAATTTGGTTTTGAAGACAATTCCTGAACCACTTTTAATGCCATTGAGGAGATAGTGCCAAACTCAAAACATTAAATACTAAAAATAAATACCAATTAACTGAAAAGAACTGTGGCACAAACATTACACAGCAGCTTCCAGGATAATGACATGTTTATGAAAGGATGTGTCTATTGTCTGTAAAGATTACTCAACCCCTATGAAACACGACAATTCCCCTGACAGCTTTGGAATTCTAGCTGTCACAGTCCAATTAAAAACTACACCAACACCCACAGACTTTTGACAGCCTTTATTGTAATGAATAATAAAATAATAAAAATGAAAACTTTATTGAAACAATCAAATTCAACTCATTGCAACAAAAAGCAAAACATAAATAAACATGAAGGCACACCAAATGTGCCTCCCATCACTATATCCCACCTCAAAAGCCCTTAAGACCCAGCCATTAATCATACCTCACTTCCTCCCTCTCCATCCCACTTGTTTAAACCTTTCCTATCTGCTCCCTACCCACACACTTAACCCGTCTAATCTACCTCCATACATCCCATCTTCTACCTCCACCCACCCCACACTAAATCTGTCCCATGACAACTTCATCTCTTCCCAAACTTCATATAAAAGTATTCAGCAATCTGAGGATATTTAGAAGGAAATAAAAGAGAAAGAAAGGAATAAGTTCACAACAAATATAAGGAAGAAAAAGAAAATGATAAATGTCTGAGAATACATACCAAAAAGGATACTGCTTTCTTACGTGACATACAGAATACAGGGAATGATAGCATTTTTCTATCAGAAAACTTTCAGTCTACAGAAAATGGCAATGTTTTTCCAAAAGAGAAGGCAGAAAAAAGAGGCAAAGGGTTGGTAAAAAGGAAAAAATCAAAACTGAATGTGGGAAGACTGAAGAACATTAGTGTAAGAAAAAAAGATGAGAAAGACAGACGACAACATGGCTCAAGCTGTTGCTGTACAAAGCCAGCTGGATGAGAACTGTATGCTTGTAAATGCAACATGCAATGAAAACAGTGGGATTCATAAGACTAATGGTGATGAAGATTATTCCTTTGTAACAACTGATAGAGAATATATTACTGAATTACAAGTTGAAGATTCTTCAGATCTGGTCAGAAAAGACATTCTTATAATTGGAGATTTGGTTATTAGAGGAACTGATACTTATATTTGCAGAGAAGATAATGAACATTGAATAGTGTTATGCTTGCCAAAAGCAAAAGTACAGGATGCGAGACCAGCCCTAGAACGCCTTAATACAAGGACGTACAGATCTGTTTTTATTCATGTCAGTACAAATGATCTCATCTGCAAGGACTGTCTGACTGCTAGTAGGGGATATACAGCCCTCGTAAATAGCATAACTTGGACAGGTGCCAGGAAGTATTTTTCACAAGTCACATATAGAAAGGAGAGTCAGGTCACAGTGAATGAAAATATTTTTTGGGTAATTACCTACATGAAAAAGTCCCATTTTAAAAAAATGGAAACGTAGAGCATCTGAGCCCAATTTGGGGCAAGCATGTGCTCAGACAGGATGGCATGCATTTGTTAATATCAGGGAAGATAATTTTTGCAGCAGTATTTTACAATATTTGACAAATGCAAAGCAGTATTTTTGCCAGGTCAAAAATTTAACACTTCATAGATAGCAGCATTTGATACATCTCTGATGGTTGTTAAAGCTAGGAGCATTAATTATACATTTTTATTGGAAACATTGCTACATACCTACAAGATCAATGTTGTTATTGTTTGTGAAACATGGTTAAAGAACAATGACTGGAAACCAGTTCTGTCAGGGTATAAACTTTTTACTGTAACAGACTTTCTAACAAAAAATCAGGGAGGTGTTATGATAGGGATTAAAGATAATTATGAAACCCATGATTATTACATGTTCATTGATAACACCATTATATATTGTGTAACTTTGATAATAAAGACAATACTGGAGCATATAACAATTGTTGGAGTATATAGACCACCAAATTCAAGTTCAGATGACCTTGAGGAACTCATATATTTCTTACATGAAACACAGGAAGGATGGATAATAGTGAGTGGGGACTTAAACTTGCCAGAAGCAGATAGGAATAATATTGATTCATCAACATTAGTAAGAAAATTATTTGCAATGTATAATCAGTAACAACAATTGCTTCAGATTGTAAAAAAACTACCAGGGAACAGAACGTACTAGACATTGTTTGTGTTCCTAAACAAATTACTGTTATTTCATTTCAAGTTTTACCACCATTGATGTGCAGTGATTATGGTGTTATAAGGGTTCATTTGTTGCTAGATCATTCTGCCAAACTGGAATCTAAAACAATACACAGAAGATTAATTACAGATTATATGGAAGAAAAGCAGTCTCTATATAAAACTAAATGGAGTGATGGGTTCAGTGGAAAAATTGTTTCAGTGCAAAAAATCAAAAACATGTTTAACATCAGGATCTAGACATACAATATACATTTCCATAAGAAGATACCTGATTAAGGTGACAGACAAAAAATATAAGAAATAGAAAAGAAGTCACACTACAAGAAAAATTTGAAGAAAATGTATATAAAGATATTGAGCATAATAGGAAACTATTTTATAGATACATAAGATGTGGAAAGAGTAAAGACATACAGATTGATAAACTGTGTGTAGCTTTTCAAATTTATTCAAATTTTATTTATAACAGATTATAGAAATATTTACACAATCTTATGCAAAACAGTTTGGCTCCACAAAGGGGATGATAAGTTGTCCTAGTGACATCTACATAACCTCAGCTACTAAAATCAAATTAGTTTATATAGAAAAAGAACTCTGCAATATGAATCCAAACATGGCACAGGGAAGAGACAGAATTAGTAATAATGACCTAAGAACACTTCAGCAAGAGCTTACAGTGCCATTATATCTATTATTTACTGGGTCATATAAATATGGGGAGATTCCTCAAGACTGGAGACGTGCTCTTATTAAATCTGCCTTTAAGGGAAGGGGAGTAGGACAACCCCCAGAGACATACAGACCTTTAAGTCTGCTTTCATGTTGTGGAAAAATAATGGTCAGGATAATATTGGAAAGGGGCTGGGCAACAGAGGCCCCTTTCCATGTATGTAGAGAAATGCCCTCATCCTATTTTAGACAAAGTGGATGTTATCCTGAAGGACATTAAACAATTTTTATATAGGTTATCTGAATTGTTTAAGTGCTACCTTGCTGATGACTTTTTGTTCACGACTATGGATATTGTGTCACTGTTTACTTGTATTCCTAACATAACCCATGTTGGGAATGTTAGACATTTTCTAAAATGAACATTCTGATTATAATGCTGATTCCATTTATCTTACTTGTACTCGTTTGGATATTATTCTTGAGCATAATGCATTTTTATTTGCAGAAACGCTTTTTGTACACAATGTACCGAAGTTACAATGGGCACCATGTGTGCAAATAGTTATGCTAACATTATTTTAGCCCAGTGAGAATCAGAATATGTTTTTAATATGGGTAACAGGTTAACTGAGATGATTTTATACTATAGTCATCTTGTTGATGATATATTTTTGCTTGGGGAGGTACTCCAGAAGCCTTACATGATTTTGTTAAATATCTTGAAAATACAGCTACATTCCTTAAATTTACCTATGAATATTCTGAGCAGAAGTTATATTTCTTAGATGCATGTATTGCTAAAACCTCTAGTGGTATAGATACATCATTATATAAGAAATCTTATAAGAAGAATGGTACTCTGCATGCACTCTAAATGTGTTAAGCAGAATGTTTTGAGGGGGCAATTCTTTAGATCTGTGTTTGCATACTAGAGATAGTAATATGTATGATTCAGTTTGAGTGATAACTTTATTAACAGAGAATATGAAGAGACAAATATACATATGTCTCAGAACTATGCTATATCCTTGAGAAACATTCAAACTAAACCTTTTTTCACTGCAGTTCGGATTATAGCTGTAGTTGTAATATGCGAGCTAACAATTCTTTGAGAATGTGCCTTACCTATTCCAATGATTCCAAATCTATTTGTAACATTATAAGAAAACATTGGAAGATTTTTAGGGTTGACAGTAAATGTGGTGCAATGTTGGGTGAGCAACCACTTTTTTCTTTTAAAAATGATGCTTCAATTAAAAAGCTGTTATGTTACAAACCTTTGGTAAAACTATTGGATGATTTAAGAATAAATAAAGTTGTGACATTTCCGTATAGAGGGTGCAATGTTTGTAGATACATTAGAGTTGATAGTCAGTTTATGCATCCTGACACCTGATGAGTATATCACTTTAATGTTTATGCCAATTGTGCTACGAAAGATTTAGTATACTTGGCACTATGTGATGTTTCTCATTCTTTTTATGTGGGTATGACAAATCATTGTTTAACAGATTGTATAAAAGAACATCTATACTGTATTAATAAATGTGATAGTAAAAATGCACTTCAAAACATGTTATGCATGCAGGAAGTGACCATAGTTTTAAAGTTATGGTCATTGAGTTGAGTAAAACTAGTTTAAGAGTGGGAGATATTAGAACATGTACTGAATGTATTGAGATTAAGTGGATAACTATTCTGCAAGCAACCAGAGAAAAAGAGTTAACTGATTTTATACCAATTAATTAGAAAAATACAAAACCAATGAATTGATAAAAGAACACACAAGGCCGGTGGTAATCTCCAAAAAGTTTAACTAAGCACATTCAATTTAAAATATTCCAAAAGGAAATGACATCAGCAATAATGTCAGCAAGAAAGGACATCAGCAATAATGACATCATAAACAATCCCATACTTATAAAAAAATAAATAAAATAAAAATATGCTGTTTGTGCAATACTACTATGAACAAAGCTATAATATTAAACAAGACTAGTATAATGTTTAACTGTTGCCCTGTGTCTGAAGAAGTTGGCCAAACTCTGGTGTTCAGCCAACATTCTTCCTCTACACAAAGGAGGCAAAAACACCTCTATTTCTAACTTCTGCCCCATTGCCCTCCTCTCGCCAATATCTAAAATTCTAGAAAAATGTGTCCACCACCACCTTTTGCCTTACCTAATTCAGAATCACATTCTAACACCCACCCAGCACGGCTTCCATCCTGGCCACAGTACCATAACTGCCCTACTATGCTTCCTAGAAACTATCAATCAAGCTCGAGAATCTGGACTCATTGTATCCACAGTACTGCTAGATCTTTCTAAAGCCTTCAACACTATCTCCCATACACACCTTCTCCTTCATCTTGCCAACCTTAATCTCTTCTCTAATACTCTATCCTGGTTCTCCAGCTACCTATCTGACAGATCTCAAGCTGTCAAATGGAAGAACTCCTCCTCTTCCTTCTTGCCTACACCTACTGGCTTTCCTCAGGATTCAACCTCGGACCCAAGCGTTTCAACATTTTTATAAATAACCTTCACACCGTCATCCCTGACACTACAGTCATTCAAAACGCTGATGACTCTATCTTGGTCTGTGCCACCCCCAACATTCCTGAACTACTGACTAAAACTCAAATAGCGTTTTCCACTACAGAGAACTGGATGCACCAAAAACACCTTTCCCTCAACTCCAATAAATCTAAAATACTAATTTTCCTCCCCTCCAAGGTTTCCTTCTTTGACAAAAACACTTTCAATGTCCTAAGCCAATCGACCACTGCTATAGACGTAGTCCCCTCTGCAAAACTCCTTGGCATTACCATAGATGAACACCTCAAATTCGATCTTCACATACAACAAAACATAAAGAAAACCCACCAAAAGCTAGGTATGCTATATAGGAACAACAATTTATTTCCAACTCCTCTAGGCATACCCTGGCAATCACCTACCTCCTACCTTCTCTTCTATATGGAGCCCCTCTCCTAACCAATCTGTCCGCTTCCAACACCTTTAAACTTGAAGCTTCCTATAATAAGATCTCCAAATTTGCCACTAAATCCAAAACATCAATTCACCACTGCCTCTGCCTTCAATCTCTGAATTGGTTAGAACTCCCTAACCACCTAGACTATCTCCAACTAACCAACGCTCACAAATTAATATTCTCCCCTGATAAATGCCCAGCCTTAAAGAACATTCTTCCCCCTTACATCCCAAACAGATCTCTGAGATCTGAACACCAAAACCTAATCTCCATTCACAAACCCAAACGTCCCGCTGGACAGCTTCTACTCTCCTTCTCTCTAGGTAAAAAAATGGAACTCTCTCCCTCCTTCACTTAGGACTATAGCTAACACTGAATCCTTCAAAAAACAACTCTTCCTACACCTATCTTCCAAATGGAAATGCTCTTACTTTCACCCAACATAACTCTTCCCACTAAGCTCTCCATACTCCTGCTCTACTATACTCTCAAGCTTAATCTAATTACTCTAAAGAACCTGAACTAGCAGACTTTAAATAAACTCCAAGCTTGTAAATATTGTAAACTTCTAAAGAGCAAGAAAAAAAAAAAAAAAAAAAACTGGTTCATGTTGTATATTACACTTGCAGTTTTTTGAATGTATGAATCTTACTCTTGTATTTCATCTCTAACATTATGTAACCTTTTTTTTTTTTGTATGTTGTAACCTTTATTGTACTGTATTGCACATGGAGCTTTTCTCCCCAAGCCTCCACTGAAAATGGGCACTTCTTGGCCCAGTGGACTTCCCCGGTAATCAAACTGAAAATAAATAAATAAATAAATAAACTTGTTCAACAAAAGCGCTTACATAAACTTTTTGGAGATTACCACTGGCCTTGTGTGTTCTTTTATACCAATTAAACCTGTATTAAAGTTACGTGGATTAAGACATTAGTATTTAAGTGAAGGTTGGTTCAATTATGTTTAGAGCTGATGAAGTACCCTGAACAGGTATCTTTTATCTGTGTTTTACTATTTTACTGTACTAAATTTTCTTTATTTATACACTGACTGCCTGGCCGTTTTTTGTTTTGCTGATACATACGTTCATTATATGTACTGGCTTCTGCTCCTTTTCTGTGATTTTCATAATATTGGAAAAGTTATTGTCAGAAATGGATAGGCTGAGACTTGAAACCATATATCAGCATGCATATATTGAAAATACATCTATTACCACCTGTAACATGATGTTCTATAAGAATATAATAACAGCTATGAATGGAAATTGTGCTGTGATGTTATTAATAAAGAATTAACCAGCATTTTATAGGGTCCCACAAAAAACATTGATCAATAAATTAGAGCAACTAGGTATTGTTGTACTCTAGATAAGATGGATAGCTGCCTGGCTTAAAAATAGGGCATTGCAAGTATCATACAGCAGTTGGATCAGTGAAATTCTTGGTTGCAGTCAGGGTGCTCTACTGAGCTCTGTCTTAGGCCCTTACTTGTTTAGATTGCATCTTTCAGACCTATCTTTTTCATCTGAGGTATTCTATAGTCTGCATGCAGCTGTCTTGAAATTGGGTAAATGGATTACATGTGTTAACAGATAGTGCATGTCTGC
This sequence comes from Protopterus annectens, assembly GCF_019279795.1. Taxonomy (NCBI): domain Eukaryota; kingdom Metazoa; phylum Chordata; order Ceratodontiformes; family Protopteridae; genus Protopterus; species Protopterus annectens. The sequence goes on from NC_056727.1 coordinate 1,015,874,764, forward strand.
AAAATAACTTGATTAAACTGACCATTGGGCACAGGAGAATAATATGCTGGTTAATCAGAAACTAAGCATATGAAATTTGGGAGACATAAATTGAAAGGTGAATATTTAATACAGCACACAGTTTTTAAAACTGTAGATTCATTTAAGAACCCGGTTTTATGGATAGATCCAGCTTTGAGTTTTTCCTAATCATATCAACCAATTGGTTAATGATAGCTATACAACTAGCTTTATAACATCTCGGAAATCAGAAATTATGAAGTCATTGTTTGTTAATTACATTAAACCCAAACTTGAGTATGGAATAACAATATGTAAGTGTTAATTACATTAGAAGTAGACATGAGTATGGAATAACAATATAGAAACCTTATAATAAAACAAGCATGAGTAAACTGAAAAGAGTATAGCAGAGGTATACCAAGGGCATCCATGGATGTGAAAAGTTAAGTTATTATGAAAGACTAAAATGCCTGAACTTATACAATGTCTCATGTAGACATTTAAGAGTAGATCTTATTCAAATATATAGGGCAGTTAGAGACAATTACCTCTTGGAATGTTTGGGGTTATCAAAAAGTACTAGAGCATCATCAGAAAAACTATGTAGAAGATTATATAAGATTGAGAAGTGCACTAACTGGTTCTCTGGGAAAGCAGCTAATGCATGGAACAGCTTGCCAAATTACATTAAAGTAAGTACTTGTTTTGGTATTTTAAGAACAGCCTGGGCACTTATTATGGGAACACCTGCTTTTGTATATTGGCAGGCTAGAAGGGCATTAATGCCCATGCTTGAAATATTTGTATGCACGTATGTATGTATGTATGCATGTAATAGCATATGTTTCTCCTTCAAATGTTATCTTGATATCAAAACTAGATTACAGTAATCAATGTTCTTTAAAGCTAGAAGGTCACACTCCTGACATTCAAGCTTGTGATCCTGCCACAGATTTTCTTCAGTTTTAATCCCTGCTTATTTATTTACTATTTTTTACCTGCCCACATATTAGCAATGCAAGTGGATTAGAACCAATTTCAATTATTGCTGCCTTCTTCTGCAGTACTTAGTGACATTTTCTTTGTATCTAGATTGAAATAATTTGCATATCCTTTTTGATTAAGACCACTGGGTCTTCTTTGATACAGTTGTTTAGATGCAACCACTAAAGGAATATTCTCTAATGTTTTCAATTTTCACCTTTGTATACCACCTAGACTCCAAACTATTATTGTTTGTGATATCTCTTGGGCTATAAAACAAAATTCACTAGCTAAAAACAGAGGCAAAAATCTAAATGCATAACATGAGCCAACTCATCACATATTGTAATAAAATGCAAAAATACAGTGACTTATTAAGTTAAAATGTCAAAATTGTTCCACACATAAGTCAAATAATTGTGTCTTACCTGAAGCTTTAATAAGTCATCTTAGTAAAGCTTAGGTTTAAAAAAAACACCGAAAAGACTTGTTTATCACTGCTTAGAAAATAAATTGTTTATTTGATTAATTGTGTAGAGATGGCACTTTTTTTTCCAGAAGATGAAGTTTTGGTTTGGCAAGGTTCAGTAAGATGGAATTAATGGGTACCCTTCCTTGTATGTTGTATGATATTTGAAACTCTGTTACTAAACACTTTGAGATCATTATTTATTCTGTATATAACAAACACAGGGGTCATGCTAGGAGTAGGCTATGACTTGTAAGAGAGTGAGCAAGTGAGTGTGTCATATCCTGTTAGTGCTATATTCATCATTAGTCATAATCAGCAATCCCCTTTTCCCCTTTTTCCCTTTTCAGACTGTGATAATATACTGTAACCATCTTTCTTGCTTCAGTGCCTGTGCGCTGCATTCTTTGACAACCATGCTTGATTGCCTTAGGTCTTATCTCATGCAGTGCATAGATCTCTTAGCTGAATGTCCTTATCCCTTCATGGCGTCTTCCTGTCTCTCTAAAATCTACTTTACCATATCATCTTCTGCTTTACTGCACATGAGACCCAACCATTGTTACCCATTCTCCTTGATCTTCTCCACAATTGGTGATACTTTGGTTTCCTCTCTGATGCTCTCATTTCTTCATCTGTCCCAAAGAGTGCAGACTGCTGTCTATCTCAGCCACTTCATCTCCATTATCTCTAGCATTCTCATCTACTCTGCTTTCACTACCCCTGTTTCTGGGACATGTAAAAAAACTGATCATCCCATTGTTTTGTCCAAATTATCTTTCTGCTTCTTTGCCATTCTTTTGTTATGCATTACCCTTTACACTTTGGAACAGATGCCTGCATGACCTCTGATTATAGCTTTGCCCGCCTCATTTAGATTTCCCTTCGCCGTAACCATAACTTCTAGTTATTTAAGACTGTTAACCTACTCCAGTATTTCCCTACTGCTGTCATAATCATTCTCTTGTCTGTACTCAGTTTCTTCCCATACAGGATCAATTATTATCTCTTTCCTCAATGTTCTTGATCCTTTCAGCTACATCTGTTCTTCTATGCATAGTATGAGCACTGTTGGTGGAATTCTACTGACCATACTGATGAGCTAGTTTCTTTCATTCCATTTTTTTAATTGGCCCCTTCATTCAATGCAGATGAGGTGTGGGTATTCTTAGGTTAGACAACAGTCCGAGGGCCCATTTGTTCCTCCCCAGGAAACAATATCAGACCATTCTTTCCCCAGTGTTAAGAGATGGTGGTATGGAGCAGGCAATCTTGCTGGTCCTGCAGGGTGTCCAGCCTTCTCCAGGGGAAACACTTTGTCACTACTGGCATCTCTACAAGCTCTGTAATTACTAACCTCTGAGGAGACCTCAGTTCAGAGGTATACATCCTGGCAGTGTGAGGTTTCTTGACATGTACTTAGATGGTGAAACACCTAGTGCTCCTTCTAGGTGTCATCCAATTGGTGGGACTGAGCTACTTCCCCTCCCCCAAGGATGGATTAGCCAAAGCTACTCACCCCCATCCTCACCAGTCAACTTGTACAGGCAACTCAGGTCACCTGTGGTATACATAGGACTTTATCCCTTTACGATATGGAGCTACCATTAGTCTGTTTCATTCCTTGCATAAAATAAAGCCCAAGTAT
>NC_056727.1:1016182867-1016477867 GCF_019279795.1 Protopterus annectens
TATCTTTCAGCCGGGATTGGTACAGGGACATAGCCAATGTGAAGTAAGATGTTCTTTGACTTGACTTTTGAACAGAGAGGTAGACTCAAGAATAGTTATATTTTGAGGGAGTTGATTCCATTGTTTACCTATGGAATTAGAAAATAAGCTTTATTATAAGATTTAGTTATGGATACTAGGAACTTATTTGCAGAACGAAGTGTGGTTAGGTTCTTGTATGGAGAAATCAGGTTTGCCAGGCTCGGAGTATTATCGGGGAAATGAAGAGTTTTGTGAATGATGAGTAATTGTTGGTACAATAGGTGGTTCTTTAGTTCTAGCCAGTTTAGTTGTTTAAGGTTGTGACAGTGGTGAGTTCTGAGGGGAGTAGCATTAATGAATCTAGCTATACTGTTATAGCAGGTAGAGAGTTTGTTGATGTTATTTTTGGAAAGCAGGTGGGTCTGTACAATGGTTTTTCTGGCTGCTGGGTTAAGGAAGGATTTAATTCTATAGAGTGTCCCAATTTTTTTATTTACAGCTTTAATAGAAGTGTTAATTTGTTCCTCAAAGTTCAGATGGTTTTCAATGGTTACGTGGTATTGTCAGGGTTAATACAGGTGGCATTACTGTGATGCATCTTACTGTGAAGTAACCTGTGTTAAACCTTCTAAACCAAATCCTTTACTTCACAGGCACTCCATAACGTCAACTTCTATGTTTTTTTACTTCTACTTTATTAATCTTCTTTTCTACATTCCCTCTATGTGATATTTTCTTTATTGTGAAATTTTCTATATCTGGATGCCTTTGCCTGTATTTCTCTTTGAATATTTTTGGGACTGCCTTATTTATCTTGATTAATGTGCTTTCTCCTTTGCATAAATATCGCACCATATCAAATCTCTTTCTTTCCCATGTCCATATTTCTTTTTTATACATTTTAAAAATCTATATGTTTTGCTGTTTATATTTTTGCACTTCCTCTGATGCTTCTTTTTCCAAACAGATCAATGTTTCTTGATCTATATTCCGTTTTTCACAAATCTGTTGTATTAATGAATACAAATTTTTATTTGAAGCTTATGACAGTTTTTTCTTGTGGAAGTATTTTTCTTTCCTCTAATTTCACTATTAATCATTTTGTATATCTTGTGTCTGGAAATTCTCTGCTTTTGCATAATAGTAACAATGCATCATTTCTTTCTTATCCTCAGTAGTCCATTTTATCGTCTTTATGGCTATTCTTTGCCCATCAGCTTTTGTGATTTCTGTGGACCACTACTTCCTTCTACAACATGGGGCCATCCTCCCCCTGGGCCTGGTCTGGCCCCATTGTAGGATTGTTTCTGTATTTTGAGGATTCTACACTGTCATCTTTTCCTTTCCTGGCACCAGTGTGCTTACCAGGATTGGGCACTTTTTTATCCTGGATCTTGTGCACTCAGCTGTCTTTTAAAATTTTTAACCTACTTCTGTCCATGATATATGCTATACAAATACAGTCTATATATCAGTGTCATCTTGGTGAGATTTTGTGAAAAACAGGGTCCACCTCATGAAGGTACTCACCAAGACTTGAGGATGAATTCAGTTTCAGCAATACTACTCTCCTTTGTTTGCTGACTTATTGTCTTTCCATTTGGACATTAGGTGGTCAATGATGTGAATGATGTGGAAGACCATGGCCATGACTGCAAGGCTATTGGACAGAGGACCAGTGATATCATTAAGAAAGCTATGAATAGAACAAAGGCTATTGCATAGGAAAGGAGAGCTACTGGACTTGATACAAAACCACCAGTCACTGAGATGGAGGAGTTCCTGACAACTGTAAGGGATCCAGGCAGCTCAGATGAGGTACCCAGTGCTGCTATTGATATGGGGGCAGAGGTAGAAGATAGCTACAAGGTGTCCAGTACTGATTATCTTGGTATAGCATATGTACAGTATAAAAGTGTTATAGCATTTCATAGTTTTCTATTTAATGCTTATCATACCTCTAGAATTTTCAGTTTTCTTTGTGTAGGGACATCTGCACATGGTTTGAGCATACCTTAATTTTCTACATTTATTTATAGATCTCTAAATATACCTTAGTAGAATGTTTACTTGCATTTACATCTGTTGTTGTTTTATTCAGTTTAGGTAGCATATTTCAATAATTTATTCTTGTATTTCTCCTGTTTTTCTGTTTTATTGGTATAATCACAAGTGAACCTGGTACCAGTACTGTGGAGCTACTACTGCCTGAAGTCAGAGTATCGGTAGCCTCTGATGATGATGATGGAAGTGATGAACAAGCACAGCCTGACATTGCTGAGGGTATGGCTGACATAGAGGATCTGGACCCCACATCCCCCTCCAGAACTTGGACATAGTATGTTATGCATATCTATGACAATGAAACCATCTGAGATTGGACAGGTTGAGGGAGATATGGTTGATCAGGGTGGTGTGGTTACTCCAGGTGCAGAGCTGGTGGAATCTTCCCATGAGGGTGAAGTACCACACAGGAGTTTCAGTAGAGGTGCTTAGATGAGGCATGCTTACTATGCTCCCTTTTATGTTTGTGCATCAGAAGGTACCACACAATATATGTGCAGGGCCATTGTGGAAAAACAGGCAAGTTCCCCCAGTGCCTTAAAGGTGATAGAGTACTGCATGTACTGCAATCTGATGTACGAGACTCAGTGAACTGTGTGTGTGACTCCTTGGACCAGATGAATGACACTCTGAACCATGCAGTGTCCATTATGGAATATCTGCTGGGGAGGATCAGCATCCATGAGGCTGAAGAGCCAGTACATCATCATATTTTAACTGATGTGGCCATGCCAGATCTTGTTCCTGCAGTAGTACTACTTCCACTGCTTCAGCAATGATTAAGGTGTCCACATGTAGACATGGTCATGGACATAGTCATAATGAGAGCTTATCCAGTGGACATTGTTCACGTTTAGGTAGCACCTCAACTTCTAACCAAGTTCAAAGAAATAGCACAGCAACAGCTGTCAGAGCTAGTTCATGCGATCGCAGGTGAGAATGGTGAAATGAATCCTCCACCATGCATGACTTACACCTATCCAGGATGCCAGTAGTGCTACCACAAATTGTTTGGCTGTGTTTCTGCAGATGCATATACAGTACATCTCATGGTGCCCATAACACATCTATCTCTCTCTCTCTCTCTCTCTCTCACACACACACACACACACACACATACACACACACACACACACACACACACACACACACACACACACACACACACACACACACACACACACACACACACACACTTCTTTTATGTCAGGATTTCTCTCCAATACCCCCCCATGCAAGTGATGATGATTGTGCCCTAGCCTTTGCTCTTTTCTTTGTGACTTAAGATTTCCTCTGATGCACAAAGTAAACAACTAATGCTTGCTTAGTCAGATGCCTGCTTTCGAGATTATGTATTATATTGTATTTCTCTTTTATTCTGCTAAACTTTACTGGTGTTAGTATTTGTTGTGCTCATACTTGTAGCACTATTAATAACAGTAGTAATACAGTCCTACTCATTATGACTTACAGCTTGTTCAGTACCTTCTGCAGACGATGCTCAGATTGCCCTGGTCTCTGTTGGGGTGTCAGACTTGGCAGCTTTTTTGTCTGATGCACAGTAGTGAGTTGATCAAGCATATGGGTTGGGGCAATACTTTTTGTGTTTCCTCTGTTGTATTAAGTATCCTCGTGTGTCTTAACTACTTAAGATTTTTTTTCTCATTGTAGGGGTTGTTGAACTATGCTTGATCATCTACCTATATGGATGATGATAGCATTAACCTACCCCATGTGGACTTGATGTACAGGATGTATACATAAACTGGGGTAAACCATTATGTACCCTTTTAATACAGTCATGGTTGTCTTGTTTTCTCTATGCTGCTTATATCATTGAAGTAGGTTATGGCTGACATTTCTCTATAGTTGATTAATGTTTTATTTTACTGAAATACAGAACATAGGTACAAGGGTAAAGATTTAACTTTTCACTACAGGTTCATCATTTACCTAACTTAATGCTGCATATAATGTTTTGTAATGACTTGAGACATACCTCCCTGGACTATATGAAGAGGGACATGACTGAACTGTCAGAGTATGTGTCTCAGACAGGTATGACCCTAGCCCTAAGCAGCATCCTACCTTCAACAAGAATGATACCACAATACCAACAAAAAATTATTGACTACAACAATTGGTTTAGCTTCTGGTGTCATTCCAAGGGGATCCAGTATTTGTCTGCCTGGGATGACATGGTTGACAGGCCTCAATGCTTTGCCAGAGATTGCCTCCACCTGTCACTCCTGTGATTCCAAATCCTGGCCAATGGTCTTCCCACCCCCATTGTGCCTTTTTTAGGCAATGTTCCAAAGATAAATCTTCCAACATAAAAGACCTGAAAAAAAGCAAATTGAAGTTCATGCTGCTTAACGCTAGGAGCCTTAACCTGAAAATGCATTCACTGGAGGCTCTCCTTGCACTGGAAGATGCTGACATCTGTGCAGTCACTGAAATTTGGTTCAGGGTTGTGGAGACCACCCCTGCCTTACCAGGCTATACCTCATTCCACACAGTCTGACCCCAAAATGAGGTCGGGAAGACTAAGGGTGGTGGAGTTGCTATGTTCATTAAAGACAGGCACACCTCCAGAGTGGTTTGCCAGCATGACGCACTGGAATTTTTTCAGGTGAAACTAGCAGTTGCCAAGACACCCATCCAAGTTACAGCCAGCTATAGACCCCCCTCCATGACTCAGGACACCCACTCCTCCTACCTGGACCTAGTTGACTCCATCAAGGTACCCCCTAACACCCTAATCCTTGGTGACTTCAACTACCCCACCATAGACTGAGAGAACTATTCCTGCACTAATGCACTCACCCAATGATTCCTTGACTTCATCAGTTCTAATGTACTAGACCAGCTCATATCACCCCTCACAAGGGGAGATAACATTCTGGACTTGGTTCTCACCAACATGGGTGACCACTGCACCACTCTCATAGTATGTTCTTTCCTGGTGAGATCAGATCATTGGTCTGTCTCATTCAAAGTTTGTATCCCACACTCCCCCACCCCAACCGTAACCAGGCTAAAAAAAATTCTCAAGAGCTGACTACAAGCTCCTAAGGAAGGGTATCAGTAGCTTTACACCACCGCCACCCTCAGATGATGCAGACAAATATGCTGAACAGTATGCCAATGCAGTGTACAAGCACCTGTACAACAGCATGGACTCAGCCATACCCAACACAACCAAAACCTGCTCCTCAAGGAAACACAAACCTGTCTGGTGGACATTCTCTATCAACAGGCTTTGCAACAAAAGGAAGAAACTGTTATCCAAGGGTAAAAAGGAACAAATTGCAAACTGGAAAAACTCCCTCAATAGCCTCGACAAGCATATTAGATCACTAGTGAAAACTTCCAAAGCCAATTATGAAATGACACCATCTTCCAAAACAAAGGGAAACCAGAAAGTTTTCTTCAACTATGTCAGGAACCTCCATGGCAAAGCCCAGGTTTGTTCCAAATTAGTACTTAACAGTATTACTTACGTTGATCCTGTTTACTTAGCCAACCTGTTAGCAGATAGGTTCAGTGCAAACTTCAACCCCCCTGTTTCTGCCAAAGGCCCATTCAACATCCCCAATACTTGTCCCACACCTCACATCTCCATAGATCAAGTGTTAAAGGCCCTATCCAAGATAAAGAACACAGCTTCCATGGGATGTGATAGTATCCCAGGCTGTATTCTGCACCATCTCCAGCAAGAACTAGCTTCACCACTGAGCACTCTATTCAACCACAACCTAAGTACAGGCTTCATTCCAGCAGAGTGGAGAATTGCCATTGTCATCCCTTTGCACAAAGATGATGCCACTAATGACCCTGGAAACTATCTCCCCATTAGCTTGACAAGTCTTATCTGTAAAGCCATGGAGCATATTATTATGGATCTCATAAACAAGGACACAGGCAACCTTCAAGCACTTGACTCCACCCAGTTTGAATTCCTCAAGGGCAGATCTTGCCTGTTAAACCTATTTGACTTTTTCTAAACTGTAACCAAGGCCCTGGATGATGGAAAATCTGTTCATACAGCTTACCTTGACTTGGCTAAGGCCTTTGACATAATCCCCCACTCGGGCATCATAGAAAAGCTAACACAACTTGAAGTGAATCCCTATCTCATCAGGTGGGTTGCCAACTATCTCACCGACAGGACCCACAAGGTCAAAATAGGTGCCTCCACCTTTGACACCAGACCTGTCACTAGTGGTGTTCCCCAGGGATCAGTCCTGGTACCCTACTGTTTGGCATCTACTTCTCAGAGGTCCAGGCAAAGATAAAAAGCCTGTTTTGTGGACAACTGTAAGTTAGCTGCTGTCATTGACTCCCCAAATGATGTTAACATAGTGCAAGAGGGATTCACAGCAACAAATGACTGGTGACGTGGTGACATGGTCTTAAGTTAAATGCAAAAACATGTATTTTTATACCATTCAGCAAAAACATGGCCCCTACTGATTACCACATCAATAGCAACCCCCTAAGCACACATCCTGTGGTGAGAGACCTGGATACTCAGGTTGACAACAATCTCACATTCGACCATCATGCAGCAGCAGTGGTCAGAAAAGCCTTTTACTTGGTCCATCAAAGGGATTGCATCCAGTAAAAAAGAAGTTATTGCCTCTCTGTATTCCTCCCTCATTAGGCCAATAATGAGTATAACGCCCTGTATGGTGTGTACCTCTCCAAACATCTGCACCAAATGGAAAGACCACAGGAATACCTCACAAAGAAAATCCATAGCCTCCAACACCTGTCCTATGCGGACAGGCTCAAATCACTATCACTCTACTCGGTATTGTATAGATTGCTCAGAGGTGATCTGTGTCATGCCTACAAGGCAATTTCGGACCCCACCATACTAGAGATGCTCCATATCCATAAGTCTAACTCCTCACACATTACCCGCTCAAAAGGCCTAAATCTAATATGTGACATCAACAAAACCTGATGGAGAGACAGGTTTGTCTCCCAGAGGCTCCCCCATCTCTGGAATAGACTTCCCATACCCATCAAACAGAGTACCTCACTGACCCTCTTCAAGTGCAACCTTGATGAGTTAATGGGAAACCAAAAATTTGTCCCAGGGGTTCCACCTGTGTCCCTCATTGGCAGAGGTGACAGGTGCTGACTGAGGTTTCTTTTTTGGGGATAAACTCTTGGCTAAGCTTGTAAGGGCCTCAGGGTCATTAGCCTAGTAACCTTCCATGATTCTATGATCCTATGTAGTGCTGCCTTTATCTGATGTTCACAGTAGACAGCGAGCAAGTGGTCAGGTAAGGGTTGGTAATTTTGTGTGCATCGCTGTTACTGTTTGTATATGTTTAGCTGATATTGTTGTTTTCTTAGGTAGTGAGGTTGTGAGCTATTCACTGCACCTTAGCAAGTGCCATAGCATATTGTGCACACCTCAATCTGCCACTATCATCCCCGGCTGCTGGATCTTCATCTGACCTCTAATCTGTGTCTGCTGGTCCTGCATATGGTGCTGGGAATGGATGTCCTTGTCCTTGGTCTCACTACTGCAACTGTTTCCTGACAATGATGTTATGTAATATGGCAGATACTGTCAATATTTTGGCAAATGTGGCTGAGTCATACTGCAGGGCACCTCCAGATGAATCTAAATATTTGAAACATGACTTCAGCAGGCCCAAAACATGTGCTATGAAATTTCTAGTCTGAATTTGTACACTCTTGTAACCTTCCTCAGTGGGGTCATATATGTTTCTCATGGGAGTCATAAACCAAGATTCCAGTGCATCTCCTGCATCTCCCACTAAATGTTCTTGTGGGAAGTCACCCCTAGAAAACCTTAGGTGCAGGCCACAGGACAGCCATATGTGGGAGTTGTGGAAACTGTCAGAGTCACTTACACATACATTACATTAAAGATAATTCCCTGTTTATTACAGAAAATCTGACAGTTGAGAGAGTGATAGCCTTTTCTGTTTATGTACCTCCTTCCTTGTTCACCAGATGAGGCTTTTATTTCAACATGTGTGCAGTCTATGCCCCTCAGAATCTCAGGAAAATGTGCTGTTGCATAAACATTTTGCATGGTTGTAGCTCTCTCCTCTGGGTAAGTGAACATCTGATATGCTCCTCTACATGTTGCAGCATTGCATTGGGAAACTGGTGCAGTATTCTTGAGGCTGAGGACTGTGTCACTCCTTTATCTTGTATACCTAATGCTACACATGCCCTGGGTTTCACTGGGATGGGATCTCCATGATTCCCATGTGGCCTCATGTGAGGATGCAGATGCTTATTATTTGTTCTATGGTAGCCCTGTCCAGCTTGTAGCAGTCTATTGTTTCTAGCTCATGAAGTCCATGGTAGATCAATCAAGGTCTGAACACTCTATGCCTTCAAGACCAAGGTCTGGAAGCTGCACCAGCAGCACCATGTATTCGAACCTGTTGCACATACAGATTTATAATAGTTGTAGCAACCCCTAAAATTTTCAGTGTCTTGAAGGCTGTATTACAACAAGTCTTGGAATTCAGAGCTAAAGGGAGTGCAGCATGTAGCCACTCATTTTATACATTCCTGAATCTCTTTGCCATGAGTATTTGCTTCATTAGCATGTAATTCAGCTCTTTAGTTGTTCGTTAGCGTATTCAACCACTAATCATTGTTTTGTAGCCAGGTGCAATGTGCACAGCTGTTTGCTGAATCTCAAACAGCACTCTCTGTATGCAAATGGGCTCAGTGCAATGCATATGTATTTATGAATCCTGACAAAATATGCTAATAATGTCTGTATGAATACTAAAATATTTGTACACAAATTAGATATATTAAAAAAAGAATAACACTTACCTAGGGCAGAACTTACCATACAATAAGTGGTTTATACAGTTCTTGTCCTAAAGAGTAAAGAATAATGTTTAAAATGCTGTATTGTATTTAATAAGAAATATTAAAGGAATGATATTTCTCAAGACCTGTATTTTAAATCTTCACAAATAATGGATAATAATGTCACACTGAAGTGCAGAAAAATATAGCCTTGTGTGAAGTTTATATAGCTATGGTCCTGCATTCACAAAAAGTATATTTTATTTTGATAAACATACAAATCTATTATATTAATGTTACATTTATATGACCGGGGGATTCACTACATCCTACACAGTGGTTTTTCACCACATTTGCATTGCTGCGTGAGGCACACATGGCCTCAGGAACATTTGAATTTAGTAAGCACTGTGTAGATATGCACACCCACATGGAACAAAAGATAAACACTGTGACATTCTAATTGCTGCATAAACAGCTGAACAGCTTGCTAATCAACTGATGGAGCAATTCAACAAGGTAGAAAGCAACCGTGTAGATTCCATGCTGGTGTTCTCTCTGTATTCCAAAACTTTTGGAATACAGCCACAGAAAGGAGTCTACATGAATAGAATAAAATGTAAAATAAGTGACATTTGTACAGAACTGTTCCTAATATGTTACAACAGGCTGAATGCACAAAAGGAGACTATCAAAAGCAACCTAAATATTTTTTTTTCTTTGTGTCAGAACAGAAATGCAGCTTTGATCCCCCACCCACAAATGAACAGTACAGGGTTATAGATTCTGGGCTATCAGTATGGTGAAGATGCAAATGAGGTCCGAACTCATTAGAATTGCTGAATCCCAAAAAACTGGATCCATGTAGGGATGTAAGCATAGTGCAGGCACTCCCTCAGTGTTTATGTTTATGGGATGGAAACTGTGAATGCTTACATCAAGTGGATGTGTCAGGTTAGACCTACAAAATGTTACATGTAGGTCTGTCAAGGTTAGAAATGCAAGTAAGCAGTGCACCCTTCATGGGTTCTATTTCATTAACATCCCACCTCCTCTTTATTTGTTGGCAAATTGTGTTCTCTCTGTTAGGTTTTTAGCATTACTTAGTATAAAAGAAAAAAAAAATAAAAAGGGAGAAATAGTTGAAATGAGAAAAAGCAATCTATGACATACCATACACAGTTGAAAATGTTAGTATACATGAGATAAGTCTACATAGGTCTGGATTTCAACTCCCACTCCAATGCACCTTCAGAAAAAAGAATAGGTGCCTTATCCCTCTTTGCCACACAAACAGCTTTGTAGCAAAGAACTGAAGTCATTCATCACACAACTAGCTGCAACAGAAGGCACACTGATATCAATCTATAAACTGTTATTTTCACATTTATTATTATATTTGGATGTAGTGCACATAATGACCACACAACCTGTTATGATTACTGCTTGCAAATATGCAGCTCTGTCTTATCTTTCTGTGTTTCCTGGTCATTCATTAGTTATTCAAACAGTACTCTAAGACATGCAATCTGTAAGCCATGCTATATCATTGGCCTTAAAATGTGTGAGGATATTAGCTGGCAATAATATGATATGCATTTGCCAACAACTGAAGGGCAGATTGGATGGCACAAACAAGCACAGACTGCACTTTTTTTGGGGGGGACAAAGGTGAGTCTCTGTTTTGGCACAAACAAGGATACAACTGTTCTGTTTCGGGAGTCAAAGTAGAGTTAATGTTATGGCACATACAAGCATACAGTAGATTGTACTTTTGAGGTGAGCAAAGGTGAGTTACTGTTATGGCACAAACAGGAATGGACTGCTCTTTTTGGTGTGTGGAGCAAAGGTGGGTTACTGTTTAGCCACATACAGGGGTATAACTTCTGTTGAGGGTGAAAACAAAGCTGAGTTATTGTTATGGCACATACAAACATAGACTGTTCATTTGGGGCAAGCAAAGGTGAGTTACTGTTATGGCATAAAGAAGAATGGACTGTTCTTTTGAGGAGGAGCAACGGTGAGTTACTGTTATGGCACATACAAGAGTACAACTGCTCTGCTGGGGTGGGGGGCAAAGCTGAGTTACTGTTATGGCATATACAAGAATAGACTGTTCCTTTGGGGTAAGCAAAGGCGAGTTACTGTTATGGCACATACAAGAATAGGCTGATCTATTGGGGCAAGCAAAGACAAGTTACTCTTATGTCACAAACAAGAATGGACTGTTCTTTTGGGGGGGGGCATAGGTGAATTACTCTTAAGGCACAAACAAGGATATGTTGCTCTTGTCTCTCTTCTTGTTTTGCATCCTGCAGGTTGTTTAGTCTTGTTAAAGTTGTGAAGTCAGAAACTGCAATGTGTATCATTACTTTCTAACTTCTCTTGTCAATGATTTTCCAGTACAAATATATGGTGCTAAACTGAGGGCATGCAGTGATCATCAATACATTTGAGAAGTGTGACTGACTGTGTGAATCTTTGATACCTGAGGCCTACAACTTACTAATGGACACATGTAAGTTAAATAAAACTCTGCTTAATGTTAATGTAATTTCTGTACAAATCTCCCACCTTTTACTTGCCTACTGTAACAAGTGATGAAATAAAAGGATATGCCAAAATATTATTAAACAATACACTCCAGGTTCAGGACTTACCTTATAAATGCAGCAGCTGCCACAGTGTTAATCCAGGGATGACTCTGTCTGATGCAAGAAATACACAGCCAAAACATGGGGAGGTAACGGTCGTGTGAGTTGCCTGGCATCAATGCTATTATATGTATGTGAGTAGGAGGAAGGTTTTAGGCCCCTAGGTGGTGAGTGTGGTATGTGTTCTCTCTTAGCCAATGCAAAGGCATAATGAGCACCCCTATGTCTGCCTACACCCACAGCAGCTGGTGGTTCCCTGTCTGACTCCTCATCTGCCTGTGGCTGTGGTGACCTTGGCAATGGTGGTGTGATGTGTGCCCCTTCTCTTTGCTGATCCTGCTGCAGCTGTTTCCTCAGGATTATGTTGTGTAGCATGGAACATACTGTGAAGATGTCTGTACATGTCCATGGATTGTACTGCTGAGTTCCCCCAGATATATCTAGGCACCAGAACCGTGACTTCTGCAGCCCAAACACATCCTGTATGACATTTCTGGTTTGAACATGTGCCTCATTATGGCTTTCTTCCATCGGTGTGTGTGCATTTTTGATGTGTCATCAGCCATGTTTCCAGTGCATTGTCTGCATCCCCCAGTAGATGATACTGTGGGATATCACCCCTAGAAACATCTGGTACAGTTAGAAGGTGTGCCAGATAAGTGAGCTGTCGTAACTGTCAGGGTTTTCAGCACACACATCCAAGATGATTCCCTTGGCATTACACACAATTTGGCAGTTGATAGAGTGGTAGCCCTTTCTGTTAATGTATAGCCTACCCTGTTCCCCAGGTGGTGCCTTCATTTCTATGTGAGTGTAATCTATTGCACCCGGTACTTTAGTGGCCTTGAAACTGCCCGCCCCTCTTGTAAATTTGTGTTTGGATACTCCTTCTGGGCCCATCTCATTTGCTCACTCAACTGAGTGCAGTGAGATCATATTCTGATTTCAGGCACTCCTACTGTGTACAAAGAGAGCATCTGGGAAACAGAAAAAAAAATTTAAGCTTGTTTCCTGCCTTTCCTGTTAAGTGGTATAGACTATTTGTAGGCTTCAAAGCCCCCAAGCCCTTCTGTGTTGGAGGGAAGCCTTCTAGTTTAGTTTTTTTTCTTATAACTAGCCAGTTTTCTAGTTTCAGCACTCAAATCTGTTTCTTTGATCTCAGCACTTGTTCAGAAAAAAAAAAAAAAAATTCATCTGCTTTTACTGTACTTGTGTTTCTACCTACTTTATTTTACTTTTGCATCATCTTAAAAGTACTCAATTGTATTTATTACTGCTTGGTGTAACTCATTCTAAGCCTTTTGGTTTAAACACTTGGGCTTCGGACCAGTTATTTTGCACTGAGAGGGTTTGTGGTCTGCACTGTAGTGGCAGAACAGGTAGCTTACATCCTTCTAGGTTGGGAAATGCTGATTGAGGGCTCAGTGTCTATTATTCTAAAAGTGTATTAATTCTGGTTTAAGCACTTGGGCTTTCAGGCCAGTTATTTTACATTAAGAGGGTTCGTGGTCTGCACTCTTGTGGGAGGAGAGGCTGGACTCTGCCCTTCTGAGCTGGGAATTTCTGGTTGAAGGCTTATAGTGCATGCATATCTGAACTGCTTCTTACTGAAGTTGGTGCGCCTTGTCTGCTGTGGCATAGACTGGATTTGGGCCTGCTGGATCTAGCTTTGTTTGTGTAACTTGAGCACTAATCCAGGCATTCTCTAAAGTATTCAATTGTATTTATTACTGCTTGGTAGTAACTTGATTAAAGTGTAGCTATCATTCTAAGTCTTTTGGATTAAGCACTTGGGCTTCAGACCAGTTGTTTTACATTAGGTAGGTTTGTGGCATGCACTGTGGTGGCAGGACAGGTAGCTTTCATCCTTCTAAGTTGGGAACTGCTGATTGAGAGCCCAGTGTCTGTTATTCCTAAAGTGTATTAGTTCTGGTTTAAGCACTTGGGCTTCAGGCCAGTTATTTTACATTAAGAAGGTTCGTGGTCTGCACTCTTGTGGGAGAAAAGGCTGGACTCTGCCCTTCTGAGCTGGGAATTTCTGGTTAAAGGTTTATAGTGCCTGAATATTTGAACTGTATCTTACTGAAATTGGTACACCTTGTTTGCTGTAGCAAAGACTAGATCCAGGCCTGCTGAATCTAGCTTTGTTTATATGCTTGTTGTTTGTTTGCTTGTTATTTCCCTGGAACGCTAATTCCACCTAATACGCGGCTTCTCAGTGCTTCTTTGGATCACTAGTGATATCTGCATTGCTTACTGTACTTATTTCCTTGTTTCACTTGAAAGAAAGTTACTGTTTGTTGTTTTTGCATTTAAGTTACCTGTAACACATTGCACTTAAGTTACCTGGCACTTGCTCGCTAAAGCAATTATATAAGTCAGCACTAAAAATTAAAAGCACTACACCCTCACTCCCCACTGGCCCTTGTTTTCAATTATTAAGGAATTCCCAATATTATTCGAGCATGTCCAAAGGTCAGTTGTCAATCTCCTCTCCGGTCCAGCTGGTGAATCTGGGAATCTTGAGGCAATGTTACAACTGCCTCATGTACACAGACAACCTTCTCCTCCTCCCAACAAATTCCAACACATGTGAGAGATGCAACCATATAGCCAAACTGGAGGCTAAGCTCTCTCAACTCAGTACTGGCATAACCAGTCAGGAGGAGAAGGAAACCACACTCACTACAATTCCAGTCTCACATAGATCTACCACGACAGCAAACCAAACACATAATCACACAAAAACATACTCGGAGGCTCTAAATAAAGATCTGCCTAAGCAGCAGAGACCTCCAAAGCAGATACCCAAGCAACCGCTACCCCAAAACAAAACATGTGCAACATATATCTCACAAAGCCAGTGTGCTGAACAGTCACAGCCCTTAAGACTAAACAACACACCTGATACACTTGTAATAGGTGACTCTATCGTCAGGCACACTGACATCCCGCTCACCAGGCTGAGCAAGGAGAGGGTCACGGTGAGCAGCCTGTCGGGTGCTAGGATCCGCCACATAACACAAGCACTCAGGTCACTCCAAGGCAAGTAAAATATGACTCAGTCATTGTCCATGCTGGTGTGAATGACCTGAGATGTACCTCCCTGGACTATATGAAAAGAGACATAAAGGAGCTCTCTGAGCATGTAGCCCAGGCCGGTATGACCCTGACCTTGAGTAGCATCTTACCCTCACCAAGAATGATGCCACAATATGAAGACAAGATGATCAATTTCAACAATTGGCTTAAGTACTGGTGTCATTCAAAGGGGATCCAATGCCTGTCAGCTTGGGATGATATGCCCGACAAGCCACAATGCTTCGCTAGGGACGGCTTGCACCTGTCACCCTGGGCTTCGGATATTGGCAAAGACTCTTGCTACCCCATAGTGCCTTTTTAGGCAAGGCTCAAAAGACAAACCCACCTCCATAGGTATCACAAGGGATAAGAAACTAAGAGTAATGCTACTCAACGCCAGAAGTCTAAACCTCAAGATGCACGCACTCGAAACTCTCCTTAGCATGGAGAACATTGATATCTGTGCAGTAACAGAAACCTGGTTCAGGGCTTCCGAGAGCACCCCAGCACTACCAGGTTATAACTCATACCATGCTTTAGCCCCCAAAACTTGGACCGAACCACAAAAGGAGGGGGGAGTATCGATATTCATCAAAGATACCCACACCTCCAGGTTGGTGGCAAAGCACGAAGCATCAGAGACTATCCATGTGCAACTAACAGTGGGTAAAACTGCCTTCCAGTTTATAGCCTGCTACAGACCACCCTCCCAAACCCAGGAACCCCAATCGGCCTTCCTGAGAACACTGGAAAATATGAAGGTCTCTCCAAACACCATTATATTGGGCGACTTCAACTACCCAAACATAGACTGGGAGCATTACTCTAGCTCCAACACCCTAGCCCAAAGGTTCCTAGAATTTATAAACTCAAATGCTATGGAAGAACTTATTACCACTCCCACAAGAGGGGAAAACATACTGGACCTGATCATCATCAACATGGGGACTTTATGCTCAAGACCAGAAGTGTATCCCTCACTGGTAAGATCAGACCATAAACTAATCTCACTGGATATTCACATCCCGACCCCACCCCCTGCCCAGAAAACCACAGTGAAAAACTTCTCTAAAGCAAATTTCACACTCCTCAAAACTGAGGTGGAATCCTTCAAAGCCCCCGGGCTTGTGGAAAATATGGCCCAGACAGCAGAATCCTTTATAAACGCATTCTATGAACACCTTCAGGAATGCATGGA
Organism: Protopterus annectens; assembly: GCF_019279795.1. Classification (NCBI taxonomy): domain Eukaryota; kingdom Metazoa; phylum Chordata; order Ceratodontiformes; family Protopteridae; genus Protopterus; species Protopterus annectens. Next base: position 1,016,198,711 of record NC_056727.1, read on the forward strand.
TCATGCGATCCCAAATAAAACCAAGACCCAGTCCTCCAAAGGCAGACGTCCTGTCTGGTGGACCCCAGCCATAAACAAACTATACAATAGAAGGAGGAAGCTACTAAATGATAGAGCAAAATCCCAAAAAGGGAAGGCATCACTGATCAGTATTAGCAAAAAACTAAGGGCACTCATAAAATTGTCTAAGGCCAGCTTCGAGAGGAAAAATTGCACAGGACACTAAGGATAATCACAAGGCTTTCTTTAGTTATGTTAGGAACCTGGGTGGTAATTCCCAGATATGCTCAGAATTAGTCCAAAATGACAAAAAATACACTGAACCCACAGACATTGCCAACATCCTAGCTGACAGGTTCAGCACAAACTCCCCCCCTCCCCAACAAAAGGGCAAATATCTATCCCAGCAGAGTGCTGCCCCCCTGACATCTCAGATGGTCAGGTAAGAGCTGCCCTCTCCAAAGCAAAAAACACAGCATCAATGGGACCAGACAGTGTCCCGGGCTGCGTCCTACATGAACTCCAAGAAGAGCTAAACCCAAACATAAAACTACTGTTCAATCTCAGCTTTACTACAGGATATGTGCCCAAAGAGTGGTATACAGCAACAGTGGTCCCTCTCCATAAAGGTGGTGCCTCAACGGATCCTGGAAACTATCGCCCCATAAGCCTGACTAGCTTGGTCTGCAAAGCTATGGAAAGGATCATCATGGACCTCATAAATAAAGATATTGGGGACCTACAGACACTGGATCCTACCCAGTTTGGCTTTGTTAAGGGCAGATCCTGCCTCTTAAACCTGGTTGATTTCTTTGAAACAGTCACCAAGGCCATTGACGAGGGGAAGGTGGTCCACACAGCCTACCTGGACCTCGCAAAAGCCTTCGATACAATACCCCACTCGGGCATTATAGATAAGCTCACCAGCTTAAATATAAACCCCTATGTCACTAGATGGATTGCAAACTGGCTCAAGGACAGAACCCACATGGTTAGAATTGCTGGAGCCATTTCAGACTCCAAACCAGTTACAAGTGGTGTCCCACAAGGCTCAGTCCTGGGACCTCTCTTGTTCGGTATATATTTCTCTGAGGTACAGGCCAACACGGAAGGACTGTGGCTGACCAAGTTCGCAGATGACTGCAAACTGGGCGCCATAATCGACTCTCCAGCCGACACAAGCATCCTCCAAAAGGGCCTCATAAAAACAGACAACTAGTGCCAGAGCCATGGCCTCAAGCTAAATGCCAAAAAGTGTATAGTCATCCCCTTTGGCAAAAACAAAGTGCCCACAAATTACCACATAGGTGGTAATCCATTAAGTACAGAAGAAGTAATTAGGAACCTGGGGACCCAAGTTGATAGCAATCCCTCATTTGACAACCACGTGGCCAAAGTGGTTAGAAAAACATTTTATATAGCCCACCTAATCATGAAGGGATTCACATCTAGATCAGGGGAGGTCATCGTGCCTCTTTACTCATCCCTCATCAGGCCCATAATTGAGTACAATGCCCCTTTTGGGATGTACCTTACCAGACACCTGCAGCAACTGGAAAGACCCCAAAAGTACCTCACCAAGAGGATCAAAGGGCTCAAACAGATGCCATATGCTGCCCGGTAAAAGAAACTCCAGCTCTACTCAGTGGCATACCGCCTGTTCAGAGGTGATCTGTGCCTGACGTATAAATCCATGTCCAACCCGGAATTAATGGACATGCTGCACCTCAGAAAATCCAAATCCCATCGAGCTACATGCTCGAGAGATTTGAACCTCAGCACTGAAATAAATAGGACATGCTGGAGGGACAGATTCATAACCCAGAGGCTCCCTTCACTCTGGAATAAAATCCCAGCCCAGGTTAGGCAGAGTCCCTCATTGACTCTCTTCAAGAGGAATCTTGACGAGTGGAAGGGAGATCGTAGGTTTACCCCGGGTATCACTTCTGTGTCACTGTTAGATAGAGGCACAGTATACTAACCTCGAAAAAGGGCATAGCAAAATAAATTTAATATGGGTGGCGAAAGCCAAACACATTCTGGCTAGGCTGAAAATGCCCTAGGGCAGATAGCCTAGTATGAACCTATGAACCTATGAACCTATATATGGCTCACTGGCATGTTGGAGCATAGCTTCCAGGAATTGGTGGAGGATGCAGGATGCTGATACCTGTGACACCCTCAGCATGTCCCCTGTTCCCCTGTTGGCCTCTGAAAGGCACCTGTCACTAATATTCTAAGGGCTACACATACCTTAGTTTCCACTGGGATGGGTTCCCCTCAGTTGGCTCTGGGTCTAAGTTGAGAGCAGCAGAGGTTTGCAGACTTCTGTAGTGTGCCTCTATCTACCCTGTAGCACTTTACAATTTCCACATCATGTATGTTGTGATAAGTTAAACATGGACTGAAAACTCTTGTCCTTCTCAGCCAAGGCCTATTGGCAGCAGCACTGGTTTCAGCCTCTAGTACATACAAATGGATTAAAGCAGCAGCAGCCCCTAAAATTCTGTCTGTGTAGACTTTCCATGTCTGTACTTCAAAAGTTTTGACATGCACAGAAAAAAAACAGCATGGAGTCTACATGGATGCTTGATAGCTTGTTGAATATCTCCACCACAATGGGGTGGCTGATTACCATGCAATTCAGCTGTTTATGCTGTAATTCACATGTATGAATCAATTAATAATCTCACCATTATAAAAAGACACACATGTCGCTAGCCAGACTGATAGTGAGGAGAGTTGTATATGTTTGGAAGACTGCAAAAACACTTTTTCCACAGGATATTTCTGTACAGAGGAGTACTGAACTTCAGCAGGTATGCTCCCATTTTGTCACCTACATACTGCATATGCCAGAATAGATTTAAGAATAATATGAAGCAAAGGCTTTTACACTTTTTTCTGTATGCATTAGTTAGAAGTGACCTGATAGTGTGGGCCTGTTTGTCAAGCCATTTCAGAGGTACACATGATTGACAACACATGAAAATAAAATGCTGTGTGATAATATTTATGTGTTAGGGACAGATCCTTTGATAACACTTTCAAAGAGTTTTTGTAAGCAAAATGGGTTATTTGCCTTTTCTTTTGTGGGTGGGTGGGAGTAAGGATGAGTTCTTCTTATGACACAAACAAGACTGAACTGTTCTTTTGGGTGGGAGCAAAGGTGGCTTACTGTTATGGCACAAACATGGATATGTTTCTGTTGTTACTTTCCTTAATTTGCATCCTGCCTGCTGTTACTATTATACATCTCTAGACTGTTTTATGTTTCTCCAGTGGGTAACACTGACTGGCTACCTTTTCTGTTTTATCTGGGAACATTTTGTAGTTATGTGATACTTACGTGTATTACACTTCTTTTGTCTTTTAGGACACCTGCAAGTATGTCACTCAGGTGTGTCAATCCACAAAGATCCCTCTTCACGGATGCTGAAAACCAAGTCATAATTGATGGGTTTTGGCAACATGGTGCTTTTCTCCTGGAAAGAGGATGGGGAGATATAGCCCGTAGGATGTGAATATGGCAGCAAATTGTTCATAATGTCAGTGCTGTGGATGGCCATGGCAGAAGATATGAATAGGTGCCCCAGAGGGCCACTGACATGATAAGGAGGTGAGCAGCTGCAGTGGGCCAAGATCAAATGGTTAATGGAGGATGGCTTGCTAGGCAACCATCTCTAACCCCAATGAACAGTTCCTGGCCAATCTGAGAGATCCAGACAGCTTGCAGGAGAGTGCAGTACAGAATGACCAGGATGTGGATGCAACACCTTCCAAGACAGCAAGCACGTCCCAGGAGGAGCTTCCAGGTAAGCTTTGATAGCTTAACAATTGAATACTGTTGTAAAGTAAAACAATTTAAATGAATAAGTTAATTATGTGTCAAAAGTCTTTTCTTGGGGGAGGGGATTGAAGATTGCTATAGTTATAAGCTTAGTATGGAGTGGTCAGCCACGTTCTTGCTCAAAGTACTGTTAATGGACGTATACAGGGGTACATGTATTACCCCCTGTATTACTGTCGATTGCGCTGATGTTGCCCTTACCTCTTGCTTAACTTCTTCCAGGATTATCCAGAGTACAGCGCAGTATGTCTTCTGCCAATGGTAAGCCAAATATTTTTGTGTCAGTACTGCTGAGCAATTTAAAGCAATATTGTACTTTGTGATATGGATCTCAGGCCTGTTGTGTATATTGCTGTGCTGTCTGTAACAGTGGCAGCACTGTTAGTTTGTTAATATATATTGCACTATAGTAGTGCAGGTATTAATGTATTCCTGTGTTTCTTGCTTTATATGCGTGGGCCATTTGCCACCTGATGTCTGCTTCTCTGCACACTTTGATGATGGTGGTGGCTAAACTGAAGCACTGTTGGGGGGTACAGAGGTTGAGTCTGACACAGAGGTGGACATACAATTATCCTCTGCATTTCCATTGGACTCAGCCAGTAGACCTATGCCTATGTCTACCCCATCCACTGAACAAACAGATATTGGACAGGTGAAGTGTGAGGACATTGATCAGAGACATGCGGTTACTGTGACGTCAGTGCCTGTTGAGTCTGTCAGTAGCCAAAATGTGGTGAGGTGCCACACAGAAGGATTGATAGAAGTGCTCAGAGAGGGCCTGCTGTCCCTCCTCCACCTGGTGAAGATGTCACTTCCCATGCTCCTCAGTGTATGTTTAGGGCCATCATGGAGGCACAGGCACTTTCCCATAGGTGCTCCAGACAAATATTCAGGGTTGTGGATGTGGCACAGTCTGACATGTGTGACTGCCTCCACCATGTTGTTGACTTACTGGATTGGATAAATGACACTTTGGAATGAGCGATGTCTGTGATGGAGCATATGCTGGGAGGGGAATAGCATCCTCATTGATGTAGTTCAGCCACATCATCTGCTGCCAGCCAACGTGGTCGTGCCCATGGCTGATCATGCTGCCATAGTGGCAGTAGTTCCACTGCTCTGTCAGTGAGTCTGCTATCCACACCCAGACATGGCAGACCATGGGATCATGGTCCTGGGCATCCCTGAGAAGGAACCTCATCCAGCAGTCATCTGTCATGTTCAGGTTGCAGCACTACATCTGACCATGGGCATGGACATGCCAGTGCAACTCATGGTCAGGTATGGCAATGATGAACTGCCACCGCTACCATGCATGGCTCACACCTGTTGGACAGACCAAGATGTAGAGCTAGTACAGAGCTTGGTTGTGTTCATGCAGGCACTCACACACCAATTTCACCTGGAGGACACCTACAGACACACACAACAGTTACTCAGTTTGTCTCACTGGCCATTTGTTGTTTATCCCAATGTCTGCCTTCTTCTCCTTCCTACTCACACACATGGGCAGAACTTCTGTGTCACCTTAGGCCTCATGCCCCCCCATGCACAGCACCCTGTGCAAGTGATGATAACTGTGCCATATTCCTGTTTTCTATCTTTTGGATTCAGGAATACAGAAGCTGCATCTGTTGCTCGAGGTGCATAGCTAACTTAGTGCTTAGTATATCTGGATTTGTGTTGTTGAGCTGATCATGGTACATTTGACTTGTACCTTTGACTTATATTGGCCTTTGAAAATTATACAATTGCTAGCATAAAAATTTCACAATATTATAGTAAATGCTCTTATAAGGGTGTTGAGGTCAGGAAATGCAATGTTTATCATTACTTTCTAACTTCTCTCCGTAATGATCATCCAGGACAAACGTATGGTGTACATCATAAGTCACGCCATCATATTCAGATCGTAGGACTGTATGACAGCATTGTAGTCAAATCTCATCAAAACAGTAATACAGTATAGTGCTCTCTCTTGCATGTACCTCTACAGGCACATGCAGCAGCTAGAGAGACCACAGGGCTTGCTCAGGAAGATAACACAGGGCCTACAAACCATACAATGACATATGTGGCTAGATTAAAAGCCATGTCATGGTCATCTGTCTGGTATAGGATGAGGTGACGTCTGCCTGTACTACAGGCCAGTGTCTGACCATGCTCTGGCAGGATGACTGCATATCCAGATATCTGATATAGCTGATGACATCAGCAGTGTCTGTTGAGAATACATACACACACAAACACACACAACCATACACACAGTTGACTGCAGGGAGAATAGAACCCCTACCTAAGTACAGAGACTACAGACCACAGTATGTAATGCAAGCATCATAGTGCAAGCCTGACTGCAAATTCAGAGATTACAGAAATTATTATGAAACATTGGCACATCTTACAAGATATACCAGAGTTAGAAACGATAGTTGAGGATAGACTGTATTTTGGTTATAAGAAGAATCAAAGTTTGAAACAGATGCTATGTTATAAATAGCAAACACTTTTACAGGGAAAGACACAATCTAACAAGTGAAACTATGAATATGTTAGATGTACATTCTGTAGTTTTATATGTAATGATAAGACTTTGATTCATCCTGTTTCTAAGAAGATCTACAGTTTAAATTAATATGGTAATTATGAAACTCGAGATGTTGTTTATTTGGCTAGATGTGTTTTATGCCAAGAATATTATGTGGGGAAAACAAATCAAAGATTAAAAGGCCACATTTGCAATCAAGAGTCTGAGATTAGAACAGAAGTAGTTGTGAATGCCCTATTTAAACATATTAAAGATAAGGGACCTGAACATAGTTTTAAGTTTTCTATTTTGAAAGTTATTAATAATAACTTACATGGGAGAAGTGTCACTAATCAAACTGAAAAAGAAGAGTTTAATTGGATTTTATGTCTAGGCACGCATATTGCACCTGGCCTAAATGGCTATATTTCTCTAAAACCTTCATTAAAGGAATATCAGAGCATTTGTGTTTACAAAGTGCAGGACATTAGACCGAGTGTGTTTGAGCTCATATAAGCATCACAATCGATAGAAGGATAGTTAAAGTTACCCATGCCTATGGCATTTGGCTGTATTATGAGTGACTCAAGTAGGTCCAGGAAGGCGCTATGTGGTTTTCATGGTTAATATTTTTGGACCTGTAGCTAACAATGACATGGAGGGGGATTTTCCTACACTTAGTTGAACTTGGAGCAACTCTAGGGAGCTATCTGCTTAACAGTCTTGAAATTTACTTGTCTGTTATGAAGATGGATAGACCTCCTCTTTTGATTCTTTCACATTCATTTTGTGGCCTGAACATGTGGAGGGCATTATAGCCTTTCATGGCCAGAGTATTCTCTGACACCCTAAACCATGTCTCTGACTGCACAAACATTGACATCTTCCCAAGTAAGACGTGCTTCCACTGAGTGTAATTTCTGATTTAGACTCCTAGCATTAAGCAACATAACTGTGAGTTTGTCTTTTCGAGATATTTTTACATCAGGAACTTTGTTCTTATGACATTGCCTAAAAAAGTCACTCTGGGGAGGCAAGTACCTTGGCCCGTAACCAAAAGGTAAGAGGTGACAGATGAAGACCATCACTATCAAAGTAGTGTTGTCTGTCAACCATATCATCCCAGCCTGACAACTACTGAATCTCCCTGGAATGACAGCAGTAGCTAAGCCAATTGTTGAAGTCAATAATTATTTTGTTTGTACTGAGGAATCATCTTAGGTGAAGGTAGAATTCTGCTTAGGGCTATGGAATGCCTGTCTGAAACACATAATATGAGAGGTCAGTCATACCTCTCTTCATGTAGTCCAATGAGGTAAGTCTCAAGTAATATACTCCAACATGGAGTACAACAGAGGTGTAACTGTGGTTTTTGTTGAGAGACTTGAATGCATGAGTGACTTTGAAGATCCTGGCACCTGACAGGCAGCTGACTGTGACTTACTCCTTGTACAACCTGGTGAGGGGGACATTTGTGTGCCTCACTATGACCAAGACATTGGCTGTGAGGTGTTTTGCCTTAAGGGCTTAATGGATGAGACACTGATATGGTTGTTTTTATGTGTAGTGGGTTCCACTGGGACTATTATGTGTGCAGACGGTTTCATTTGTGAAGTCTCTGCTCTTTTGGAAAGCTTCTAATGAGTATCTCTGTGTATGTGGATTTATGTGTTGTGCACTTGGTTTGTTGAGTTGAAGTGTGCTGACAACCTGTTTAATATCTGGTTTGTTGTTACCTCAGAGAGAGACAGGGCATTTATTCTAGATTCATTGTATACTTGCATCTCTCACATACTGTATTGGTATATTTTAGGAATACATGGTAATCACTATACCATGAGGCAATAGAAACCTAGCTGTGTAAAAACACAAGTACCCTTATTAAGCATATTATGATGGTCATTGTTAGCTGAGCGATTGTGTGAGCAGCAACAACTGGGCCTGTCTATGAGAGGCATAGGTACCACCCCAGAGGCTGTAACATACCTCTTAGTATAAAAGTCTGGACAAAGCCATAAATTATGGGGGGAACAAAGGCCCAAAAATAGGGGTATGTTTTAAATATTGCTCTTACAAACTTAGAAAGTTAATAGAATAACAGGTTTTGCATTAGCATGAATTTTCTGATGGGTATGAAGTCTGAAACTCAAATGTATGTCATTATTTCCTGACTTCAACCCTCAAATACTTACCAACGGTTTGCCAGAAAGCCACAATTTTATGAGAAACTAACCAAAAATATGAGTCAAAAATCTGGACATTCTGTGAAAATCTGTACAGTTGAGAGGTATGGGCTATAATAGACTCCCACTACTTGTGAAGCAGTGCTCTTCAATGACCCAGTTCAGTCACAAACTTTACTACTGGATGGGTGAATGTACAGTTACTGCTGAGCCGGACAAACAGGCACTGCTAAAAACAACCATCCAACTATGATCAATAAGGGTACTTGTGTTTTAACACAGCTAGGCTTCTACACACCCTAGTGCTATTATCCCCATATGAACCTATGAAACTATGTGCCTATGCAGGAGTCACAAACTTTTGAACCCCACATGGCCTGTTGATGTCATCTACTATAAGTTCACCTGCACCCCTGTATAAATCATACTTGTGCTATGGTGCTGGCATTAAGTACTTTGTTCTGTAGTCTATGTAGTTAGGTAGTGGTTCTGTTCAACTCCCATCCCCTGTGTGTGTGTGTGTGTGTGTGTGTGTGTGTGTGTGTGTGTGTGTGTGTGTGTGTGTGTGTGTGTGTGTGTGTGTGTGTGTGTGTGTGTGTGTGTGTAGACAGCAGAGCAGATGTGTGTATCTTACAGTTACTTTTCCACTGCCATGCAATGAAAGCATTTTGATACTTGTTCATGCCTCACATCTGTTTCATACAGGCCTTTCAACTTCTTGATACCCACAAGGCCTGCTGATGTCATCTACTATAAGTTAATTTGCACTCCTGTATAAATCAGACTTGAGCTGTGGTGCTTGCATTAAGTACTGTGTTTTGTAGTTAGATAGGTAGGGATTCCGTTTTCACTGCTGACAACTAGATGTGTGTGTGTGTGTGTGTGTGTGTGTGTGTGTGTGTGTGTGTGTGTGTGTGTGTGTGTGTGTGTGTGTGTGTGTGTGTGTGTCTAGACAGCAGAGCAGTTTGTGCTCTTGCTTGACATTACAGAGAGCCTTTTACACCAGCATGTTGAACACTGTTATTACTATATTCTCATCACCAGACACTGCTGATGTCTTCAGATATAAAGTATTGTTTGACACGTTCCAAGTGAGACTTGAGCTGTGGAACTTGCATACAGCACTGTTTTCTATAGCCTGTGTACTTGGGTAGGGGTTCTATTTTCACTGCAGTCAAGTGTGTGTGTGTGTGTGTGTGTGTGTGTGTGTGTGTGTGTGTGTGTGTGTGTGTGTGTGTGTGTGTGCTAGTTTGGGTGTGAGCTGTTGCTTGACATTACAAAGAATATTTTGCGCCAACATGTGGGACACGGTTATCTTATCCCTAACAGACACTGATGATGTCATCAGCTATAATGTGTTGTCTGACAAACTTCAAGTCAGACTTGAGCTGTAGCACTTGCATAAAGTACTCTGTTCTGGAGCCTGTGTATCTTGATAAGTAGGGGTTCTATTCTCATTGCAGACAACTGTGTGTGTGTGAGCTGCTGCTTGACATTAAAGAAAGCATTTTACACCGGCATGTGCGACACTGTTAATTCAGACTTGAGCTGTCACACTTGCCTTAAATATTGAATTCTGTAGTCTGTGTACTTGATAGGTAGGGGTTCTATTTTCACCTCAGTCAACTATGGCGGTGTGTGTGTGTGTGTGTGTGTGTGTGTGTGTGTGTGTGTGGTTGTACTCTTTCTTGACATTACAGAGAGCCTTTACATGAGCATATAGGACACTGTCATGTTGTCCTCAGTAGACAATGCTGATGTCATTAGCTATATTACATTTTGGATATACAGTACTCCCACCAGGGCAGGGTCAGTGACTGGCGTGGGGGCCAGGCAGAAGTCAAGTCATCCTATCCAATAAAGTTTACTGTAACATGACTTTTAATCTATCCACATACATCATGGCATTTTATGTAGGGCCTGTGTTAGCTTGCTAAGAAAGCCCCATGGTCTCTCCAGGTGCCACATGTGTCCAGTGAGATATGTGTATAAAAGATCATTATATTCTATTAGTGTTGTAATGAAGTTTAACTACAGTGCTGTCATACAATCCTATGATGTCAGTTTGATGGTGTGACTTATGATATGCACAACATAGGCATTCAATACCAGTGTGGACCCTTAGTTGTCAAAGTTCAGATTGCTATCTAAATGTGTTCCCAGTGCTTGCATCACTGGGTTTCTATATAGCAGGACTGCTGACAGTGCTGTGATTAACATGGAGCTCCACTTTTCAGGCAGACAACATTACAAATACACATTTCTGAATTTATTTGTAGATCATGTGCCTTTGTCACCATTCAGGTGTGTGCATTAGCTTCTCCTGTACTATGTTATCAACATTGGTAGACTCAATGACTGCATACAATATGTAAAAATCAGCAAACTTGGTAATCCAAAGATCATATACTTTAGGCTTAACTCTTGAGAAATACAGTTCATACAGTGGAGGGCCAAGCACAGATCCCTGGGGTTTGCCAGTGGTGGCAATTCTACTGGTACAGGGTAATTCACCAACTGTCATATGATGTGCTCTGTCAGTGAGCCTATCGTTTGCCCATCACCTGAATTAAGGTGTAATCCCCAGCTTATTTTTTTTCTCAATGATTCCTGTGTGCATGATAATGTCAATACCCTAGGCCAGATCACAATAGGAAGTATGCACTGTCTTACCTCCCTCTAGGATTATCACAATGAATCAATATGCTGTGACAACATCAAAGATTACCTATGGCATGATCCAGCACATACACCTTCCTGATATGGTGGAATGCACAGTTCAACACACCCTCCACACAGATTTTGTTCCCATAGTAGGGTGTACATCAACATGCATCCACCTGAGCTGGGGGACAGCACATGATGCATGCATGTATAGAGGCATCCTGACTGTCCTTGACTGTGAGGTAGACCAACATGTCATCATGGACCTCTTCATGTATACTAGTAATATTCCAGGTGCATGCAACAGACCTGTGTGAGTTGTTACTGCTACATCAGGTCCATTACATATGATAGATGTCCTCAAAGGGGTCGTTGAAGGCATGCGTGATGACAACAGTATCATCTTGTGGAATTTGAACAGGTGAAGGCATTTGACAAAAAGTCACAGTATTGTATTCAATCAACACTGTCACATGGGGCTATAAACAACTATATCACCAAATGGTTAGACCAGTGTATGACATACATAGCATCTCACTATGTTGAAATGTTTGATGTGACATGTATCTCAGGTCCAGTAATTAGGTCAGTACATCAGGATTGTCTGCTAGGCCCTTGCCTGTCCCTTAGTTAAGTGTTGGACATTACAGATGACATACACATGCTATGTCCAAACAGCTGCCTGAGGGATTACAGCTGTAGGGCAATCACTGACTCTAACTGTGATAGTAGTATAATACACACAGTATCAACACATACCAGAGACTACTGCCACAGCCATGATAGTACCTGCATTGACGAGACACATGGAAGGATGTGTTGCATCAGGAAACAGACACACCACCAGAGTATAATGTGAACATCTCACTCTACAATCAGACCAATAGTTATGTGACCTGTGTCCTGGGGTAGAGAGTAAGTGGTGTATCCACCAGCATGTGGTCACAGTGCTCCCTTGACTGTAACACAAGTGCTGAGTATGTGAAAGATATGCACATCAGAGGGCATGCTAACATCATGGTTCCCAGCCTTCATCACACTAATAACTGAGTACAATGCACCCTTCTTTATGTACCTCATTACACATGTTCCAGTGATGTGTAACTAAAGTGTACCACCTTTGTCACAGTGCCCTGTCACACAGCTTATTGTCCATACCTAGTTATTCTTTCTGGGGAATATACATGACTGTCTGATGGTGTGGAACACCAATCAAGTTGTTACACCAGATGTATGTGTGTTACCTGTTCACCTTATGCACATACTGCATACATTAATGTTTGACAATATTAATGGTGTGTATATCATTTGTGACAGTGTGAACTGTGCTACTGATATATGCCATGCACAGAAGGCAGCTAGCCTGTAGTGCCTGTACTGTCACTTACAGGTATAGCAGTGTCCCTCCTAACACTTCCTGTAGATATTACAGTACCAGGACAGTGTGAGTGGTTACTCTCATAGAGTGTGGCTGTATCATACTAGTTGTTCAATATGTGTGCAGGCTCATCTGTTATCAGTCCATATCACATATGTTATGTCAGAGGCATGGGATTAGTGGTGGTATTATTCATATTTTGTCCATGATTGTTGTTGGTTCTTGTAAAGTTTGCCATGATCCTTTACCTGTGGCCACCATGTTGGAGACCTCTGCTGAGAGTACACTCATATTCAAGTACATCAGTTTGCACAGCTTCCCAATATGCAGCCTACATCAATTATATGTCAGATCCCTGAAAGATGTATTTTGCATTATTCATGTAAGGATGCTTATCTCACACACATCCTTTACATTGTTATGTCACCTTGTGTGGCAGTCACTGACAACACATTTTCACTGTACTGCCAGTACTGTACCATGTACTGTAGATTTGTGTTTGGTGTTGCTGCTGCTACCATCTTCCATTGACATGCCCTCCTCTGCTGTACATTTGGGAGTTTCACCTGTACTCTTTCCTTGTGTTCATGCCTACAGTTTATCGTTTGTTCCTATTCAATACACATACTTCCCCTGAGTGTTCATCTTACATGGCAGTCCCATGTCCTATTACAGATCATTAACACAGCTTCAGTACAGAATCCCAAGAATGGGACGTCACAATACCCTGCACATTAGGTACACTGTCCTGTCCTGAGTTTGGACCATATACTTCACATTCATGCCTATCAACTGTCAAGATATTCCCAGGATGTCCAGATGTTTTGTTTATCAAATATGTGGCTTGCTGCCATATCACTGGGATGATCTCTGGACTGATGTGGTTCAATATTACAGACATTTGGGTGCATATCTCTCAACTGTCATGACCTGTGCATAATATCCAGTTGTGTCTTATATTTGTGATATTTTCCTCATAACATGTTTTCCTGGCAAATCATTGGCATGCCATTGTAGAGTGCAGCCAGTAACTGATGACTGACATTTGAGTTTCAAACTTCATGCTCTTCAGAAAGTTCATGTTAATGTACAACCTATATATTCTATCAACGTCATAGGTTTGGACATGGTATATTAACAATCTGTCCATATTTCTGGCCCTTTGACCCCCCCCCATTTATATGGATTTGTCCACATTTCTTGCTCTAAGTGGTTGAGAGAGTTACATTTGAACACCTTCCCATGTGACATCTATGTCAAATATGCCCCTATTACTGGTTATTTGTCCTCTCATTCAGTTGGCCTCTGTGCAAACATGTCACACTAACAGGATGACAACTATTTGTGCAGCCATACCTCTCAACTGTATAGATTTTTTCAGAATGACCAGATTTTGCTTTATATTTTTGGTCTATTTCTCATACAATTGTGGTTTTCTGGTAAATCATTGGTAAATTACTGAGGGTTGAAGTCAGAAAATAGTGGCAGACATTTGAGTCTCAGACTTTATACCATATCTCTCAACTGTCCAGATGTTCGCAGAATGTCCAGATTTTTGGCTCATATTTTGGTCTGTTCCTTATAAAATCTGTGGTTTTCTGGCAAATAACTGGGATGATCTGAGGATTGAAGTCACTAAATAATGACATACATTTGAGTTTCAGACTTTAAACCTTTCAGAAAATGCATGTTAAAACAAATCCTGTCACTCTAGCAACTCTCTCAGTGTGTAAGAGCAATATTTAAAACATGTCCCTATTTTTGTGCCTTTATTCCTCCATTTTGTCAGGCTTTGTCCAGATTTCTTACATTAAGAGGTTGAGCAGTATGCTTCATACCCTTCAGAAAAGTCATGTGAATGCAAAACCTGTCATTCTATCAACTTTCTAAGTTTGTAAGAGCAATATTTAGTAAGTGTGTCCCTAGATTTCTTAATTTTTCCCCACATTATTTATGGCTTTTGTCCATATTTCTTGCTGTAAGATTTTGAGAAGTTTGTGCACAGCCCTGGTGATCATTGTGGCATTCTGCACAAATCCACAGACTGTATGTACTATCCTTTACAGAGAATCAATATCCATGTTTGCTTACAAGGTTTCACAGCCAGCAATACTGTTGCAAGCTGGGAAACCTAGCTTAGGCATGCCGTGCCTCATTAATATGCATTGTGTGCTGCCGCACGCTGAGCACTATTGCTGTGACATGTAAACTCTGTGTAGGCTCTAAGCGAAGCCTACATGGAGTATACTGAATCTGCATACGAGTTTGTTTTTTTTTTTTTTAGTTAGAGCAAACAGTCTTCAAACCAGGCATTCCTCCCTGTCTGTTTAGGATTCTCTGCTCCAGTACATACCTTCCTGAAAACTGCTGATCTGATTCAAATTTAAGAAAAAAACAGGCATCATCTAAAGAGTCAAGAAAGGGCTTGTTCCTTCTAAAAGAAAGATTCTTAGTCTTACAGGAAGGGAAGTTTGGCACAGATGAATTTGTCATTGGACTGTTTAATGTGGGTTGGAGGGGTGCTCGGTGGTAGCTGTGCTAGGTTATCTGGGTGGCTAGGAAGGGTTAGGAAAGGGTTAAGTGAGTTGGGATCTGAAGGAAAATGAGGTAGTGTTGAGGGGTGTGGCTTAGGTGGTTTTTGAAAGGAAATCCAAAGTGAATAAGCACATTTTCGTCTGGTCTTGTTGAGGCAGGATCACGTCCAAGACGACCTGAGGTTTGAGTAAGGTATGCCTTGGGTAGTTATAAGTCAGTATGGTGAGTACAGCTTTGTTAGGTTATTAAGGTTTTTTTTTCCTCTGGGATACTGCATTATAAAGAATAAATACAGGGTTAATTGTGGTTTGAGGAGACAGATTTGGTGGTAGACTCTTGAATAAGTTTATTATGTTGCAGTCTACTTTATTGTAGTTTGGTTTAAGAGGTTTGTTTGTCATTGGATGCTTCGTTGGTAGTGTTAGGTTGGTTTCGGGTATGTGGACTTGATTTTCAGTTAATCGAGGTCATGGTGGCATTGGCTTTTGTGTGGATAGTGGTATTTAAGTTGCTCGTCAAGTTATTAAATTTCCCTGGTGGTCTAGTGCTGCGCCACCCATAGAAAGAGGTTTTGTGTAATTATTAACTTTCCCTGGTGGTCTAGTGCTGTGCCATCCATAGGAAGAGGTTTTGTGTAATTATTAACTTTCCCTATTGGTCTAGTGCTGCACCATCCATAGGAAGATGTTTTGTATAATTATTAACTTTCCCTGGTGTTCTAGTGCTGCGCTGTCCATAGGAAGAGGTTTTGTGTAATTATTAACTTTCCCAGGTGGTCTAATGCTGCACTGTTCATAGGAAGAGGTTTTGTGTAATTATTAACTTTCCCTGGTGGTCTAATGCTGCACTGTTCATAGGAAGAGGTTTGGTGTAATTCACGGGCTGGCAAGGGACTATTAGTGGCTGACTGGGCATGTGCAATGGCACTGGCGTGGGGCACAATGGATGTAAATAAAAAATAAAAACATAAAAATAAATAATAAATAGATTTTATTTTATTTCCTTATTTAATTAAGCTTTGTTGGCATAATGTTGCCTCAGCCTAAAATGGCCCTCAAGAGCAGTTAACCCCGTACTAACCTTTAAAACGTGCATGGTGGGGGAAGTTAGGGGTCTGAGCGAGGTGGAATTGGTAAGTTAGATGTGTTTCGTTTTGTTCCTGTGGTCTTGTTTGTTCCCTGGTGGTCTAACAGTGGTTAATTGCTAGCAATGGTTGACTGGGGGCTGGCAGAGTGCAGTTTGATGTCAGTTTAGTACTTTGTTCCCTGGTGGTCCAGTGTTGTTGTATGGTGGTTGTGTGGGATGGCTGTTTGGTTGTTATCCCTGGTGTTCTAGTGTGGTCGTTCGGTGGTTGAGTGGAGATGGCGGAGTGTAGTTTGCTGTCTGGGTAGCTTGTTTCTTGCTGATCTAGTGCTGTGGGGGCAGAATGGAGATGCTGTGTTTTCCTGGGCTTGTCTAGCTGTGTGGCTTGCCATGCATGCGCGGTAGTGCAGGCAATCCAGGGATTGACGTTTTTTTCTGTTATAAAAAAAAAAAAAAGAAAGAACTGAGGAAATCTAGCTGCTGGTGGATAGCTGATGAGTCAAGGATATGCAAAGGAGTCTTGGATTTGAATTTTTTTTGTTTTGTTTTTTTTTTTGTAAGGTCAGTATGTTGGATTTTTTTGTTGTTGTTGTAAGGTCAGTTTGTTGGATGCATTTTAGGGGGACCTAGCGCTTTGGTTGATTACAGTGTGAATGACTCGAGTTCAAATGGGTTAGTGGCAGAATAGGTAGCATACTTGGTTTCTGACGCAGAAGGCAGTGGGTATGTTTTCACACAGCATATAGATGGATTGTTGATACTGTTTCCTTGCCAGGTCCAGATATTGAGAGTAATTTTATTGTGCCAGTTTTATTATCTGTCATTAACTTTTCTGTTTCTTTCTATGTGATCATGGCGGAGGTTTTGAGACAGAGATGGGCCAGTATTGTAGCGCAGGTTGAGGATTTGTTCAAGGACATTCCTGCTGAGGTACCATCAACTGGCATGCAGGGTGTGACCACTCTTAAGAAGTGGCAGATGACAGCAACACTGGCACCCATGGCAAAGAGAGCCAAGCAGACAGCATCAGCGGAGATGGCTATGGAGGTGATGATGCCCCTTTTATCAGCTGCAGGTAATAATTCATCAAGCTTGGGGGGATGAGGAGGCTGGAGCAGGTGTGGAGGGTGAGGTAGGGGCAGTGAGGGTGTCCAAGGGGGGGCTACTGCGTAGCGGTTTGGAGGCCTTAGCCATGTGTGGAGGGGTTTTTGAGGATACCCTATCATTGTTAGATCAGGAGTTAGGGCCTGATGTACATGATGTGGGGTCTGACTTTGGATTACAGCTGGAGGATTGGTTGACATCACAGGCCCTACGGCAGGAAGGGGCTCCCATTTTATTGACGACGCACACATCTCTGCTAGTGAAGGAGAAGATTGACATTTTTGAATTGATTGATGCAGATGGGGTTCAGCGGTTGACGGAAGCAAAGAAGGCTATTGGGAAGGACCTCTTGGCTGCACTGGCTGCGATAGGTCGCAAAAGAGTAGGGAAATTTTGGTCTAAGACATGGCATAAATGGGTCCTAGGTTTCGTTTATTATATGGCGGTGTGTTTGGAAAGGGACACCTCACTGGCTCTTTCTCTTTTGGCTTACTTTTTTACTATTAGGGAAGCACAGAGGTTGAAGCCCAGTTATGCATGGTTATGGTATGACCAGAAATTTCATAAGCATAAAGCAGTAGATAAATCTATGCATTGAGAGGTCAGACATCTGGACATTTGGCTGTCCACCATGATGGATACCAGTGGTGGGGGTAGCAAATTATCTCAGCCATCTGAGGGAGGTGCAGGGATATGTTGCTCTTTTAATGCTGGAAAGTGTTCCAGGGTGGGTTGCAGATTTTCTCATATTTGCTCGGTGTATGGGGGCACATGCATTCACACAATGTAGGTGGGTGGGAGGTCAGGTTGGGGGGGTCAGGCACCGCACTTTGGGGGTCTGAGAGGTTGGAATAGTTCCTGTTCAGCATCTAAACTTCAACAAGTGAAAATGAAAAAGATCCAAAGAGACTATAATGATTTTGTGCTAGGTAATATCTTTATGTAGCCAAGAGAAACTCCTAGAGCTGAAATTAGCGTAGGGGATGGAACACATCAAACTAATGTTATTAATAATAACAATTTCTCTAATGCTGAAAATAATCACACCGTGACTGGTCCAGTTTATCAAACTACTTCATCGGCTGTAACACCTACACCAGTTATGCCTTCAGCAGCCGAGGAACAGCTGATACGAACTGCTCACCAGACGCCAAAACATGATGTCAGCCAGCAGAAGAGTGAGCCAGTGTTGGGTTTGGGAGCGAGACCTAAAGTTCCCACAACAAAAAATGCGAAAACTTTTCATTTGTTTCCTGTACCGGTGAGAAAAAAGGAATACAAGAGGGGATGCTCAACCCAAAGAGAGGTAAAATGAAGGAAAACTACAAACTGACTGCTTCTGGTTACCACGATTTTAGTTCTCATAAAGTTAACAATGTTTTTAATATATCTACTGTGCAATTAACAAATGTTCAAATGCAAGTATTGGGGAAAGGTCTTTCATTTGTGCCAAGTAGAGCATCTATTTTGAATGATGTTCTTTTAGATTTAAATCTATTTGGTAGGAATGTTGCCTTAAACGCTATGTTTAAAGATAACATGTATAAAGCTAACACATTCAAATAGCCAAATACCTTTGTGCCGCCAACTAATTCAACCGTAAAGACTTTTTTAAAAACATGTGAACAAGATATTAGACAGTATTTTGAGAATGTGCACTATTTTAATAATTGAATTCAAGCTGAAAGGATAGCTTTAAATACCTTAACACAAGACCCTAATATAATAATAAAACCAGCGGATTATGGGGGAGGTATTGTAGTAATGGATTCAGAAGCATAGATCAGATCATTAAAGGCTTTACTGAATGATCAAACTACTTATGAAATGATTTCACCACTTAAGATTCAACACATTATTAAGGGAGTAAATGATAAACTCAAAACATTATTGACTGAACAAATTTTAGATAAAGAGTTATTCATGTTCTTTTGTATTGAACACCCAGTAATACCCCTATTTAAGGCACTACCGAAAATTTATAAGCATATATTACCACCACCAATGTGGCCCATCATCTCGGGGAGAGGATGGGTCACCGAATGTATTTCAATATGGGTAGAAGCTAAGCTGAAACCTTTACTTGAATTATATTCAGGTATTTTAAAATACTCTGCACATTTTTTGTCTGAACTATATGAGACTTGTCATGATTTGAATCTTAAAGATGTACTATTAGCAACTCTAGATGTAAATAATTTATTTACAGTTATTGGCAATGACTTTGGAATTAAAGCTATTGAAGAAATTATGAAAAACAAAAATGTATATGATGAGAAAATCAAATGTCTGATATTAGAAGCATTATGGTTGATCTTAGAAAATAATGTTTTTATTTGTAATGGTTGTTATTACAAGCAAAAACAAGGCATTGCTATGGGCACACCATGTGCTAACTCATACGCAAATTTGGTGTTAGCTTATTGGAAGCAGAAATATTTGCATGACACAAAACATGCATGGGAAGAATATGTTATGTTCTATGTAAGATTTGTGGATGATATTTTTTATGTTATGGACACATAATGAAAATTCCCTTTGTGAATATGTCAAATATATGGATACTACAAATGATTTTCTAAAGTTCTCTCTTAATTTTAATAGTGAAAGAATAACCTTTTTAGATGTAAATGTTGATAAAAATCAACAAGGCATTCTGCAAACTACACTTTATAGAAAAGAATGCTGGAAGAATCACTTTTTGGATGCTCATAGTATGCATCCTCAGCATACCTTTCGTAATGTAGTGAAGGGTCAATGTTATAGGCTTTCACGGCTATGTACAGATATTGATGTGTTTGATACAGAAATGGATATCCTGACATGACATTTGGTAGATAATGGTTATAAAGAAAATAAAATAGACAGGAATAGACATGAAGTGCTTTTAAATAGACAAGACAGAGCGAAACCATGGTTCTCAGAAAATTCAAGAAGGCTCACAAGAACACCTTATAGATATAATAGTAAGTCTAAAGTGACATTAAAGTTCAGTAGTAACATCTATGATATTAATAATATTATTAAGAATAACTGGAAGATTCTTTAAGCGATGAAGGCTTGAGAGATAGTATAGATAGAGGACCTAAATTTGTATATAGGCGTAATAATAGCCTAAAGGACCTAGGGCGGCACGTTGGTGCAGTAGTTAGCATTGCCGCCTCACAGCAAGAGGTTCTCTGGTTCAATTCTCGGCTGGGGTGCCTTCTGTGTAGAGTCTGCATGTCCTTCCTGTGGTCGCGTGGGTTTCCTCTGGGTGCTCTGGTTTCCTCCCACATCCCAAAGACATGCTGCAGGTGGATTGGACACTCTAAATTGGCCCTAGGTGTGTGTGTGTGTGTGTGTGTGTGTGTGTGTGTGTGTGTGTGTGTGTGTGTGTGTGTGTGTGTGTGTGTGTGTGTGTGTGTGTGTGTGTGTGTGTGTGTGTGTGTGTGCCTTCTGTGGAAGGTTGGGCGCCGGGCTGGCAACTCGACACTGTAAAACTCCACTGGCAATCGTGAGTGGCCAGGTGATCTGCTGTGGCGACCCCTAATCGGGGAAAGCCAAAAGAAGAAGAAGAATAACCTAAAGGACCTACTATGTCATGAACCTGAAAAAAGGTAGAAGAGTAGTATAAAATACTCAAGGTTGGGGACATTTCCATGTAGACATTGTAAGGCGTGCACTTTGCTAAACAGTGCAAGTTATTTTATACATCCAATTACTGATAGAAAATATAGCTTTGATTTGTATGCTGACTGCCATACTGCAAATGTGGTCTACCTTGCAAAATGTAAACAATGTTCAAGTTTTTATGTGGGGAAAACGAACTGCAAACTTAAAACTAGAATATTAAATCATATGTCCTCTATCAGATTGAGAGATGAGAAAAATGCCTTGTATCAACATATTAAATGCTTTCTGGATCACAGTTTTTCATTTTTGGTAATGCAAATAATACAAGAAGGTAGGAGGGGGGGGGTGACATTGTTAACAAAACTGAATATGCAGAGCTTAAATAGATTTTAAATTTGGCAGCAGACACAGCACCAGGTCTTAACTATTGCGTTCCTTTAAAACCAGCCTTGAAAAAAAGGCAGGTGGAATGTGAACGTTAATTATTTAATTATTTAATGAGTTTTTAATTGTATATAAGATGCTTTAGAATCAATTTATGTTGTCTGAAGAAGGGTATCCACCCGAAAGTGCTAACCTGCATTTTTAATAAATCTTCTTATATTGGCTTGGTCTGGACTCAATCTTCTTTCTGCCTGCTGCTATCTTCTGTGCAATATTGATTGCTTACCTTAGCTGATTGGACAACACACAGGCATTTCTCTAGTGATCTTCAACTTCCTTAACAAGGGTAATAGCTTTAGGGTGCTACTTCTTCCTTGATCATCCAAGCGCTCTGGTTTCTTGTTCAGCACTTGGCAAGAAGTATCTACTTCTTGGTTGCCATCTAATTGCTGCTTTTTTTTTCAGATGCTAGCTCTACTTCTAAGAATGTTTTTTTGTAATTTGAGGAGAAAGTCTGCAGTCTATCTTTTAGTTTAGCTTTCCTAACTGTCCTGAACACCAGGATAAATTATTGCATTTTGTCTTGCTTGAACCAAATAATTATTCTTGATTAAAATTCACTTGCTTTCAATTATCAGGGCTTTACCTTTTTGCCACATCTTTGTAAGAAACATCTCCTTCAGTTGATAATTCTTAATTTTACTACAATGGGACATGGCTGCTTTTTTCCTGCAGCACTTGCAAAATATACCCCATTTGTTCTTGATGTATCTTCTTTTTAATTGAAAGCTCTTCAGTGAAAACTCAGCATGTAGCTGTCCAGTGGGTCTTGTTTGTCTGGCAGCAGTGATACCAACACTGTATGTTGAAGTTCTAGGGTAAAAGTCCTAAATGAGGTGCTAATATTATCCTTTACTTTGATTATTCTAGCAGTGTATAAGCAGACATCTGTACTTATTGCAAACATGAAGTTTTTGGTAGGCTATTTCTAGTGTTATTTGTTGGTGGGAGAATCAAAGCATGTGGAAACTTTTCTGCAGGAATATCAACATTCCTGCCCTTCTACTTTTTCATCAGGCATGCTAATCACAAACTTTTTCTGTGTTGTTTGTTTTCTAAATCTTCTAATTTATCAAGAATTCCATTAATTGATGGTTGACTTCTGTGGGAGGCCACTTGACATTGCTGAAATTTAGTGGCATCGTGGTTTACAGCTGATTTGAGAAAGGTACTTCAGCTGCCAAAGACTCAGTCTTTTGTTGATATTACACACAACTGGATTTAAATTCTGCTCTATATTGTAGAACTTGTGTAATCATGGTAGTTAACTGAAAGAGTTTCATAACAACCAAATTAGACTATTGGTGGACTGCAAGCCACTCACAACAGTGCCCTCTGCCATATTGAGATGCACAAAAGTGCTGACAACTTCAAATTAAAAAACAAAAAGAGTTCAAAAAGTGCATAAAGGACCACAGATAGATCTTAAAACCAAGGATAAAAGAATGGACAGATGAAAATGGGATTCAGAAAAACAACTATTAGGTTGCAGTAGTCATATCTCACCTGACCATGGGTTCATAGGTAAGTACTAAGTAATCAGCCTGCGGACTATTACAAGCCAAGCCAAGAAAATCCTAATCAAAATTATCTGTAGCCTCGTGTAGGGCAAGACAAGATAGAACAGGGGATAATTTCAGGCAGCCAATCCAATTACCTATGTTTTCCTTGAAGATGGTGAGGGTGCTACTGTGCTTGAAATATAGTGAAAGTTTGCTACAGAGTGGAGGAATATGTTGGAATATAAATTTAGTACACTAACATATCTTATTTATCTGATAATGAAGGTTTAGTTCCTTTAATTAAGTTTTTGAAGTACCTTTAATTCTGCAAAGGAATAGGAGGTCAAATAGGATTGGATCTTTTATGGCTCAAATGACTGGACACTGATCTCCACTGAGGACTCTGTAAGTGACTGACTACAGAAGAAGAGCTGTCAATCTCTCCTGATAACTAAGACTTTGGACGACACTGATCGTTTTAGTTATCAGTTTCTGAGGTCTCTCAAGTTGTGTAATATGTTCAGACCCATACATGTCAAAGGTTGCATTATATTCACTAATGGATCTGATATGATAGAAGTAAAAGAGAATTAAAACTTCTTTGGGTCAAATGGAGATGCCTTTAGAAATTAGATGAGACAGATAAAAGGCTTTGTGAACTACTGTGGAGACACACTGGTCAGATAAGGAACTATCAAAAAGAGTGCCTAAATCCCTTACAAAGGTGTCTGATTGGAGAAATGCATAACCTCTATGGTAAGTGAAACTGCTTTGTTTACCAAAATGAACTATACTGCATTTTTTACATTTAATTTATAAACATTGCCCTCCTACCAGTTGTTAACATAGTCTAACAAATTTTGGAATAATTGTGAGTCAATTGAAGATTGAATAACAACAAATAATTTACAGTCATAGGAGGGGTTTGGCATAATGGTTAAGGTCTTTACCTCACAAATGCAAGGTACAGGGATGGATTCTAACCATTGGTCATTTGGCTAGACTTGCAATAGTCTGCAGACAGATAACCTAGTATTTATCCATTAAACTTAGATAACCACAAATAGGAGTGCTGGGCTGAAGGTCTGAGACATAGATACCAAATAGGACAGGGCCAAAAAACTGAGCCCTGTGATACACCACTGATAACTTTTTTACTATCAGAAGTAGGACCTGTGGCTCTGACTACACAGGTTCTGTAAGACAACCAGTTAGCTATCCACCACACAATCTAATGATTTATATTCAGATTTACAAGTCTATTAATAACAACCTGTATGGGGAATAGTTTCAAAGGCTTTGGCCAGTTCTAGCTATGCTGTATGTGTTGTATAACCACTACCCACTGTTTAAGTTACTTCTTCAAAGAAATTAGTGAGATTAAAGAGGTAGGACCTTACTTTGATAAAGCCAAATTGATGAGAGTCCAGTATTAAGAGCTTTTTTAATGTCCAGTTTACTGAGATCTGAGAATGGACTCCTTAGCTTTACATATGATTCTAGGCAGACTAATGTGCCTCTAGTTACCAAGGTCTGTGGCAGATGATCACCTCAGTCTCCCCCAGAAATTTCTGTAATTGTTATGTAAAATCTATAAAATGTTAATTTTAGATATTGTCCTGCCAGCAGCACTCACAGTTAATATACAGACAGAAATATGTATGTTTCTGGCAAACTTGATTGCACAACCTTTGGAGGACGGAGTATTTTATGTGAAAATATAATATGAAATAAATTATTCTTTTATATAAAACAGACAATATAAAACGTAATTTATATAAAATGCAGATCCCAATTTTCAAAGTACAATAAAGTAATTGGAGGATGTTAGGTGGTTACTTATGATTCTGAACCAAAGGTATTTATGTGTCATGTGCTTTAGTGAATGACAGTGAAAAGTTTAGTCACATAAAGTAGTGGACAGATTTATATTACATACCTATTTACTGATGCTCTCATTAAGAATAACTTGTTAACTCTGAAAGTCTTACTTCAAATTGTTCAACTTTTAGAGTAAGGAGCTATCATGTGTAAGCCATTCAAAGTGTACAGCACTTAACTTCAAACTAAAACTATAATGTCACTGATAAATACCTACATTTTCATTGTTTACTTATTGAAAGTTTAATGATTTATCAGCCATTAGTTTATAAGGCAAGCTGTGTCAGAGTTCATCCTTCTATTCACTGTTTTATCATTCAGAAATATTGCAATGATTATCCAGATTAATGGTGTGCATTACTTGGTATAAGAAATAATATTCTATTCTTCCTTTTGTCTATAAACTTAAAAAAACAATTTTAAGCATTGCATTTCTGTGTTTCCTTGATTTGTCTTATGTGGTGTTTAAATATTTAGTATTTCCAATATAAAAGACTCTGAAAATCTTATAGATGAATAACCTGATTATTTCTGTTCTGTAACAGCATGTATATTAGTTAAAATATATTTCTTATTCAATAAAGAATGCACTAAACGTTCAGTTCTTTTAAGCTATTGACATTCTGTGCATATCTTAGAGGTGGTAACATTAATTATGTTTGTTTTTATTGAAAGGTCACCACAATTCTAACTATAAAGTATTTCACTTCTTTTTTAATATGTTTACATTCAGATGCTATCCTGGCTAACTCTCATTGTCCATTGAGCTGAGTCAATGACCACACAGTATTGTCTTTGTGACTCTTTAGTAACAATGCTACTGACAACTATTAAAGAAGCCACAGCAAATTCACACATCACATATCAACCATAACTATTAACCATTAACTCTTAAGCCAGTTGGCGTTCACAAGCCTGTTCCAGCCGACCTCTACAGGACAAGGTATGTGACCCAAGCTTCCTCAGACCTGGTAGAAAACTCCTTTAATTCTACCTTTGCAACCCAAATACCCTTTGCTATGGCCATCAGTCAAACTGAGGCCAATTGATGGGGAATCAAGGCTGCTGAGCACCATTGGGGGAAAAAGAAGAGGGTGTGAAGCCATAAGGCTGCTCAAAGGGAGGGGGATGAAACTAAAAGACTGCCACTTAAAATCCCTTCCCATGAGATGGGACGGGAGAGCAACTGAGCTACGGATGAATCTGCTAAGCTGAGCTGCACTGAACACTTAAATACGATGAGCCTTAGGCCCATCCCCTTGATTTGCACTCGTAGACAACACAACTAAGTTGCCCTTACTTTTTTATCACATAAAACAATTTCCCACCTATTAAGTATTGCATGTTTAATTTCATTAAAATTTGTTGAGTAGCATATGCAACCATTTAATTAAACATCTGTTTCTTACGTAACAGGACTAGACATATTTGTTTAACTTATTTAGTTAGTAACATTTCTTGTATATAATAGTTTATCCACATTTGTCTGTATGTCTTGTCAGTAAAATTATAACATCTACTGTCTACAGAGTCACTGATCTTCCTGTCTGCCTCAGTCAGTCTAATTATATGCTTTGTTTGATTAACTATAATATTTTTAATTTCAAGTGAGTGATGGCAGCATATATATTGCAGATGCAGATCTTATCTACATTTTTCATGTAAAACCGAGAGTAGCTCCCACTGTATTTCATTGTAGAAGTAATAGACTGCAGTTTTCCATTATACCACATGGTAGCGCTCCTTTTCAGGAATATAAAAGACAATTTTGAAAGTGAAAAAGAGGAGACTGGAACACTAGCTGAAGGAGGAAAGACTGAAAGACTGACTGAAGGGAAAAGGGCCTTGCATTACTGGATTTTTTTTCTTCTAGTGTTTTGGGACAGAGAAGTGAGGTAGCAGTTTGTGTTTGTCTTTTGCTGAAATCCTGGATGATGGTATTTTGTGGATTCAGGAGAGAAGTGAACCAGTAATTCCATGCCTGCATATGAGTCAGCATGAAATGGAGTTCCCTTGGGCCTAGTGCAGAGATGCCATAGATGACTACCAGGGATCTGGAAGGTGATATTCCATTTTTCTCATCGGAGGAACTGTGGTGCCTGGTCGCTGGGATATTCTCGACGGAGTGGTGAGAGGCTTTTGGCCGTCATTTTTATCCATTTATAGGATTGTGGATCCCCCCAAATGCTTTGTGGATTACAAATAGCTAGGATCCATATGAGCTCCAACCTTTGGCTCCATCATGCCGGCAGTAGGACTGTAAGTAGTCACTGGCCAGTGAACAGGGTACAACAGAATGTCTCATAGTTGTTCTGTTTAGGTTGATCTAGGGGATAGAGGGTGTTAGTACTGTTGGCCTAAAGACTCTTTATTGCTAAATGACATTGCATTTTCTCATATTTGTATTGCATTATAAATCTTTATTGTTCAGTGACATTGCATTTTTTACGTATTTGTATTGCTGCATTATAAAAGCTTTACTGCTCATTGATATTGCCTTCATGTGCATGTTTGAATGTCAAGATCTTTTCTGTTGAGTTCTGGGGAAGGGGGTAAATGTATGGTTTCATTACATGCATATTTCACTCTGCCTTACTGCTAACTGGTGCACAGTTGAAATAATTTGTTTGTTGTTGTGCTATTGACCTTTAAATGATAGTGTCACCTAGAATAAAATCTGTTATCACTTGCCACCTTGGGGTGTTGGGCCTAAAAAAGAAGGGGTGTCACCAGAGTCAGGTAGGAAGAAACCCATATCTACTTCAGCTACACCTGCAGGTGCGCTACATGAGAAAACGATAACTAATCTCAGGACCTTTATTATTTCACAAAAGGAGTACGGAATACTAGTTTTGATCTTTATAAAAGTGATGCCTAAAAGTGAACTACAGTTTTGTAGCTGCGTTAAGGATTTTTACAAAAGCATCATATATACTTCAAAGCAAATGGTAAAAACAGTAAGGATAAATGGTCCAACATGCAGAAAACAAAATACACAGTAAAAAATAGTGGAGGACCAAGCCACAGCAACACAAGGTATAAACATTTAATGGGGTTCCTATCACATTGTCAAAAACTGGCGATGTTGAATGGCTAAAATATCGAAAGTGCCGTTCATCAAAACTGTTCTTGTGGGATATACAGTGAGGATCAGAAAATTTGCCCTTTCCTCACTGTAGTGCAATCTCGGAGTTGGTATATATAATTTGCGGGGGGTGTGGGGGCGCAGCCCCCCACAAGAACAGTTTCAATGAATGGCACTTTTGATATTTTAGCCATTTGACATTGTTAGTTTTCGACAATGTGATATAGACCCCATTTAAATGATAGTGAGCACCTATGCTGCTTCATCAGACATTACAGAAAAAAAAGACACCATTTTTAAAATACAAATCAGCCAGTGAGGTCAATTGGCCAATTCAGCCTTAAAGTTACAGATTATAAAATAGGTCTAGTACATCAGTGGTCTGTGCAAGCAACAATAATGTACAAAATAACAACATATAAAAGATAGTGGCATATATAAAAAAGCAGCTTATATAAAATGCAGCATAAATATATAAATATATATATATATATATATATATATATATATATATGTAAAGTCTGTTTGTGTATATATATATATATATATATATATATATATATATATATTCAAGCATGCATCCTATCTCTTCAATTCTCTAGCTTGCAGAACAGGTTTAATACATATCTTGTCGTTCAAACCCCTACCTGTAGTAGCCCGCATTTTAATAATCCATTTAAGTTCTGATGTTTCTGTTCTGTTTCTAACATTACCTCCCCGTTCACTGGGTGCACTGTTCTAAATCACAATAAATTTAAAGGAGTGTGTGGGGTTACACTGCATGACATGTTTAGCTAGTGCACTTGTTTCAGTCTATCTACTAATGTGATATCAGCAGCAAGTTTTTTATACCCTGATACAGGTAGGATGATGGAATTTAATATACATGCTAGTTGTGATTCCATGCATGTGGTCTACCTGGCCTACTGCCAGGTATGTATGTCCTTCTATGTTGGTAAAACAGACAGAAAGTTCAGGGACCGTATTAGACATGTGTATAACATTAGTAGACAGACAGAAAGAAGTCACTAGCAGGTAATGTTAGAAATAGAACAGAAACATCTGAACTTAAATGGATTATTAGGATGTGGGCTACTACAGGTAGGGGTTTGAATGACAAGATATGTAATAAATGTAGGATGCATGCTAGAATATATATATATATATATATATATATATATATATATATATATATATACATATAGGTCTATATTGACGATAATTCATCTACCCCTTTTAAGCGAAAGCTGACAATCCCGAACACCTGGAACAGCGATTGTTTTCACAGGGCAAAAAAATTGCTGGGCCAGTTTCGGGAGTTCGCCATTTCCTCCACTGTGGTGCGATCTCGGAGTTATTATATTTAAGTAGGGGGGTGTGGGGGGCTTTATATAATGTTTTAAGTTTTTTTTTTTTTTTTTTTTTTGTAGACCAGAGATTTTTTTCCCTGGGAAAAAAAATCGCTGTTCCAGGTGCTCGAGATTTTAAGATTTTGCTTAAAAATGGACAATGAATTAGCGTTCGCTTTTCTAAGCTTTCACTAATTCAATATAGACCCATATTATATATATATATATATATATATATATATATATATATATATATATATGAACCTTCTTGTAAAAAAAGATTCAAAAAACGGGTAAAGCCACAATGTTTCTTCAAAAAAAACTTGTAAATTTGTTCAAATAATTAAAAGGTTGCTAAAAGTCGTAAAAATATAAACAGTATCAAAAGTCGTTTTCAAAAAATACAATTGCTAGTGCTAACTACAATAGACAAAAGTATAATAAACAAATTCAACTTTATTTTAAATGTAATTATGGTTATGAAGGATAATACAATTTACAATTTACAAATTTTAATTTTTAATAAGTGCATTAATTAGTTTATAAAATTATAAGTTTAAACATAATTTTACATAATTCAAAAAAAAAAAAACCATATATATATAAACACTAAACCACAAAAACATTCACTATAATTTTTAAGTAAATAAACAACTACACAATATATAAATAAAAAGGTAAAAGGTTTAATTTTTATTCAACAAAAACAAACTATAAGGTTTTTTTTGTACTTATTATATTCAAGTTTTTATTTCTTTTTTACTTTTTTTTTTATGTGTGTGTATCTTCAGAAAATCATTGTAAAACTATTACTTACTATCTCTCTGATTTCTAGTATAATAATATAAAAATCTTTTTATTACTATATATATTTTACACTAAACTCTAAACTTCATTACTTTTTTATATTTACGAGGTTATACACTCACATTATCACATAATTTCTGGGTTATTTTAAAATACTATTACTCTTTCATAGTTCTTTTCTTTCTTACACATTTTACTTTCTTTTTTAATTTATATTAGTTTATAGAATAACAAACACAGTTCTTATTTTTCTTTTTTTTTTATTTTCTTTTTGCACCAGCAATCTAACTTTCCTTTTTTCTTTTTTTTTCTTTTATCTCAACCTGCTAGCACCTATCTTTTTAAAATGCATTTCTCTGCTTCTCATTTCATTAATATTTACTTTAGAGCTATAAACCTTGTTCAACCCTTTTTACTTTAATAAAGGGTTTAAGTCACCTCAAGTAACATGTTTTCTGTCTTTTTGTCAAAAGTTTACTTGTTCAAGTTTTAAATCATCAAATTAAAGATAGGAGAATTCATGTGCAAACTCATGAAATACCATCAATGATGTTAGATTTTCTGATTATTTTTTGATTCTAAAATTTTCACTGTTCAATAACATGATTATTCAAGTCCTTTCACGCCTTTATATAAATGCTGCATAGCCAGTGTGATAGTTAGCCTATATTAGCTGAGATTACCTAAAATACATTTTTAACATAATATACAACTGTAAATATTGTAAATCTTAAAATGTGGTTTACAACTTTTAAATATGTTACACATAATCTAATTGGTTTCATTTTGGTGTTACCACCACTTTTTTTTTTTTTGTTTCCAGTAATTTTTCATGTTTGTCCCTTGTTCATGTTATTTATGTATTTGTTTTTTAGACACAGTGTTATGTTTGAAAGATATCACCATAAAAATACTTTTTGTTTGTTTTACCTGTGTCACTTAAGTATATGTTTTGTTTGTCTAAAATGTAAATGCCTGGAATGTTTTGCCTCAACTTATCTCTATGAACTAATCTCTAAAATTGTTTGTGATGAATGTTCAAATATAAAATTGTCACCTGCACTGTTTTTTAATCTCTATTTTTGTTGTTTTTATGTTCTGAATAATTTCCAATATGCCCTCTTACATTTTTTTTTTTAAATCTTATAAAAATTTTCAAGGGTACTTTCTAGTGCGTCATGTTCACTGCAGGTATTTGACCTTGCTTTCTTTGTTGTATAAATTCATCCATTAAACATCAAATGGATTGTGTCAAATTGCAATTTTTGCCTTATCTTTCTTTCATTTTTTTAAGGAAAGCATTTGCAAAATTGAAGGGCAATTCCAGGGTGACTTTTTCTGAATTTTTTATTTTATAAGTTTCTGTGTTTTTTCTCTATAGGTGTAGTTTAACTTAAAAATTCCTTCTAAATAGTACATTGTATTCTCTTTTGTAATAATAAACTGATAAAAATATCTAAAAACTTGAAATAGTTATAAAACATTTCTTAAAACAAAATGAAGAAATCAAATTTCTATCCCCTAACTTTTCCTATAACTTTTAAATAAACTGTTTGTCACAAAATAAAATTGCAAAATTTCAAAGAAAAACTGCTAATATCTTCTCAACTAATTCTGTTTCACAACTGCTCCCTAAATCCAAATTTGCTGTCCATATATCCTCAAAATACATTATACCAATTGCTACCATAATTTCCATACATAATCCACATTTTAATATCATTAAGTATTTTTTCTAAATATCAATTAAACTTTCTTTAATTAATAATCAATCATCTCCGCCATCATTAACCTAATAAACATACTCTGCCAAAAAGCATTGTTTAAGACATCAATTTTGATAAAAACTAACATCATCTCATATAAAAATTAGTTTCCATATTTCTCACATTGTTCTAACAGTCAAATCTTGCTTTAGCAATTCCCATGTAAGTGTCATGTGTTGCTGCTTTACAATAGTCTCTAAAAGTGGTCAAGTGTCTTTTCACATATAGTTCTAAAAGTGGATTCTTAGGCCTTTCCATCCTCTTAGGTACATTGTATTAGTCTCTTATAATTTACTTAGTATCCCAAATATCTTTGGGATCCTCTATTAATACTGTTCTGTAATACATTACTGTTCTTTTGTTAAGAAACCTGGTTCTACTTTCTTATGTTTAGGTATTACTTGTTCTCGTTCCTTTCTATTTTATTTACTATTTTCATGAATACTAATACATTTTTACTCCCACAATTATCCTTTTAATAATCACAATATTTTTTTAGATAATAGATTTTTTAGAGCTTTTCTTTAACAGATATTTGTAATTCCATATTTTGGGGGTTTTCAGAATTTGTCTAAATTCATTCTCACATATATACTAAATTCTCTGAGTGAAATTTTTAATGCAATTTCTGCTGGTAAATCATTAATCAGTTTTCTGTTGGTTATATCTGAATGTTTTTTTCTTAAAGTGTTTTCAATATCAGTTCAAATTGTGAATAGTTTGTAAGTCCATTCAACAAAAAAAGATTCAAAAGTTCCTTTGTTATGAATAAAAATAAATCCAAAAGTAAGAAAAAATTGTAAAATTAAAAATCCACCAATATATCATGTATAATCACAAATTTGTAATATTGTAAATATATTAATATTGTTTTAATTCTGTTAAAATTTATCCTTTTTGGCAAAGAACGTTTGTTCCCTAAGTCTGTTTGTCTTTCTCCTTGTTGTTCCTGTTGTTGTTTGCCCCGTTTGTGAGTTTGTCCCCACTTGGTATCTTTTTGTAAGTCTAGTTCTTTAACTCCTTTGTTGTGTTTTTTTTCAACATGTCCCCCTAGTTCTAATTTAAGTTTGTCTACTGCCCTGACTCAGTAGTTTCTCTCAGACATATGTCTTGTCCTCTAAATTTAGATATGTGAGATAAGTCCCCCCTTCTGCTCCTTGCTTCTGGGTCATTTCTTGTCCTAGGGGCCTTCCTTTCCTCTTTTAGATTGCTTTTTGGGCCCTTAATGCCTTTATTTGCTTTTTTGGTATGCTATGCCTATCTTTTAGGCTTTTAGTAATTTTGTGATTTATTTATTTTATTATTTTCTAATAATTTTTACATTAACAATTTTTAAATTTTGTCATCTGTTTTAATTTTATTTCATTTTTTTTATCATTATCATTTCTCCTTTATTAACTGTGTAATCTATTCATTTCTATCTTAAATATTGCTTGTTATCATATTAAAATCATCTCTGTTAAATAATTAATACGTCACCAATAAATGTGTCAAATGCATTAAAAACTTGTTCCTCCAGACATGTCTCAAAAAAATCATGACTATTTCACTAGTTTTTTACCCTGTACATAAAAAAGTCATTTAAATAAAGTTTTTTCAGTTGAACATTTATTTGTCTGTCAAGTTTTTCAAAAGTTTATTTGTGTGAAGTAAAGTTGTGTTAAGTTTTCAGTTGTGCCAAGAACCGTTCCTAAAAATTTTTATTATTCTTAAGTCCCTGGTTGCCTAAGAACTGTTAGTGTATTATTATTCTTTGAATGCCTGTAGGTTTCAGTTCCATCTGTTTATTGTTATCCAATGTTTTTACCCAGTAAGCCACTTATGTATTACTTCCAGTTGGTTGTGTTTCGCTTTTCGAACAACAGCTACTTCTGTGTTAATACCCTTCACGACTCCGGGAGCTGCGTCCAGTCTCGCACTGATTAGTTGAAGCAGTTGAGTTACCCAGTCTCCGAGGGTCCGTCTCGCATTTTAGATTTTGAGTTTGCCCTGCCCGCCTTCCCTCTCCGCGACAGTTGCCTCTGCAGTTGAGGCAGCCAGCCCCTGTTTCCACAACACCGACAGTAACGCATTCCTGTCACAAACCAATTAAGTAGAAAAAGGTAAAATTTTTTTAATTACTTCGTTGTATTTGTTGTAAAAATGTAAAGTTAACAAAAAAGTAAAAAAAAAAAGAAGAATTAGGTTGCTTTTTGTTCTCCTTAAGAGATGTACTTCAGACAATTAATACAATAATAGAACATTTTATTTAGTCTGAGACCATAATATAACAAACAACAACAACAAAAAGTCATAAAAAAAAAAAAAAAAGAATAACCAGAACCTTATAAATAGTTATGAGTTTTTTTGTTTATGGTTAATTTTAAAAACCTTTTAAACCTAACCTGTTTTATTTTTAATTAGGTAAAGGTAAAATCTTTTACAATTTGTTGTTGTTTTATTGTTTTATATGATTTTTTTTTATGAACTTTTTTTAACTTTTAAAAATTATTGTTATAAATAAATAAAATATGTTGTATGTATTATACTTCTTTGGCACTAAAGTTAAAATTAGTAGGTTGTTGATTGTACCACATTTGTGTGCACCTGCATGTATAAAAAAAAAGTATTTGTAAATAGTTTTTTGTCTGAAGAAGTTCATCTATTAAGGAACGAAAAAAACGCGCTTCACGCTTACGCTTATTTAGTGTGTTTGGCTTCTTTTTTTTTTAGCAACCTAACCATTTGGTGAATAAAATTTGGAAGGATTTTACTTACATTGTGGTGAAAGAGTCCGCTTTTTTGCTGAACCGGTTACCAGCTTGTTTCTATTCATTATATGTATATATATTTTTTTTTTATGCTGCTTTTTTATATATGCTACTATCATTTATATGTTGTTATTTTGTGCATTATTGTTGCTTGCACAGACCACTGATGTACTAGACCTATTTTACAATCTGTAACTTTAACACTGAATTAGCCAAATGACCTCACTGGCTGATTTGTATTTTAAAAATGGTGTCTTGTTTTTTTCTGTAATGTCTGATGAAGCAACATAGGTGCTGCGTAAGCACTCACTATCATTAAAAGTTTATGCCTTGTGTTGCTATGGCTTGGTCCTTCTTTATTTTTTACTGTGTATCATATATACTTGTTATATAAAGAAAATATCATTTATAACATAGTAAAATATATTTGTAAATGTTGCCATCATTAAATTCAGTAATTCCCAATGTGTTATAAAACTGTTGGTATAGATAAGTGTTATATTTGCAAGTTTCCTGATAATTCTGACTCATACACAGTACTATTAAATGTGGAGTCTGCATGTCTTCCCCGAGGTCGAGTGGCCTCCGAAAGACATGCGTGAATGGGCGTGCCTTCGCTGAAGGTTGGGCATCGGGCTGGCAACTCGGCACCATAAAAATCTACTGCCAATCATTAGCGGACCGGAGTTCCGCTGTGGCGACCCTTAACCAGGAAAAGCTGAAAAGACAAACTAAACACAGTACTATTAAATATGACTATAGTCTTAGACAAGCAGTCAATAACAATAACATAATTTGTCAAGTATGTGTCATATGTTTGTATTATGTGTTGACAATAATCATTTAAAAGAATCAATGCTTGTCTCATTTATAGAGTGACAGTATATAGAAAAGTTTCAGTTGTGACAATTGATGGTTAAAAGCATACAGTTTTCTACATATTGTCTGCCTACTGCCATGTCTGTTACATCATACATTAAACATAATGAATCCTTAGTATTCCATATCACAATACGCTTCTTGATTTCCATTTCTATAAAAACAAAAATTCAGAGCTTTCATGCTACCTCTCATCTGTGAGGCCATAAGTCAGCCATAATGGTAAATGTGATGCATCTCTGTGTAGTTCTGTAGGGCCACATGATGAGGATAAATCAGCATATGTGATAATAATTTACATAATCACCCCTTGACACAGCAAACAGTATACCAAGTAATATAATTCCTAACTATATAGCGCACATTTTTCATTAGTAATATGCTCATAAAAGCAATTATTTGCTTCAATTGCTGACAATAATAATAAAGATAAAATGCATCAAGTGGTTCCAGTGATCTAGAGGGATAAAGCCCTTGCTACAATTCAGTCATCCTGGGCTCATCTTGTGGCTTTTCTGAATGATGGAGCTGCAGGAAATGATTACCATCATGGGGTTGATGGGCAGACCTATGAGCATCTCCTATGTCAAAATGTGGTGGAGGCTAGGGACAGTACACTGGTAGGCATGCCTGGAAGAGGGGACTAGAGTGTGTCCATGGCTGAGCTGCCACAGGGGAGGGGCAATGCACTGTATGACTTCACTGTATACCTGCTCCGCAGGCAAACCATTAGGTCTGCAAGGGAGGGGTGAAAAAGGAGATAGTCATAGTAAAAAAAAATGGATAGATGCAAAGATATGCTGTACCCCCAATACCTAAGGTTCTTCAGCTGGTCTTAGCAGTGCCAAAATAAGTCTGAAAGGTGAGGAGGAAGTTGGTAGACCTGAAAAGGCTGGGGCACTGGGGTACTGTGCCAGTACCAATGAAGCAAAAGAGGGAAAAGAAAGAAAGATATAAAACAGCAGCTGGCCATGATTAGGGTTTTGGGGGCCCAAGACTACTGATCAAATGATCAGTCATATTATCACCATTAAAGTACATCATGTAACCTCATGTAGGTAGTCATATGTCAGTCAGGCAAAAAATATTTAATCTATTGAAAATGTCTTAACATTACATAGCAATTATTCAGCAGGCGTACATTGTTGTGATAAGTACAATGCAGTTGGGCAGACTGCATATGTAATTTGAATGGCAGCGGTAAAATCATGTTACTGTGGCTAGGTGTAGTATAATTTGTAAGACAGCTATATTTTGCAAATGCACCTTTTTGGTAAATATTTTCCTTTGGAAAGCTAGAAAATGAGCACTGACACAATCTCATGCATTAACTAGGGTGGGGCCCCGACTACTCTTTAGCAACTTTGTTTTGGTTAGGGTAGCTTACAGAAAAGCTTGATGGATACTTGCAGTAGGCAACCTTGCCCTTGGGAACCAACCATTTCAGACACACATGTAATGCCTTATTTACATGACTAGCATACCTAAAACAATGAGTAAAAAGGAAAACCAACTGGTTAAAAACACAAGAAAAATATAGCAAAGCTAGAATTTCCACTGTGTGATACCTTATACCTCTTGAATCAGAGGCAACATGTGATATATGTAAATTACCCTTTAAGGATATCAGGTGTTTCAGTTAAATAGCATTCCTGAATGTCAATAACTTTTTTCTTTTATTTTTAAGTCATTTTATGGACAATTTCAGACCAGTAAAGCTAAACATCTCTAGCAATAGACATGCATGTTTCTGCCTTTTTATGACACCATCAACACAGCATAAGAGGAACATTTGAGTTTTGGAAACACAGGGTAGTCATACCTAACTGATGTCTATAAACCTAAGGGTATCTACAAAATATCCCAACTAACAAGCTAAAACAATGAGTAAAAAACTCACACAGGAAAACCAATTGGTTAAAAACACAAAAAGAAAAATATAGCAACGCTAGAATTTCCACTGTGTGATACCTTATACCTCTTGAATCAGAGGCAACATGGGATATATGTAAATTACCCTTTAAGGATATCAGGTGTTTCCGTTAAATGGCATTCCTGAATGCCCATAACTTTTTTTCTTTTACTTTTACTTTTAAGTCATTTTATGGACATTTTCAGGCCAATAAAGCCAACCCCCCTCTAGCTGTGGATATGCATGTTTCTGCCTTCTTATGACATCATCAGCACAGCATATGAGGAATGTTTGACTTTTGGAAACACAGGGTAGTTGATGATGTCATAAGAAGGCAGAATCATGCATGTCCAAAGCTAGAGGGGTTTGGCTTTATTGGCCTGAAATTGTCTATAAAAACATGTAAAGTATACCTACCTACCTGTATACCTACCTTGAGGCATTTCACACACACACACACACACACACACACACACACACACACACACACACACACACACACACACACAAAACCCTCCTCTCCATTAAGCAGTGAATAAATCAACATCATTGTTCAGCAGTACAGTGAATAAATAAACATCATTGACACACCTCCCCTCCGTGCAATCAACATCCATCTCTCAAAGTAAATCATGCAAACTTGTGTCCAAGCCTCCAAAAGTAAACTTGTCTCTGACCAATATGAAATTAAGCAAGTCTCCAAGTTTCAGCACCTCTTGCAAGCACATACTGGCAAGTGAACTAAGTAAACTAGTCTCTGAGCAACACGGCAGGAATAGCAATACAATACAATACAGCATGGTTAGCAGTGCACCTCTCACAAGCAGTGAATAAATAAATCAACATCATGATCTACCTATGTGTCTCTGAGCAATATGTCCAGAATATCAATACAATACAGCACAGTCAGCACCTCTCATAAGCAGT
Organism: Protopterus annectens; assembly: GCF_019279795.1. Classification (NCBI taxonomy): domain Eukaryota; kingdom Metazoa; phylum Chordata; order Ceratodontiformes; family Protopteridae; genus Protopterus; species Protopterus annectens. The sequence continues at coordinate 1,016,236,955 of NC_056727.1, forward strand.
GAGTAAATAAATCAACATCATGAACTAGCTACGAGCAAGCAAAACTTAATCTCTCAGCACCTCTTGCAGACACATACTCGCAGTAAACATCTCTGAGCAATATTGCAGGAATAGCAATATGGTTATGTAAAATGCAGCACATACATGCCGATACCAGCAGGAATAAAACAAAACAGCTGCCATTTCTTTTACCCATGGAGCGATAATGTGAAGCTAACATCATCGTGCACAAAAACTTAAAAAAAACAAGAAATTCAGAAATTAAAGGGGCCATGCGGGAATTCGTGGCACTCCAATATTTTGCCCTCAAAACTGGCATTTACTGAGGAATTCAGTATGGTTGAGAGGTCTGACTAGCTACTCCCTCTTCTAGTACTGCCATTCCAACCATCCATTCTTATGAGTTGCACCCGACTTCTATAGAAACCCCATGAACAAACACTACCATCCATAGGGTTTATTAGAAAGGAATTGCAGTAGCTTTACAACCTATTCTTCCATATTTTAGACATACAACATGAACACACGGAGACAATTTAGATTTGTGATTGTGCCTTCTGTATGTCTTTGAGAGGTGGGCGGAAGCTCAAGTAACCCAGCAGAACCTACATGAACACAGATGGACATGCAGACTTCACACATAAGGTACCGCAGTAAAGAATCAAACTGGAGATCCTCTGGCTGTGAGGTGTCAGTGCTACACTGCAATTCCCCAAAGTCATCCATCTACTTATTCACCTCTCTTTCACAAGCTCATAGTCCACATTCAGCTATCTAGCTATGTACAAATTCATAACAACACATTATGTATATCAACAACACTAAGCATAATGAGAAGTACCCAACACATTTGCAATATACAAGCCCTAGAAATATTCAGGGCATCAGTATCAAAAGCCCAGGTGACTCAAAAAGGAAGTGTGCCCCCCTCTTCCCAGATAACACAGAATGGTGGTTTTGTCATTTGCAGTGCCTCAGGCTGTCCCATCCAGAACCCACAGTACCAAGAAATCTCTCACACTTTACCTGCCATCTACTCATGGAAGGAAGACTAAAGAGTAGGTCTCCCTCAAATAGATGAAAAATTAATGGAACTGACATAGAGGTGTATAACCTTCAAAAGCAGTAGAAGTGGTGACAATATACCCTAGGCGTCACAGAATAACATTTTTATCATATAGCATGCTTCAGGTTGTCCCATCCAGAACTCTTAAAGTCAACAAATCTCACACAGATGCCCTCTCATTTGCTCATGGATGGAAGACTAGAGAGTGTTCTTCCTCAAACAGATGAAAAACTATAAAGCTGAAAATAAGATCGCTCCATGGGAATCAAGACTGATGGCAAGAATACAAACCAATAGCACTTCAGACTATCTTGTCCTAGGTATAATGTTGCATTAGTTCCAAATTCTGACTCAGTTCTTTACAGGATGGGTTCAAGTTATGTTTATTTTTTGTATATGCAACAGAGTCTCTCCATTTATATTGAGAATAAATGTAATTTTACAGTTTAGAAATGCATCTGGAATACATGGGTAAAATGGGAATGTTAGGAACAGAGGTTTTATAGCAACTGAAATGATGTACTCAGATAAACAGACTCTCTTGGGGATCCAATAAATATTGTATAGGCTTAGCACGAACCCTATATGGAGTTTACATGTTTGTGCGATAAGCAGCAGTGTTGATTGCATATGCATGCCGTGCATCGGGCTAAAATTTAAATAAGCGCAGATCCATGGAAACCATGTTAAGCAACTCAAACACCTGCAGATATGCATGGGCAAACTCATTCTGTGGAACTGCACAAAAAGCCAATATGACCACCAGGCTTTTTTAAAAAAAGTAATCTATACAGTTTCAACACATTACATAGGTTGGTACTAGGCTAGCGGCCCTAGGGCCTATACAAGCCTTGCCATAACAATTCCCTGTCTATTTCTTCCCAAAATATCTACTTCCCTGGTCCTCTGTCTAGCAGGGTGACTAACATGATCCCTGGGTTGAATTTCCTATCTCCCATCCAATTGTCAAGGTTCCTTTTGAAGACAGCCAGAGAGGTGCTCAGCTTGACATGTATGGGCAGTCTATTCCAGAGTATGGGGAGTCTCTGGGTCAGGAACCTATCCCTCCAGCATGTTTTATTCATTGTGATGACCAGGTGTAGATACCTGGAGCATGTAGCTCTGAGGGACTGGGATTTCTTTAAGTGTAGCATGTCCAACAGCACTGGGTTTGACATGGTCTTGTATGTTAAGCAAAGATCGCTTCTGAGTAGACAATATACGACAGAGTATAGCTGGAGTTTTTTTAGATGGTCAGCATAGGGCATCTGCTTTAGGCCTGTGATTCTTTTAGTGAGGTATTTCTATGGCCTTTCCAGTTGTTGCAGATGTCTTGTGAGGTACATAACAAATGGGGTGTTGTACTCTATAATGGGTCTAATGAGGGATGAGTACAGTGGGACAGTAACCTCCTTTTTTCTGGATGAAAAGCCCTTAGTGATAAGGTGTGCCACATAGAAGGATTTCCTGACTGTTGTGGCTATGTGGTTATCGAAGGTGAGACCACTGTCCACCTGTGTCCCTAAGTCCCTTATCACATTTTCGGTGTTTAGTGTACTGCCACTTATGTAGTAATTCATGGGTACATGTTTTTCCCAAAGGGGATAACTATACATTTCTTGGCATTGAGCTTAAGCCCATGGCTCTGGCACCAAGCATCTGTTTCTGTAAGGCCCTTTTGTAGAATATCCACATAATTTGGGGATTCAGTAATGGCTCCCAGTTTGCAGTCATCTGTGAAATTTGTTAGCCAGAGTCCCTTAGTGTTGGCCTGTACTTCAGAGAAGTAGATGCCAAACAAGAGCAGTCCCAGGACTGAACCCTGAGGTACTCCGCTTGTCACTTGTCTGGAGCTGGATTTTGAGTTGGCTACTTTTACAGTCTGGGTTTTGTCAGTAAACCAGTTGGCAACCCATCGAGTGACATAGGGATTAATGCCCAACTTAGTAAGTTTATCTATGATTCCAGAGTGAGGGATGATGTTGAAGGCCTTGGTGAGGTCCATATAGGCTGTATGGATCGCCTTACCATTGTCCATGGCTCTGGAGACTGATTTGAAGACATCAGTCAGGTTGAGGAGACAAGATTGGCCCTTTACAAAAGCAAACTGGGTGGGGTCCAGTGGGTGAAGGTTGCCAATGTCTTTGTTTATGCGTTCCATGATAATGCGTTCCATGGGTTTGCAGATCAGGCTTATTGGACTGATGGGACGATAGTTCCTGGGATCCAAGGTGGATTCTCCCTTGTGGAGTGGGATAACTGTAGCTGTGCATCACCCATTGGGCATGGAGCCTGAGGTGAGGCTATGATTAAACATGACACTTAGGTGAGGTGCCAGTTCATTTTGTAGTTCATGTAGTACACAGCCCGGGATGTCATCTGGTCCCATGGATGCTGTATTCTTAGCTATCGAAAGTGTGTTTTTACCTGTGTGGCTGTGAGTACCAGAATTTGGCAATCTTTTGGTATTGAGATGGGCCCTTTAGGGGGTGAGAGGGGGGTGAAGTTGGCAACTTATTAAGTTTATCTATGATTCCAGAGTGGGAGATGGTGTCAAAGGCCTTGTCAAGGTCCAGTGAGGCTGTGTGGATCGCCTTACCCTCGTCCTCGGCTCTGGAGACTGATTCAAAGACATCAATCAGGTTGAGGAGACAAGATTGGCCCTTTACAAACCAAACTGGATGGGGTCCAGTGTTTGAAGGTTGCCAATGTCTTTGTTTATACGTTCCATGATAATGCGTTCCATGGCTTTGCAGATCAGGCTCGTTGGATTGATGGGACGATAGTTCCTGGGATCCAAGGTGGAGCCCGCCTTGTGGAGTGGGATAACTGTAGCTGTGTGCCACTCGTTGGGCAAAGCCTGAAGTGAGGCTATGATTAAACATGACACTTAGGTGAGGTGCCAGTTCATTATGTAGTTCATGTAGTACACAGACCAGGATGTCGCCTGGTCCCATGGATGCTGTATTCTTAGCTTTCGAGAGTGCATTTTTTTACCTGTGTGGCCGTGAGTACCGGAATTTGGCAATATTTTGGTATTGAGATGGGCCTTTTAGGGGGTGAGGGGGGGGTGAAGTTGGCACTGAATTGATCTGCCAGGATATTGGCAGTATTTTTGGGACCAGTATATTTAATGCCATTCTGTTGTAGCTCAGAATAGATCTGAGCATTGCCATTTAAATTCTTGACATAACTATAGAATGCCTTGTGGTTGTCCTTGGAATCTTTGGCAATTTTATTTTCATAACTTGTTTTGGAGGATTTTATGAGGGATCTCAGCTTCTTACTGAGGCTGGTAAGGGAGTTTTTTGCATCCTGGGATTTTCCTCTTTTCTGCAACAGTTTCTTCCTTCTGTTATATAATTTGTTTATGGCAGGTGACGACTGGATTGGGTTCCTTTTTTTGGAGGAGACTGGCTTGCTTCTGTTTGGAATGGCATGATTCATGCACGAGTGAATGTGCTCATACAGTGCCTTAGTGTAGGATTCAGTGGTCGAACTTCCAGTTCCCGTCTGCATGGGTGTCATGAAGTTTGTCACTTCTGACCTGAGTAGCATGAAGTTGGCTTTGGAGAAGTTTTTTATTGAAGTTTCCCTACTAGGGGGTGGGGTGGGATGTGGACATCAAGGGTGTTTAGCTTATGGTCAGACCTGACCAATGAAGGGGTGACCACTGGTGTGGAGCATCGATCTCCCATGTTGGTAATGACCAGGTCTAGGATATTTGAGCCCCTGGTGGGACTATGGATTAGGTGGTCCAAGGCATTGGAATTTATGGATTCCAAGAACCATTGGGCAAAGGTGTTGGTACTCAAATAGTTTTCCCAATTAATGGCAGGGTAGTTGAAATCACCTAGAATTAGGGTGTTTGATTGTATCTTAATATTATCTACTATATTTAGAAAGGTGTATTGAGAATCTTGGGGCATGGTGGGGGATCTGTAGCAAGCTACAATTTGGATTGCAGTTTACCTAGTGTTATTTGCACCTGTAGAATTTCAGATGCATTGCGTTGGGCAACTAGCCTCAGGTGAGAATATCCTTGGTAAATATGGACACTCCTCCCACCTTTAGTGCTTCGGTCCTGGTTTGTTGGCCAAAAAGTGTGGTAAGAATTGTAGCCTGGTATTGCAGGGGTGCTCTCTGGAGCCTTGAACCAGGTCTCAGTTATTGCACAAATATCGATGTTCTCCATTTTTAAGAGTGCCTCGAGAGAGTGCATTTTGAGGTTTAGACTTCTAGCATTGAGTAGCATTACCTTTAGATTTTGCATGCTTTTACATGAAATTGTATACAGTACAGAGTAGTGTGTATACTTGTTTCAGGCATACTGAATAAAATTTTTACAACTGATCAGCTAGGGTACATAGACTGCATTAGAAATGATTATTCAGGGGAAGTGTGTGTATTGAAAAGTGACACACACATGAACTGTAAGAATGAACACAGACTAAGAGGACAGGTGAAACATGGCAATGTACTGCAGATGAGGGCATGTCAATTTACGCACACCACAAAGAAAAGACAGTTGTAGCATGAGCAGTAGTCAAATATGTATATAATACATCATGAAATGCTGTTTACACCTCCAGTGTCATATCATCATACAGTTATTGTATATTATGTGGCTGTCACACAAGGTGATATATCAATGGAGAGGATTGTTTGTGATATAAACATCCTGACATGAGCAATGGAGAAGACATTTATCAAAGACGGTATATAAAACAAGGGTTAGGTGCATATTGTGAAGATGTGCAAAATGAGTTGCCTAAATTCTTCTTCTTTTGGCTTTTCCTGGTTAGGGGTTGCCACAGCAGATCACCTGTCCGCTCATGATTGGCAGTGGAGTTTTACAGTGTTGAGTTGCCAGCCAGGTGCCCAATCTTCCACAGAAGGCACACACACACACACGGACTCACGCCTGGGGCCAATTTAGAGTGTCCAAGTCACCTACAGCATGTCTTTGGGATGTGGGAGGAAACCAGAGCACCCAGAAGAAACCCATGCAATCACAGGGAGGACATATAGACTCCACACAGAAGGCACCCCAGCCGGGGATCGAACTGGAGAACCTCTTGCTGTGAGGTGGCAATGCTATCCGCTGCACCACCGTGGCTGCCCAAAATGAGTTGCCTGAATATGAATGTAAAATCAGCATAGGTCACAACCAAGCAGGACACATAGCAACAGGCTCATGGACAACAGCAGACAGAAGCACACACAATCATGGACAATATTAGAATAATACCACCATTAATCCCATGTTTTTGACATAGCATATGTGATTCTGAGTAATTATAGATGGTTCTATAATAGCACACTTATACAAATGTCATGATTTTTCAGTAATCTATAAGGGGAATTAGGCACAGCTTCCTCAAATTTAACATCTGCTGGAGGTGTTAGGAGGGACACTGTTGCACCTGTATTTGAAATTATGAACAATCCTGGCTAGTTGACAGGTGTGCATGCCATATATATGCACATTCCATACTGTTATGAATGTAACCCATGCCATTAATGTTGTTAATGAGCTATGTATTTACTTTGTGCATCACAGGAGCACTTATCACATATGCATCTTGTATAATACCTTGATAGGTCTTTTACATCATTGGAAACTAATATTTATGCAACAAAAAGAATACTTAGGTATGACTGATAAGATGTGTGGGAGCTCACTGTGTCACATGTGGTATACTTGAGTAACTCATCCCTGCAAGATGTTTTGGCAGGTACATGAAAAAGGGTGAATTGTACTCATTTATTGGTTTGATGAGGGCTGAGAACTATGGAACTATAATGCCCTTTGATGTGGATGTCCCACACATAATCAGGAGTTCTGTTACATAAAGTCAGCACTGTGGGCACATGCTGGTGGATGTTCCCCATACCATCTACCTGGGTGCAAAGATCACATATCACTTGATCTGCTCATATGGGGTGTTGTCTCTATATTATAATTAGCTTGTGCATTTGCTTTTATAACTTAACTGATTCCCTCATGATTTTTGTTCATCTACTGTGTCTCCATGGCTGTGGCAGCAATCCTTTGTGTGTGTTGATAATGTCTGTATTCTGCCAATACCACACTTGGATTTAATGATTGCCCACAATCTGCAGTCCTCTACAAAGCTGGTTGGACAAAGGATGTGTAAGTCAGTCTTGACATCTGAGACTTAAATAATGAACAGGAAAGGGCTTAGCATAGAGCCCTGAGGTACAGACCTGATAACTGAACTCTAGATATAGTTCACTTCACACACTTCAATATGTTTATCTGTCATGTATGTGATTCAGTGGTTTACCCGCTTAGTGATGTAGGTATTATGGTCACTTGTGGCAGTTTCTCAGTAATAGGTCAGTATGGATTTGTATCAAATGGCTTGGCCAGGTCAGGTTATGAAGGAAGAGAGTGTTGTCAGCATGTGTGCCTTAGTTGACCTGCTTGAGGACATCGAACAGATATGACAGACATGATGTAGCCTGAGCAAATCACATGTGTTTGGTACACATGTCAGGATATTACCTGTATCCTTTTAGAGAACGTCCATGATGACTTGTTGGTGTACCTCATATATGAGGAGAGTAAGGATGGCTCTATACATGCATGCATCAGGTGAATACCCCCCAGTCAGAAGGATGCATGTTGATGTACACTCTTATATAGAAACATAGGCTGTCTGTAGGCTGTGTTGAAGTATGGATCCAAATGTTTCTGGTAGGTCCATGCTTTGATTCACTCTATAGGCAACCTGTGAATTTGCCAGGGCCCACTAATTCTGTGTTATTAACCATAGAGAGCACACAGATAAGCTGCCTTCCTTAAAATAAAAACTAAGTAATATTTGCATGTACACTTTGGCTGATGGCCAGTGGTGACAGGGGAGTGATGTGTGAGACAAACTGTCAGCTAGCAAATTGTCTATTTCCCCTGAAAGGGTATGTCTGGTGTCACCCACACACACATCTATGTTTACTTGTGTACTCCCCTTAACATTTCACATTTATTGGAATACATGATTTGTGAAAAGACCTCCAAATACAACCTTGATCATTCGTCACATTCCACACACTGGTACTATGCACACAGTTGTACAACTGTACCAGTGTCATGTACTTACATCAATTGTACAACATATGCCTATATGTTTTTCATGGGCAAGCTGTGTCTGAGCGGCCTGATGCCATATCAGGACACATTAGAGATCAGTTGTTTGTGGCTCATGAGGAACATTTCCTGACACAAATGGTAATAGTCACACAGTGGTGCTGCTGACCACCTCAACAATCCTTGGGTACAGCAACACAACTGTACATACAAGGAATTCCACAAGGTTGCAATTGAATCAAAACATATCATACATTGACTGTGTAAATCAGAGCATAACAGTATGTGCATGAGACAAGACTTATGTGACCATGTAATCAATATGAATGTATATTGATGTCTGTCACAGAACATTTAATGACTGTATGTAAACACATGCACACCTGTGCAATACTGCAAGTGTCACTGTGATGGTGGAATGTTAACTGTGTATAAGGTTGATCTGCTTCACTACAACACATGTCCTGATATACCACCAAAATACATAATAGTGTATCATACTATGTCAACAGTTCTTAGGAGGCATATTACTACAGCTGTTATATGATCACGTAATGCAATGGCAGCAATGATCATTAATTCATTAGCTCACATCACAGATTGTAATACACTCTTTTAGCCATACTGTACATCCACACCTCAGTATAGCATGTCAAGTGACAGCAACATTGACACATCAACTGTTCATACGGCCATAGGACATTATTAGGCTAGAGGCCAACATCACATGTAATCTTAGCCATCATTATACCATGTAAAAATATTCCTATATCTATATTATGGAGATACTAAGACTATTGTGCATATTTGTATATTTGTTGGATTGCATTACATCCTGCCACTGTCCATATGGGATGTGTGCACCACACCATGACAGAATTAGAGATCACACATGCAGTGGACTAGAGATGGCTTGCATAGGCTCATAGAAGGATCTGCTTCATAATGTGTCTGTGCATATTTGACATGAAGACATTCTCCACTCCTCTGCACAAAGGATGTTATGTGGTCAGAGGAAAAAGGAGGATGGTGGATGTGTGGGGCTACGTGAAAGGTTCCTCCAAGTGGCAGTGAAATGAAGAGCAATTCCAAAGATCATACAATGACCACAATGTACCACCAATCGCACACACACAGCAGTAGACTGGGCCTGATTTGAACATTACACCTGTATAGGTATAATGCCATGCAATGTCACAGTAGCAACACTACATATGTCTGACTGTAACACTGTCACATTGCACTTTATGGAATATGATAGCATCATTGTATGCTGAGGAGAACATGTTGTGAGGAGTGTAGGACATGGATGGGGTTCCTATTATGTTATCGAAAGATAACATAATCGAACGATCAAAACTTCGAGATGGCAGCATTTCAAAGATTGCATTGTGGGATTGCAGTACAGTGAGGATTGGAATATTTGCCCTTTCCTCACTGCAGTGCGATCTCAGAGTTGGAATATATATTTAGCGGGGGTGTGGGGGGGGCACAGCCCCCCACAATACAAGCTTCAAAATGCTGCCATTTCAAAGTTTTGATTGTTCGATTATGTTACCTTTCGATAACATAATATGAACCCCATGGATGTGGAGTCACATCCTGGTGTGAAATTGTCTCAAAAGAAATAGCTATATGTATAGACACACAAGTTGTCGGCTGTCAAATTAGAACATCTATATGTGTAGGTAAAGTAGCTTGCAAACACAGTAATTAATATTACTGCCATAGCACAGTTTTGTCTTGAATACTGTCAGAGTGCATGTTATACAGGATGACATAATCATTGTATGCTGCAACAAGATGTTCAGAAGAGGGTTTGACATAGTTGTGTACTCACATATTCTAAAATTGTCACCACAGTGATTTTTGAATGTATACACAGTTGACTACAGTAAGAAGAGAACATCTACCTATTTACAAAGCACAGATTTAATGCAAGTGCCACAGCAAAACTGTGACTTGCATCAGACAACAGTTTATAACTGATGATGTCAGCAGGGTGTAGTGAGAAGAGGATGGTAGTAGCAGTGTCCCACATGCCAATGCAAAATAGTCTCTCATATGTCAGACAACTGAACACACACACATACACACACACACACACACACACACACACACACACACACACACACACACACACACACACACACACACACACACACACACACACCAAATGAATGCACTGAGAACAGAACCCCTACCTGTTTACAGAACACAGTACACAGAACACAGTACTTAATGCAAGTGTACAGCACAAGTCTGGCTTTTATAGTGCCCAACAATGGTTTATAACCGATAAGATAAGTATTGTCTAGTGAGAAGAGGATGTTAATAGTGATGTCCCACATGCTGGTGTGAAATATTCTCTTGAATGTCAAGCAAGTGAACACAGACTCACACAAGTTGACTGCAGTGAGATTAAAACCTCCACCCAAGTACACTGACTGAAGAACTTAGTATTGAAGCAAGTACCAACAACACAAGTGCCACGGCACAAATCTGACTTTTACACAGCTGCTGGACAATTTATAGTGGATGATACCATCATTGGATGTTTGATACAAGATGTTTGGAGGACTGAATGAAATGGATGCATAGTCATGTACAACTGTCAACATATTTGTACTCCATGGGATTGTATTTCTGATTGCAGGATACGTAGTTATGCTCTTCTGTCTAAATACATACACACACAACACACACAAACACAACAGTTGCCTGCAGTCAGATTAGAACCCCTACCTAACTAAGGGCACACACTAGAGCACTCTGCATTTAATGCAAGTGCCATGGCACACACCTGACCTTTATAATGCTGCTGGACAATTTATAGTGGATGACATCATCACTGGATGTTTGAGAGAAGATATTGGGAGGCCTGAATGAAATGGATGTGTAGCCATGTACAATTGTCAAAACATTTGTACTCCATGGGATTGTACTGCTGACTATAGGATACATAGTTGTACTCTTCTGACTAGACACACAACAGTTGATTAGAGTAAGATTTGAACTCCTACCTAAATAAGTACACTGACTTGAGAGCTCAGTATTTAATGCAAGCACCACAGAGCAAGATTGACTATTATAACATTGCTGGTAGATGTTTGGGAGAAGATGTTGGGAGGCCTGTATGAAATGAATGGGTAGCCATGTATGACTGTCAAAATATTAAAGTTATGCATGTTACTGAATTGATGATAGCAGGATACAGACTGATGTTCCTCTGACTATGCAACGCAGGCATACATAGAGACACACACATAATGTGGTTGTTCTTCTCATCTATCACACCTGTAATTATTTAGTTCCCATCTGCAAAACACAGTATGTGATGACTGCAACATCAGTAAAGTGTGCATTTACTTTATTAGAGTTGTCTTTATAGATGATGTTATCATCATTATATGATCTGGTTGACATATCCTGTTATGAAAATGGTATGTAAAGTGTAGATGTAGTATTCCTGTTGTGTTCCCTATGTGCAGGTGTACTTTAAGAGATAGCTTTACAAACTACATGCAAACAGCCGTCATGAATGCATGTTGCAGAAATAAGACATTTTTCCCAGTATGTTAAGTATATTACACACTCAAATTGTCACATGCAAACATACACATTTTTTATCATTTTTGAATGTTCATATTTATGAATAATTGCTGTCCAGATTAGTACAAGTATTAGATAATCTGAATGTGTATTGCTAGTATAAAGATGTAGATAATATGTAACAAAGCATTTTTTCCATGTACTTCTGTAGTGTAGTTGATTTTTGGGAACATACTGAGATATCAAGTTTCAAGTGCATGGGTTCAAGTAACACATGACTACAGTGTAAAAATGTTTTCAGTCATTAAAAAGTGCCTTCCCTTTGGTTGTGTTTTTATATGTAATATAAGGTGATGAAGACTAACTGGGCAGTAAACATAAGTAATACATGCTAATCAGCACTTTCAGTAGTGTACCACTGAGCAGTTGGTTTGCATGATCAATGGCAAAGTGTTTGCCCATGCGAGATACACATTTAAGGACTGTAACTTGAACTTGAAAAGTACTTATTTGTACTGGCAATGGTAGACACAGCTAGCAGATACTATGGTGATCACATATAGTTCATAGTGGAAATATGTCATAAATTGTCTAACCTTAAAAAAGGACTTATACTGCTTTCCCCATTTGTGCATAGTTAAGCTATGAGCAAACACAGGCCTCTGCTTCATTTATAAAATTATGAAATTTCTATTGGTTAGCTTTCCTCCCTGCAAACATGCTAATTGGAGAGGAGTGGCAGTCAGCACTTTGGATACTACTGAGTGTAATAAACACACTTGCTGCCTAGCTGACTCTGTGGCAGCAGGTGTAAGAGCACAGAGTTCTTATTTTAAGCCAATATGCTGCAGGGTTCAGATCCAGCTCTGTTGAACATTTTAAAATTTGTATTACTACTGCGGTGGTGGTGCTGCGGTAGCGTTGTCGCCTCACAGTAAGACACTGTTCTGTTCAATTCTCAGCTAGAGCATCTTCTGTGTCGAGACATGCATGAATGGGCATACCTTCATTGAAGGTTGTGCGTCAGGGCTGGCAACTTGGCACGTAAAAATCTACTGCCAATCATTAGTGGACTGGAGTTCCGCTGTGGCGACCCCTAACTGGGAAAAGCCAAAAGAAACAACATTAATGATGTAATTAAATACTTTTGTGTGATAATTATTTGAAATTTTGGAGGGAATGAATACAATGTAGTACTGTATAAAAACAAACAGTACTCAAGTGTAAAATGAATCTATATTGATATTGGCTGAATTTGGACTGTCATCCCAACAAAGACGGGTGACAATGCAATCATGTTGTATAGTCAATTGGACTGAATCAAGTATGTCAAGAAGATAGATGTGCAAAGTGGAAAGCTATGTATGGGACAATATTTTTTGGGGGGGCAGGGCCTCACTTATGAGTTTTTATTTCAGTAAGAGAGGAATGTTGGGTAAGGTTTATCGATATTTCTGGGTCAGGTAAGTAGGGCAGGTGAGGAAGTGGATGTAGACAAACAAGATGAACAAGACAAGACACATGGAAGGTGAGGGATACAACTGGTTGTGGGATATCATTACTGGGGATAGGGAGGGGACATCAGATGCCCATGCCCGTCAAGCATGGGAAAGTGACAGATGTCATCACCATCTCCTTACTCTGCTGGCTATTGAAGTGCTTGATTTTTTTTGTTTTCACACCATTACAGAGAGCATCCTCTCCATCCAGCAGAGGCATGCACCAGTGGTGCTTTCCACAACCTCATCACCATGCCAGGCATCTCTTGGCATGTGACAAAATCCCCACCTCTGCCAATACTCTCAGAGGGTACCACTTCACCCAGTTGCCAGGGTAATGCTACCTGATGTGAAGGGCCTAGGTAATGCATGGGCAGCAGAGGCAGTACTGCCAGATGTGATCCCAGATGTGCTGGGCATCAGTGCAGGTGCCAGTGGAGCAGGGGCAGGCTGAGCAAAAGTAGCTGGCCTACCTCCCTGTGCAGTAAAGTATTTTGTGAGTTATTAGAAACTGATGACATCAAAATGCGACCATACACATAAAAATAAAACATAAGGGTTGGGATAAAAGAAAAAAAGGAGATAATTAGTACCATCATATGTGACATACAATAAATTAGTACAATAGTAAGAATTTATTTATACTTTTACATTTAAGTATACTTTTTGACAACTATAAAGTATAACTGATGATTGCTCCAAGTGATCTTTGCAATATGCATGTGTGACATATATGCTAGATCAAATAATTCAGATAAGTTAACAGCATGGCAATTTTGTTGAAATTATTATGTAATATTTTTAAATGATTTTACTATATATCTGTTACTTGTGGGATTTGAACCCACAATGTCTGAATGCAGCATTACAATTGACTTATACAGTTGGCTTGTGCTACAGACTGAAGCATGCGTGCTTCATTTTACAGTTAAGATATGCATGCTTAATTCGCTACTACTGTATAAAAGAACAATCATTCATATAAAATAATAGTAATGTTGCACTGCATACATACCCAAAGTCTTTCTAAATGCTCAGCATGAGCTTCCCTGTTCACAGCTATCTCCTGGTTGGCTGTAGAATAAAAAATAGAGAAAAAGAGAAGAGCATTATGCATACCAGAATTGCCTATATGCAACTTCCTATCTAATTTAAATTATCTTTATCTGTATACTTACACAACTGTGGGATTTAAGCAGTCCTAAAGTCATCCAGCCACTGGATGAGGGTATACTACTTGCACCTTTTGATGTCATTAAAGTGGTGCCTGCATTGCTGTCCAGTGTGTGGAATGACAGTCGCACTAGAGACAGCCTTGGGCAGACTATTCCAAACCTCAGACTTGTACTGGAAGCAGGCAGAGTCCCCTAAAAGATCCTTCTACTGTTGTGCTTTACAAGGAGTCCGGTAAAAATTCTGAACTCCTTCACACTTCACCTTTGAGCCCTTAATTGGGCACCATACTTTCTAGCTCCAGACATGTCCACTCAGGCCAAACAGCAACAGTGAAAAGTGCTCTCCACCAGTTTGTGTTATCGCATCTAATGCTGCTGCGCAAACCCAAACAACCAGGTTAACTGACTTTGGGTGATGTTAAATGGAGAGCAACAGTGCCAAACACAGAGAAAGGCATTTTATGAACTAAGAAGGGTAATGCGACAGGTGGCATTAGTTTTTTGATTTGCATGCTGCTGTTCCTGTTAGTTGATTTAACTTTGCAGACATGTACTGGGGGTATGCATTTTATGACCTAACACATGGAAGTATACATTTTATGACCTAACACATTTTTATGTGGCTGTACACACAGATAAAATTAATTTATATGTTGTGAGATTTAAACCTATGCAAACTAGACAAAAACATATTCTTCCGCATAGATGATTTTTCATCCTTGCCACAGAAGACGTGCTTGTCAAACATGATCATTAATTATACATAAATACACATGACAGAATGAAGCATTAGCCATGTATGTGTGTTATCTGACAAGATCTGGTTTATACATTCATGAGGGAACCTAAAAGTGAGGAGCATTGTGTATGTGGACAACACAGAAGAAGATTGCTTTTATTTCGGATTAATCTGCACAGAAGACTACTGATCTCAATAAGGTATTATTGATTTTTTCAGTTACACACTAGATTTGCTCATGTGTTACTAGGAAAATATTTTTATATAAATATGCATTAGGAAATGCAACTTTTATCAGTATGCACTTCTTAGAAATTTACTGACGGCCAGGGCATTTTATCTTTTCAGATACACAGCCTTAACTTTCTTCATAAATGTTATTGTCACAATTATTTATCTTACACTCTTCTGTTTTTTTTCTGTGGAATGTAAATGTCCTATATTGTCAATAACACAGGGGTGTTACCCTTCTAAGATGGCCAATAGAGATCTCTTGAGGAGTGCTTGGCACAGGTAGAGGGGACTGACAATTGTATAAAAATGAATTTTCTGTTGTAAATGCGTACACATTTTGTGATAATTTTTTTTGGAAACTACTTATACCAACTAACTGACGGGTGATTCCTTGCTTGGTACAAACTCGTTTCCTGTTGATTTTGTGGTGAGGGAGTCAAATTCCATTTGTGCGTTGCCACAACCAACATTTTTTTAAAGAGGTTTGCTCTTGTTATTCTATTGTGACTGTGATATGTGACAGCCACATAACCTTTTATATCTTAATACCTGAAGTTTTGCATTTTTCCTGCGAGTAATATTGAAAAAAATAATAATAGGTTTATTTGCAAGCAGGACATTTATTTATGCAATATTTATGTGTAGTATCCTTCTTTTTTGTTTTATGACACATAGGATTATGGCACCCAAGTGTGCCAATCCCACAACCCCTCCCCCTTAAGTGACTCTGAGAATGATGTAATTTTCCAAGGATTTAGGCGACATAGGGATTCTCAGATTTCAGAGAGGATGTGGGGATATGTCTGGCAAAATGCAGATTTGGAGCCAGATAGTGAACAATGCCAATACCATGTGGTGGTGGTGGTGGTGGGGTGTGGCAGGACTTATGATCAGGTGCGTCATAGGGGCTACTGACATGATTTCATCAGCCCAGAGGAGATCAGTTGCAGTGTTCCATGGACAGCTGGCTACAGGGATGGGGTCTTCTACAGAGCCACTACTGACACCAAATTAAGAGTTTCTGTCCACTATCAGGGATTCAGAGAGCTCAGTGGAAAGAATGCACAACATCATGTGATTTATATTGGTTCTGCTGTTTTGGGAGGACAAATATGTCTCAGGAAGAACTTCCAGATAAGCTTACATATGTCAGTCTTTAACATTTTCTTGTATAGTAAAATATCCAAAGTAATAGTTCAGTTGTTTTATTTATTTATTTATTTTTTTTTGGGGGGGGGGGCTATTGATAAATTGATACAGTTAACAACAGATTCTGGTTTATTACATGTGAGCTTTGGGTGGACATGTCAGCCAAATTTCAGCTAAAAGTATTGCTAATGCACATATAAAGCCAACAAATTGGTCCCCCTGTGTTACTGGAATTGTGACAAGGGTGTCCTTAACTTTTGCTTAACTTCTTCCAGGATGATCCTCCCTAGCAAGTGTGGAGTCATCTGCACATAGTAAGCCAGACATTTTTATTTTACTACTGATGAGCATTTGACAGAAATATGCAATTATTCATATGTAAGAAGTGGGTGTCTACAGTATGTATGCATTTCTATACCGTCTATGATAGTGGTGCCAGTTTTAGCTTGTTAGCATATATTAAATTGTAGTGTAGGCAGGGGCGGCTCGTGGCATAGGGCTGCCGGACTGCAGCCCCCTCAAAAAGAAAAAAAGAAAGAAAAAGAAATGAAAAAATAAAAAAAATATTTTTAAAATTATGCGCATAGACCGAGTCCCGGCTTATCGGTCATGCGCATGCTCAGCCCCATAGGGGACACAAGGAGCGTCTGTGCACTTTTACAGTGCACAGACCCGCCAGGATTATGGGACGCGTCCGGACTGCAAGAGGAGCAGCAGGGACTCGGGACAGTGCCTCAGGGATCTCTGGCAAGGGCCGGAAGGAGCATGTGGATCTCGCGGGTCTTCAGTATTGCGCGGGAAGGATGTATGGATTGTACGGACGTTGTATTCATTCAGGATTCAGGTAAGGTGCCTTTCAATTTACAATGTTTATTTTTCTTTGTGTATGGTGCTTTACTGGAGTTTGTGTATGGTGCTTGTGCTTTACTGGAGTTTGTGTATGGTGCTTGTGCTTGCTTTACTGGTGTGTGTGTGTGTGTGTGTGTGTGTGTGTAAATGCCCCAGGTGCTTGTGGTGGTGTGGTAGGGAATGCCTCAGGCTTGAACCCTGTACCCTGTATGCAGGTGTTAAAGACTTGAGTTCCCTACCCACCACCATTTGTAAAAAAAATTCAGATTTTTACCTCATATTTGATCTGATCTGTTCCTCATAATATCTGTGGTTTGTAAATGTTGTAATGCTTGATATTTGATGGTGTAGTAGTAGCATTGTTGCCTCACAGCTGCAGGTTCTTGGGTTTGATTCTTGGCTGGGGTTCCTTCTTCGGGTCTGTATCTTCTCCCTGTGTTTGTGTGGGTTTGCTTTTGTGCCCTCCCATGTTACAAAGACATGTCTGCATTATTTCTTCCTGGGCCTCCGCTGAAAATTTGTTTATTTGTTCCAAGTCAGACTGTCCTGATAAAAAAGTGTTAAATAAAATTGATAGACAGTTGAATTTCAGACTTAAGGGTTTCTGAATGTTTAATTCCTGCGTATTTGATGGTGCAGTGGTAGTATTGTTGCCTCACAGCTATAGGTTTTCTGGTTTGATTCTTGGTTGGGGTGGCTTCTGTGTGGAGTCTGCATCTCCTGCCTGTGTTTGTGTGGATTTGCTCTGGTGCCCTGCCATTTTACAAAGATGTGTCTGCAGTTTTAATCCTCATGCCTCTGCTGAAAATTGTTTTTGTTCTGTCCGCAGTAAATTTGACAGGCATTTGAATTTCAGACTTCAGGTTTCTGAATGTTTAATTCCTTGCAGATTTGATGGTGCAGTGGTAGTATTGTTGCCTCACAGCTATAGGTTTTCTGGTTTGATTCTTGGTTGGGGTGGCTTCTGTTTGGAGTCTGCATCTCCTGCCTGTGTTTGTGTGGATTTGCTCTGGTGCCCTGCCATTTTACAAAGATGTGTCTGCAGTTTTAATCCCTCTGCTGAAAATTGTTTTTGTTCTGTCCGCAGTAAATTTGACAGGCATTTGAATTTCAGACTTCAGGTTTCTGAATGTTTAATTCCTTGCAGATTTGATGGTGCAGTGGTAGTATTGTTGCCTCACAGCTATAGGTTTTCTGGTTTGATTCTTGGTTGGGGTGGCTTCTGTGTGGAGTCTGCATCTCCTGCCTGTGTTTGTGTGGATTTGCTCTGGTGCCCTGCCATTTTACAAAGATGTGTCTGCAGTTTTAATCCCTGCCTCTGCTGAAAATTGTTTTGCTCTGTCCGCAGTAAATTTGACAGGCATTTGAATTTCAGACTTCAGGTTTCTGAATGTTTAATTCCTTGCAGATTTGATGGTGCAGTGGTAGTATTGTTGCCTCACAGCTATAGGTTTTCTGGTTTGATTCTTGGTTGGGGTGGCTTCTGTCTGCATCTCCTCCCTGTATTTGTGTGGATTTGCTCTGGTGCCCTGCCATTTTGCAAAGACGTGTCTGCAGTATTAATCCCTGCATCTCTGCTGAAAATTGTTTTGTTCTGTCCGCAGTAAAATTGACAGGCATTTGAATTTCAGACTTCAGGTTTCTGAATGTTTGATTCCTTGCAGATTTGATGGTGCAGTGGTAGTATTGTTGCCTCACAGCTATAGGTTTTCTGGTTTGATTCTTGGTTGGGGTGGCTTCTGTGTGGAGTCTGCATCTCCTCCATGTGTTTGTGTGGATTTGCTCTGGTGCCCTGCCATTTTACAAAGACGTGTCTGCAGTTTTAATCCCTGCTGAAAATTGGTTTTGTTCTGTCCGCAGTAAAATTGACAGGCATTTGAATTTCAGACTTCAGGTTTCTGAATGTTTAATTCCTTGCATAATTGATGGTGCGGTGGTAGTATTGTTGCCTCACAGCTATAGGTTTTCTGGTTTGATTCTTGGTTGGGGTGGCTTCTGTTTGGAGTCTGCATCTCCTGCCTGTGTTTGTGTGGATTTGCTCTGATGCCCTGCCATTTTACAAAGACGTGTCTGCAGTATTAATCCCTCTGCTGAAAATTGTTTTTGTTCTGTCCGCAGTAGAATTGACCGGCATTTGAATTTCAAACTTCATGTTCTTCAGAATACATAGTAGCACAACCTTTTTCTAGCAATTTTCTAAGTTTATAAGATGAATATTTTAAATTTGTCCCTATTTTTGGGACTGTATTCCCCATTATTGGCTCCAGGTTTTGTGCTAAGGTTGACAGCTATGGCAAGAACTGAATTCACTGAATATGGACTGTAGAATTGTGCATATTTACTGATAAAGGTGCATTGTAGAATTGTGCATATTTACTGATAATGGTGGACTGTAGAATTGTGCATATTTACTAATAATGGTGGACTGTGGAATTGTGCATATTTACTAATAATGGTGGACTGTAGAATTGTGTATATTTACTAATAATGGTGGACTGTGGAAGTCTGAGTAGACTTTTTATGATAAATGTTCTCAACTGGGCAGTTTTGCCATTATGGGTGCATATGTTTTGTTTCATTGCTTACTGGAAAAATGTTCAAAACAAATTTAAAACACCCTCTAACAAGTGTACTGTATTGTACAAGGAATATAATTTTAGTACAATGAGGAAGGTGTATCAAAGAGCACATGTATGTTTCATATGCAAGGGGCCTATGATTGAAAACAGCCCAAAATTAATCTTTATCTGCCACTGGCAAAATGTATTTTCTTTGAATGTGGGTTTCAATGAATGTGAGTTTCAAGGGCAGAGAAGTTTTAATGCTAAGTTTTCATTGTGAGACTGCATTGCTTTGTTTAACAGATTACTTAATGTTTGTGCTGTAAAATACAAAATAAAACTTTCAAATGAAGTCCAATCATTGAAGTAAAGCAGTATGCACATTAGTGTTTATGGTAAATGGAGTGAAATAGCCAAGTAATGGTTAATTGGAATGGCTGCAGAGGCTCCAGTTCAACCATTATTTTGTCAGGGGAAGGGCAGCAAACTCAGACAGGCCCAGCTGAACTATACCTCCCAACTGTCCAGATTTTCAAAGAATGAATAGATTTTTGCTTCTTATTTTGGTTTGTTGTTCATAAAATTTGTAGTTTTAATTCCTAAATGATTTGCCAGAAGTCACTAAATAATAAGTTTCAGACTTCATAACCTTCATAAAATGCATGTTAAAGTAAGAGCCGTTCTATCAACTGTCTCAATTTATACAAGAGCAATTTTAGTACTGTTTATATGTGCCCCAATATATTTGGCCTTGTTCAGATTTACTGCATTAACAGGTTGAGAGGTACATGCAAATAAATTGCTTTATAGAATTAGGCATAGCCAACCTCTCAACTGTCCCCAATTTTTGGCTCAAAATGTTGCTCTTCCCCTAATAATCCCTCCAAAATAGCAATTTTGGAAGAAAACATGGAGGGTTTACAATTAAGAAATAACTGTAATAATCAAAGTTATAGATTACTTGAAATGCATGTAGATTCTTTTATTTTGTCAGCTGCTCAAGGTAGCAGTACTAATATTAAAGTGTCCCTTCTTTGACAGGTAGAAGCTGTATTGTGTGTCTATTTTATATTTTTGCATCACATTTTTGGTCCATTTTTCATAAAATTGTGTTTTTGGCAAATTAGTGACAAATCACTAAAGACTGAAGTTAGAAAATGACAGACATTTGAGTTTCAGATTTTATACCCTTCAGAAAATTCATACTAATGCAAGACCTATTCTATTATCTTTCTAAGTTTATTAGAGCAATATTTAAAAATTGTCCTTCTTGTTGTGCCTTTGTCCCACTTCTGTGTATGGCTTTGTCCAGATTTCTTGCTCTTGAAGTTGAGAGGTATGACAAATGTGTCAGGGCCATCACAGTCAGCCAGAGAGATTTCAAATTGTGACATGCTTGTTGCACCCTCCCCATGTAGTGACTCTGGATGTGTCCAAGCAAGGCAAGGAGTAGTTGTATCTACCTTGGATGGGGAGGACACACTGCATAAGTACTACAGTGGCTTTTCATCTGTCCTTGATTTTGCAGAATGGTCTGGTTTCTGTCATATTTTTGTACTGTTGATTTATGCTTATTACTCAAAGTGCCTGTTGCTCTGTGTTTAAGTAGCAATGCTTTAATGACCATAAGGTAAGCTTGTCTGACATCGTAAGATGCAAGTAAGCTTTAATAAGCATACTGTTAAAGAATTGCCAACATTGAAAGCCTTTCTGTTGTTGCCATGCAGAGAATACTTGACTAGATAATGTATAAGCCTTGGGTATTAAAGGACAGGATTCCATTATTTTAAAAGCTCATTACACTTGTTGGAGACTTCCAGTCATCTCTACAGGCTTTACCCGTAAACTAAACAGAATGCCAATCATGTGTGGTCCATAACCTGTACAGTAATCCTTTAAGCAATGTATCTTGAGCTTGTTTCTTGTTTGCTTTTCATTTTTACTTTTATCATGTTTTCCCCATGAAACGTTGTCAGGCAGCAGGTCTTTTGGATAAGAAACATTTTACAAGTGGGGGCATCACATAGATTTCTACTTTCAGCATGTTGCTTGGTACTTTAATAAAGCTGAATATATTATAATTAGAACTGCAGTGCAAGGAGAAGTAGTTTGAGTTGAGTGCTTCTGGTTTTTCTTATACTTGATTTTGACTGGCATTCCAGTAATGTATTTAAAAGTAATTTATTTTTTCATGCCTCACAACCTTTTGTTTCCATCTAGATATTAAGTAAGCTGTCATGCAGCCAATGCATTGAAATATTTTTATTCTTCTACACTTATTTTTGTCTTGATTGGACTTTCATAATGATGGTTTGCCACCCAGGGCAGCGTATTTAATTAAAGTTAGTTTTTGTGGTTTTGTGCATAGCTCCTCCCCTTTATGGTTGACCACACCCCTTCATTCAGCGTCTCCTGCAGCCCCCCTGTGATTTGAAGTCACCAGCCGCCACTGAGTGTAGGTATTCATTTCTTTCCTGTGTTTGTTACTTATTATCATGGGTGATCCTGACAGTGGAAGACACTTGCCACCTGAGTAATCACAGATTTTTATGATAGCGGTGGCCAAAAAGAGGCACAGTCAGGGGGTGCAGAGGTTGACCGTGACACTGAGACAGACATTCAGCCATCCACTGTATTTCTATCAGACACAGCCAGTAGGTCTATGCATACCTATTCCAGTGAGCTCTCAGATATTGGAGAGTGGTGGGCGAGACACTTGATCAGGGTAGTGTGGTTACTGGGGCTTCAGTGACTGTTGACTCTGGCCATAGCCAAAGTGTGGGTAAGTTGTCATGCAGGAGGGTTGTTAGGGTCACTCAGAGGAAGCCTGCTGTCCACCTTTCACCTGATCCTGGTGTGTCTTTCAGTGCCACTGGATGTATGCTTAGGGCTGTCATGGAGACACATTCCAATAGGGCCTCCAAGGAAATTCTTAGGGTTGTAGATGTGGCACAGGCTGATATGCATGACTGCCTCCACCATGTTGCCAATTCTATGTATTGGATGAATGACACTTTAGAATGCACAATGTCTGTGATGGAACATCTGATGGTAGGGGGATGACATCCATGTGTACATAGGAGAGCCACATCATCTGATATTAGCCAATAAGGTGGTGCCAAATCACACTTTAGCAGTGGCACTACTTCCTCTGCTCTGTCAGTGGTTCAGGTGTCCACACCCAGACATGATAGGTCATGAGATCATGGACCTGAGCATACTTGTGAGCCGAGGTCATTCAGCAGACATCAGTCACATTCAAGAAGCAGCAGTGCATCTGATTGTGGACATGGAAATGCCAGGGCAACTCCTGCCATAGCCAGTTCACATGGTCAGAAGTGATGATGATGAACTGTCATCTCTACCATGCATGGCTCACACTAGTCCTACATACAGTCCATAGAGCTAGCGCAGAGCTAGGCTGTGTTCTTGCAGACACCCACAGACACGTTTCACCTTGAGAGCCCACAGAGGCACACACATAACAGTTATGTGTGTCAGTAGTGAGGCTTACAGCTCTCAGCGGTCATTTGCTATTTTATTCAAATGTCTACCTGTCTGTCTTTCTTGCTCACATGCACTCACTACCTTTTGTGTCAGCCTAGGCCTCCTGCCCCCCCCCCCCCACACACACACACACATGCACACTACATCCTGTGCAAATGATGATGACTGTGCTAAATCCTTGATTTTCTATCTTTTGGATTCAGGGATACATAAGTCTTTTGTCTAATGCCTAGAGTGTGTAAATGACTGAGTACTTAATATGTCTGTGTTTGTGATGCTCTTTTGCAAATTGTAATGCTTTTTTAGATGTTTTTGTACTGTGTACATGCCTCTCAACCTCTTAGAGCAACAAGGCTGGATCACGTCATAAATAAAAGTGGGACAAAGGCCCAAAAATAGGGAGGATGTTGAAATAGTTTGATCTTACAAACTTAGAAAGTTGATAAAATAACAGGTTTTGCATTAACATATGATTTCTCTGTGGGATAGGAAGTCGGAAACTGAAATGTGTGTCATTATTTTCTAACTTCAATCTTTAATGATTTGCCAGTACAAACCACAAGGCCAAACTATGGACATTCTGTGAAAATCTATACATTTGAGAGGTATAAATGTGAGAATCTTTGATGCGTGAGTTGATAGAGAACACATGTATTGACATAAGTCAGTGCTGTAACATATTGATATCATTGCTTTAAAAATAGCCCACCTCATACTTACATTAGCAAATTACAGTATGAAAGGATATGCCATTCATTTGTGTTCTTAAACATTTATTTTTCTATTCCAGGTTCACACTTACCTTGGAAGTTTGTCAATTGCAAGAGTTTTAATTTGGGGCTGACTCTGTCTGATACTAGCAGTACACAGACATTACATGGATAAGTAAAGGTTGTGAGCATCACCTGGCATCAATGTCACTGTATATATATGTGTGTAGGATGTAGGTTTTAGCCCCTTAGGTGGTGAGCGTGTGTGCTAAGCATTGCCTATTGGCCAGTGTGAGGGCATATTATGCATGTCTATGTCTGCCTACACCCACAGTGGCTGGTGGTTCCCCCTCTGACTCCTCACCTGCGTGTGGCTTTGGTGACCTTGCCAGTGGTGGTGGGATGTGTGGTCTTTCCCCTTGGTATTCCTGCTGAAGCCACTTTTTCAGAACAATATTGTAAAGCATGGGACAGACAATGAATGTATCTAGGCATTGGAATCGTGACTTCAGCAGCCTAAAAACACATTCTATGATATTTCTTGTTTCAGTGTGTGCCTCATTATAACATTCTTCAGGTTGTGTGTGCATTGATGATGGACATCATTAGCCATGGTCTAAGTGCATAACCTGTGTCCCCCAGAAAATAACCCTGTGAGATATCTCCTCAGTAAACATATCATACAGTTGATAGTTGTGCCAGACGTGTATCATGGTAACTGCCTGGATTGCCAGCACCTACATTCAGGATGATTCCCTTAGCATTACACATGACTTGGCAGTTATTGAAGTGGGAGCACTTTCTATTCATGTACACCATTCCCTGTTCCCCAGGTGGCGCTTTAATTCCAAAGTGTGTACAGTGTATGGTACCCAAGACTTTAGGGTAGTGTGCTACAGGGTAGAACTCCTGCATAGTTGTGGCTCTGTCCTCAGGTATATGGGGTAAATATATGTAGTCACTGGCATGTTGTATCACAGAATTCAGGAATTGATGTAGGATCCTGAATGCTGATGCCTGTAAAACCCCTAGAATGTCCTCCGCTAGTCTCTGTAAGGGTTCTGTAGCTAATATTCTAAGTGCTACACACATCTTAGTCTCCAAAGGTATTGGTCCCCCCCCACCCCGTTTTCCCTTGATCTCATTTGAGGATGACAGAAGTTGCAGAGTTCCTGTAGTGTGGGTCTATCTACCCTATAGTGCTCTACAATTTCCCCTTCGTGCAGACTCTGAAAAGTTAAATGGGGTCTAAACACCCTTCTCCTTCTTTGCTGTGGTCTGTTAGCAGCAGTAGCTGCACAGACTTGGGTTTGTTGCACATACATATGGGTGCAGGTTCAATAAAGCCTGCACGATCAGCTAAACCCATGTGCTCTTTGCACCATGCACACAATAGCTCACCATTTTGTTTTCAGTATGTGGCTCTGCACACTGTGTAGATCCACGCAAACATGATAAACCTTATGTCATGCTAATTATAGCATAAGCAGCTGAATCGTATGCTAATCAACCAATCCAAGATGGGGGAGCTATTCAACAAGCTATAAAGCAACTGTGTAGACTCAGTACTGTTTTTTCATGTGAATTCCAACACCTATTGGACTACAACCAGGTATACTAGGCTACATGGTAAGAATGTTAGGTGCTACTGTTTCTGTTATTCATGTGTATGTGCAGCAGGCCGAAATCTATTCTATTGTTGCTAATAGACCATGGCCAAGAAGGAGAAGGGTGAGACTGGAATGTACACATTACAAAAACCTGTAAGAAGACAGTACAATTTGCAAAACAACATCACAAACATGGATATACTAAGCACTAAGTCAGCCATGCACCCTGAGCATCAGACAAAAGACTTAGGTATCCCTGAATCCCAAAGATAGAAAACAAAGATATGGCACAGTTATTATCATTTGCACAGAGTGTTGTGCATGGGGGGGGGGGTCTAGGCTAACCAAAAGGTAGTGTGCACATATGAGTGAGAAAGAGAAACAGGCAGACATTTGGATAAATTATCAAATGGCCACTGAGACAGAGTGCACTGTAAGCCTTACGACCAACCCATGCAACTATTGTGTGCATGTGTGTGTGCGTGTGTGTGTGTGTGTGTATGTGTCTGTGTGTGTGTGTGTGTGTGTGTGTGTGTGTGTGTGTGTGTGTGTGTGTGTGTGTGTGTGTGTGTCTGTATGGGCACTCCAGTTGAAATTAGTGTGTGAGTGTCTGCAAGAACACACCCATGCACTGTGCTAGCTCTATGTCTTCTTATGTCAGACAGGTGTGAGCCATGCATGATAGAGGTGAAAGTTCATCATCATCATTTCCATCTATGAGAACTGGATCTGCCAGGAGTTGAACTGGCACATCCATGCTCGCTCACATTCAGATGCACTGCTGCTGCCTGAATATAACTGATGTCTACTTTATGAGCTCTCCTCATGAGTACACACAGGACTATGACCCCATGGCTTGCCATGTGTGGTTGTGGACACCTCAACCATTGAAGGAGAAATGGATGTAGTGCCAATATTGGAGCATGATTGGCCATGGCCATGTCAGTTAATATCAGATGATGTGGCTGACCTATGTCCATGTGGATGCCGTCCACTCCCAGCAAATATTCTATCACAGATGTCTCACATTCCAACATGCCATTCATCCAATCCATTGAATTGGCAATACAGTGGAAGCAGTCACACATGTCAGCCTGTGCCACATATAAAACCCTAAGCATTTCCTCGGATGTTCTATTGGAATGTGCCTGCACCTCCATGATGGCCATAACCATATGTCACGTGGCATGAAAAGACATACCAGGACAGCTAAAGGATGAAGAGCAAGCCTCCTCAGAGCACCCCTAACAACCCTCTTGCATGTTACCTCGCCTACACTTTGGCTACACTACTCTGATAGTGTCTCACCCTCCACATGTCCAAAATCTGAGGGCTCAGTGGAATAAATTTATATAGGACTACTGGCTATGCCTGATGGAATTACAGGGAATGACTGAATATTGACCTCAGTGTCAGATTCAACCTCTGCAAACCCCAACTTTGGCCGCCATCAACACCAGAGTCTGCTGATACTCTGATATCAGGTGGTAAGATTCCTATACTTCCACTGTCAAGATAACATGTGATAATAAGCGACAAACACAAAAAAAGAAATTAATAGTTACACTACCAGGATTTAACATATACTAACACTGATGCCACTATTACAGATGATACAGCAATGCACACACACTCATGATACCCACCTCACACATATGGATAAATGCATATTTCTGTCAAATGCTCATCAGTACAGAAATGAAAATGTTTGGCTTACCATGTGCAGATGACACCATATTTGATAGGAAGGATCATCCTGAAAGAAGTTAAGCAAAACGTAATGCAACCATTACAATAACAATAACACAAGTGGAAACATTTTTGTCCTTTATATGTCCATTAACAATACATTCAACTGGAACTTGTATGACATGTCCACCCCAAGCCCATGTGTAACGAACTAAAATGTGTTGTTAACTGTATCAGTCTTTAAATAGGTTCTCCCCTCCCCCCCCAAAAAATATAAACCAGCTTAACTATTGCTTTCAATATTTTACTATACAAAAAAATTTTAAAAAATTGACATATGTTAACCTACCAGGAAGCTCCTCTTGGGACATACTTTTCCTTCCTGCAACTGCAACACCAACATCAATCGTATGGTGTTGCACACTTTCCACTGAGCTCTCTGGATCCCTGACAGTGGACAGGAACTCTTCATTTGGTGTCAGTGGTGGCTCTGTAACAGGCTCCCCCCTGGTAACCAGCTGTCCATGGCCCACTGCAGCTGCTCTCTTCCGGGCTGATGAAATCATGTCAGTGACCCTAGGATGCACCTGATCATATGTCCTGCTGTGTCCCCATAACATTGACTTTGTTCACTATCTGGTTACAAATTTGCATTCTTCCACACATATCCCCATGTCCTCTCTTAAGCAGAAATGCACCATGTTGATGAAAGGCTTGTTCAATCACATCATTCTCTGAGTCACTGAAGAGGGGTTTGGAGGGATTTGGACACTTGGGTGCCATAGTCCTAATTGACATAAAACACAAAAGAAGGATACTACACAAATATCACATAAATAGACGTCCTGCTAAGATATTATGCATATTATTAGTAATATTACCCACTGGAGAAAGCAAAATCTTTAGTTATTCAAACATAAAAAGAGTTATGTGATTGTAACAAATCCCAGTCACACACAAACCAAGGTTTGATCCAAAACAGGTACTAGCAATAGCAAGACAAATATCTATAAAAACAACAGACAAATGTCATTTTGTACCAGAGAAGGAATAACACATCAGTCAGTTGTTATAAATGCTTTCAAATACACTCTCCCAAAAACATATGTACACTTTTATGACAGAACAGTCATTTTTATGCAATTGCCAGTCACCTCTACCTGTGTCCAGCACTCCCCTAGAGATGTCTATGGGCCATCCTAGTAGGACACCCCTGTGTCATTAACAATATAGGACATTTGCATTTCAATTAAATAACATAAAAGAGTGTACAGAGAAACAGTTGTAACAGTAACACTTGTGATGAAAGTTAATAAGGCTCTGCATCTGAGAAAATGCTTACGCCATCAGTAAACTTCTAAGAAGTGCATATAGATAAAAGTCGCATCTATATATATTCAGGGGATTAAAAAAACTACACAGTCATTTTCCATGTGCACACGGTAGCAATGAAGTTCAGATTCAGTAAGTGCCGTGTATAGGCACACACCCCAGTGCAAACAAAAACAATGTGGCATGTTAATTGCAGCATAAACAGCTGAACTGCATGCTAATCAACCAATCCAACATGGTGGTGGCTCCATACCTCTCAACCTCTTAGAGCAAGAAATCTGGACAAAGTCATAAATAAAGTGGGACAAAGGCCCCAAAATAAGGATAACGTTTTAATATTGCTCTTACAAACTTAGAAAGTTGATAGAATAACAGAGTTTGCATTAACATGAATTTTCTGAAGGGTATGAAGTCTGAAACTCAAATATCTGCTATTATTTTCTAACTTCAGTCTTTACTGATTTGCCACTAGTTTGCCAGAAAACCACACTTTTTTGAAAAATGGACCATAATTATGAGGCAAAAATCTGGACATTCTGCAAAAATCTGTACAGTTTAGAGATATGGGTGGAGCTATTTAACAAGCTTTAAAGTGTCTGTGTAGACTCTGTGCTTGTTTTTCCTGTGAATTGCAAAACCTTTGGAATACAGCCACAGAAAGGAGTCTACATGGACAGAATGTTAGGGGCTGCTGCTGCTTTAATTCATTTCTATGTGTTACAGGCTGAAGCCAATGTTGCTGCTGCCAATAGGCCTAGGCCAAAAGGGAGAAGAGTTTTTAGGGCCTGTTTAAGTTTTCACAACTTACATGATGTGGAAATTGTACAGTGCTACTGGGTTGACAGGGACACACTACAGGAACTCTGTGACCTCTGCTGTCCTCATTTCAGAGCCAGAGCCAACTGAGGGGAACAGATCCCAGTGGAGACAAAGGGATGTATAGTCCTTAGAATCATAGCTGAAGGTACCTTTCAGAGACCAACGGGACATGTTGGGGGTATCACAGGCATCAGCATCCAGGATCCTCCAACAATTCCTGGATGCTATGCTCCACAACATGCCAGTGACCACCTATATTTTCCCCGTAGTTCTGAGATGAGGGCCAGAAAATGCAGGAGTTCTGCCATGTAGCACACTACCCTGAAGTACTGGGTGCCATAGATTGCACTTGTATAGAAATGAAGGCAACACCCAGGGAACATGGTATTCTCTACATAAAAAGAAGAAGCTACCACTGTATCAACTGCCAAGTCATGTGCAATGCCAAGGGAATCACCTTGAATGTGTGTGCTGGCAACCCTGGCAGATACCACGACTTACATATCTAGCACACCTCCCAACATACCTCTCAACTGTCCTGATTTAGTCATAATTTCCAAATTTAACACTGTAATTCTCTGCTCTTCCCGTATTTCCAAGTGCCAGCCTTTTATTCCGATTTATTATTCAAATCGGCAAGTCCACTGACAAATGCAAGTTTGTAAAGACTTGCACATATTCTATAGTGACATACCAAAAGTAACGTCTTTCCTTCTATCTTGTTGCTAAGGTACTCCTGTGCCTGAAAATTCAATTGGAATGAGTCATTTATTCTGTGGCTGTGCAAGGGTGTTCTGTAAAATTTTGCTGCCTTAAAACTTAAAACATATCGTCTGTGATTTAGGCTCTACCCCCTGCATCAGTTTCAACTTGATTTGACCCACATACCATTTTGAAAAAGGGTGAAGTGTAAATGCAGTTCTGAATTTAAGTTTACATGTTCCCAGATACAAGTGAAGTTTCAGGAAAGAGTGGTATGATGGAGTAATTATTTCCTGTATTTTTTATAGTCTGGAGTTTAAGGAAGTTTTTTTTGCAGGAAAATATAAGGTATGTTAATTTCAAACTGTTATAATATTGGAGGCAAAACATATTTTAACTAGATTAGATATTTTGGAAAAATGTTAACTAAATAGTAAATAGTTTACATGTTTTGATAGCTTTACTTGTTTTGCTGAGAACTTAGATTTTTTCCCCTACTGTTATAAAATATTATTATAATATTCTGGTTAGATGAGTTAAGGATGGCAAAAGGAAGTTTGTAAAAAACCTGCACAGATAAATGCTAATTACTGAGTTAATGTGGCCTTTTGAAATTAATAATCTCAATATTTGAATTCTATGGTTTCTTTATTGGTTTAATTATTACAATTAACTCCCGTTCTCTGTCAGTGTGTCGGTGCTTGTTTAATAATAAAATGGAAGCAATATCAGATTATTTTAAAATGTGTGTGTGTGTGTGTGTGTGTGTGTGTGTGTGTGTGTGTGTGTGTGTGTGTGTGTGTGTGTGTGTGTGTGTGTGTGTGTGTGTGTGAACTCTTACTTGTGGATGTTCCAGGTGAGAATTATAAGGTGAGTTACTCAAATTGTCAAAGGATTGGGTGGGGGTTTTCAAATGCATGATTTAATCTGTTTCTCTTTTGTTTTAGTCATATTATTTGGTATCTAGATTATACTACTTCTACAATGTAGAGTTTCTGAACATTGAATTTAATGACATTAATATTTCTTGAGGCATATTTTGGCCATTTCTGTGATGCACTGTGGATAAATTTGCTTGCAGTCATCTTTCTTATAAAGAACTGATAGGGGTTCTTTTATGCTGGCAAATGGGTGACTAAGGAGAAAGCAGTTTTTTGAGGGAAAACAAGAGACTCAAGACATGTTTAAAAAGGCCATTCTTTGGTTTGGGCTAGCACATTGGCTAGTGTGATTATGATTTGAAAGTAAGATAATGCGCATCAGGGCCTTTGGTATTTGTTTACTTATTTATGTTTGCTTTCTAGCCACAGTGGTTAGCATTGTCGCCTCACAGCAAGAGGTTCTCCCGTTCGATTCTCGGCTGGAGCACCTTCTGTGTGGAGTCTGCATGTCCTCCCTGCAGTCGAGTAATGTTAAAGACATGCATGTAGGTGCGAGTGTGAATGGGCATGCCTTCTTTGAAGGTTGGGCATCGGGCTGGCAACTCGGCACCATAAAAATCCACTGGCAATCATGAGCAGACCAGAGTTCTGCTGTGGCGACCCCTAACCGGGAAAAGCCGAAAGTCTTTTTTATTCATGTTTGCTTTCTATGTCTGAAATGCAACATTTGGTTGATTTATTATATGTAACATGTATCAAAAATCAGGTGTCTAATGCAATCTTGCATGTTCTTTTGTGTTTCTGAGTGGTGATATCCTACAATCCTACCAAAAATGGGAGGATCTGTGATGGTTTTTATACATATTTCATGATAATTAGTTGTCCAGATTTTTTGCTTGATGTACCTATTTTTCAAGTGCCTTTGTCCAGATTTTTGATCTCTGAAAATTGAGAGATATACCTCCCAACTGTACCAGATGTTTGCTAGGGGGGATATCCTACAGGGTCATTTACTGGGGGATGCAGGCTATGTACTGGAACTGTGGCTGATGACACCTATCAGAAATGCACGTGGACACACACACACACACACACATACACACACACACACACACACACACACACACACACACACACACACACACACACACACACACACACCCATGGAAGAACACCATAATAAGGCACACAATCAAACTAGAAATATCATAGAGAGTGTGTTTGTGCTGAGGTCACAGTTCTGGTACTTAGATACATCTGGGAGAGCCCTGTAGTACAATCCATGGATGTGTACTGGAATGTTTACAGTATGTGCCATGTTACACAACATCATCCTGAGGAAATAGCTTCAGGAGGATCAGCAAGGAAAAGGGCCACACATCTCAACACTGATAACAAGGTTGCCACAGCCACAGGCAGATAAGGAGTCAGAGGGGCAACCACCAGCTGCTGTGGGTGTAGGTAGATGTAGGCATGTTTATTATTCCCTTGCAGTGGCTAAGAGACAATGCATAGCACAGTCACTCACCACCTAGGGGCTTGAAACCTTCCTCTTACTCACATAAATATAGTAATGCTGATGCTAGGCAACTCGGACAACCTTTACCTCCCCCTGTATTGGCTGTGTACTGCTTGCATCAGACAGAGTCACCCTGAACTAAAACTGTGGCAACTGCTGCATTTACAAGGTAAGTCCTGAACCTGGAGTGTATTGCCTAATGATATGAATGTGTGCTATATCCTTTTATTCCATTACTTGGTCCAGTAAGCAAGTAAAAGGTAGTGAGATTTATAAAGAAATTATCTTAACATATGACAGCAGAGACTTATTTGACTTGTGTGTCCATTACTAAGTAGTAGGCCTCGGGCATCAAAGATTCACACAGTCATAACTCTCAAAAATAGTGATGATCACTGCATGCCCTCAGTTTAGCACCATATGTTTGTATTGAAAAAACATTAAAGAGAGATGTTGGAAAGTAATGATACACATTCAGTTTCTGACTTCACAACCTTCACAAGATCATTCACTATAAAGTTAGGAAATGTTGATGCTATCAACTAACTTTCCAAGGTCAATATAAATCAAAGGTACAATTACCAGTTCAACACCACAAATGCATATATACTAAGCACTAAGGTAGCTCTGCACCCTGATCATTAGACACAAAGCTTATGTATCCCTGAATCCAAAAGACAGAAAACGGGGATATGGCACAGTTATCATCACTTACACAGGGTGATTTGTGGGAGGGCAGGAAGCCTAGGCTGACACAAAAGGTCAGTGAGTGTGTCTGAGTAAAAAAGAGAAGCAGGCAAACATTTGGATCAAACAAAAATGTAAAACAAGTGAGACAAAATGAATAACTGTTGTGTGTATATGTGTGTCTGTACAGGTCCTCCAGGTGAAATTGGTGTATGATTCTCTCCATGAACACATCCAAGCATTGTGCCGGCTCTACTCCTTTGTATGTAAGACAGATGCAAGCCCTGCACAGTAGAGGTGGAAGTTCATTGTTGTCATCCCTGACCATGAGAACTACTTCTGCCATGAGTTACACTGACAAGTCCATGCCCATGGTCAAATGCACTGCTGCTAAGCAACCTGAACATGACTGATGTCTGCTGGACAAGTTCCCTTCATAGAGATACTCAGGGCCTTGACCCCATGGTGTGCTATCTCTAGGTATAGGCAGCATACTCTCTGGAGCAGTGGAAGTGCTACCACTATGGGACTCTGATCAGTCATCGCCACGTTGGCTGACAGCAGATGATGTGGCTGACCTATGTCCACAAGGATGCCATTCCCCTCTCAGCAGATGTTTCATCATAGACAGCACTCATTCTATGATTGACACCTCCACAGCCCATCACAGACACCTCTCATTCCAAGGTGTCATTCATCCGGTCCATTGAATTGGCAACACGGTGGAGGCAGTCATGCATGTCATACTGTACTACATCTATAATGCTGAGCATTTATCTGGAGCACCTACAGGAACATGCCTGTGCCTCCATGATGGCTCTAAACATATGCTGCATGGCTCGGAAAGAGACACCTGCACCAGTTGGAGTAGGGACAGCAGGCTCCCTCCAAGCACCCCAATCAACTGTCCTGCATGGCACCTCACCCACACTTTGGCTACAGCCAGAGTCAGCAGGCACTGAAGCCATGGTAGCCACACTTTCCTGATCAATGGCCTCGCCCTCCACCTGTCTAATATCTGAGGGCTCATTGTAATGGATAGGCATAGGCCTACTGGCTGTGTCTGGTGAAATTGCAGGGGATGACTGTATGTCAACCTCAATGTCCATTTCAACCTCTGCACCCTCTGACTGTGCTTAAGTTTGGCCACCATCATCATCAGAGCCTGCTGATACACTGAGCCCACACTCCCAATGTCATGATCACCTGTGATAAAAAGCAACAAACACAGGAAAAAATTAATACCTACATTACTATAGTTCATTATATGCTAACAAAGTAACAGTGCTGACACTATTATAGACAGTACGGCAATACACACAACAGGCCTGACATCAACAGCACATAAATTGCTCAGCAGTACTGACACAAAAATGTTTGGCTTACCATTTGCAGATGAGATACTCCTCTGCAATCCAGACAGTCCAGGAATAAGTTAAGCACGTGGTAAGGGCAACATTATCACAATTAATAATGTGCGCTCATCAATATTGTCTGGTTGAATATACTAGAAACATGTAAAATATATTTGTATGTCCTGCATATGTGTTTTTTTGGAGCTTTTCTCCCCGGGCCTCCACTGAAAATGGACATGTATCCAGTTGGATTATCCCGGTTAACAAATGTAAAATAAAATAAATAAAATAAATTAACAGTAACACAGGGGGTAATAATCATACCTCTTTATATGTCCATTAACTGTGCTCTCAACAAGAACATGGCTGACGACTCCAAACTAACCTAGTGACTGTAGCAATCTTCAACCCCCCAAAAGGACATGACACATAAATACTATACAACTGTATTCAGCTAAGATACCAAAGCTTAGCTGGAAGCTCCTCCTGGAACATGCCTGCTGTCCCGGAAACTATTGCTCTTGACACCCAGCACGTGCTGTACTGAACTCTTCTGGGAGCTGTCTGGATGGATCCCTGATATTGGCCAGGAACTCTTCATTTGGTGTTAGTGGTGGTTCCCTAGCAAGCCCTTCCCTGGTAACCATGTGGTCATGTCCCACTACAGCTCCTCTGCTCTGTGCAGATGTGATCATGTCAGTGGCCCTGTGACACACATTCTCATATGTCCTGCAATGGCCACCCACGGCAGTCACATCATCACTATCTGGGGCCATATTTGCATCCTATGTGCCATATCTCCCTATCCCTCTTCCAGGAGAAAAGCACCATGTTGCCTAAAGGCATCCACTATCACCTGCTTCTTAGAATTGGTGAAGGGGGTCTCCAAGGATTGACATGCCTGGGTGGCATACTCCTAGTTGTCCTAAAAGGCAGCAGAAGAATAATACATATAAATATCACATAGCTACAAAATAATTGTTACCAGATAAAACAGAAAAGGTAGCCAGTCAGTATTACCCGCTGGAGAAACTTAAAGTGTAGAGATGTGAAATTTGAACAATAGGCAGGATGCAAAACCAGGAGAGTAACAAGAGCAACATATCCTTGTTTGTGCAATACCAAACTCACCTCCCCCCCGACAAAAGAACAGTCTATCCTTGTTTGTGCCATAACAGTAACTCACCTTTGCTGCCTGCAAAAAGAACAATATATCCTTGTTTGTGCAATAACAGTAACTTTCCTTTGCTTCCCCCAAAAGTGCAGAAAAATTACACATTTTGCTAACAAACCATCTCTGAAATGTGCTATCAAAGGAATTGTCCATGAAATGTGTACATATTTATCACAAAGCATTACATTTTCATGTATTGGAAGTCATGTATACCTCTGAAATGGCTTGACAAACATGCCGTTGCCATCAGTACACTTCTAAGTAATGCATGCAGATAAGTGTAAAAGCCTTTGCTTCAGATTTTTTTCTTAAATACATTACAACATATGCAGTATGTAGCTAATAAAAATTAAAGCATACCTTCTGAAGTTCAGTACTCCTCTGCACAAATATATCATCCTGAAGAAATAGAATATGTGCAGTCTTCCAGACATAAACACATCTCTTAACCATCAGTTTGCCTAGCTATATGGTTGCCTTTTTATATGGTGTAGATTCAGGGCTGTTAGCATGGTGAAGATGCAAATGAGGCATGAACTCAGTAAAATTGTTGAATCCCAAATACTTGGATCTGTATAAGAGATGTAAACATAGTGCAGACACTCCCTCAGTGTTTGTGTATAATGGATTGCAACTGTGAATTATTACTGTTTGGGAGAGGGAAAACACAGCAACACTGCAAGCTGCCTTACTTCCACTGGGTGTGCCAGGTTAGATCTACAAAGTGTTAGATGTAAGGTTAGAAATGTAAATAAGCAGCACACAATTCACAGGTTGTGTTCCTTAATATCCAAGCTGGCCTTCATTTGTTGGCAACTGCATATGATATTATTTCCACTTATTATCCTCACAAATTTAGGGCAATTATATAGAATGCCTTAACACAACATGTCTCAGATTACTGGTCAGTTAACTGAAAAATGACCAACAAGTAGAGAAATGTAAGACAGAGCTGTATATTTTCAAGCAGTAATTATAACAGGTTGTGTGATCACTGGGTGCACTACATCAAAAAATAATAAATGTACAAATATCAGTTGTATGGTGTGATATCACTGTAGATATTGTTGCAGTTGGTTGTGTGTAGACTGAGTTCAGTTCCTTGTTACAAAGCTGTTTTTGTGGTAGGATAAGGCACCCATCCTGTGTTCTGAAGGTGTATTGGAGTGAGAGTTTAAATCCAGATATATGTAGATATATCTGATGAGAGCCATCATTTTCTTGTGTGTTATGTCATACATTGATTTTCCTCATTTCAACTACTTGCTCCTTTTTTCTTTGTCTCCTTTTCTGTCTTTATTAGTCTATTTTTTGGGGGAAGTATTTGTGTGGTGCAGTGCATAGTGCAAATAGAGGAAAGGAGGAAATGAATGCCAGATTTGGCTGTACTTATCTCATTTGCGCAAAGTGTGGCAGTGAGCAGACAGGACTCAGACAGCCAAAAATAAAAAACGGATACATTCAGTTGATACTATTAGCATTGCACAAACCTGTAAGTGGCATTGCACGTGGTTAATAGTGAGACATTAAGAATGATTAGTGAAATAGGGAATACCATGTGACTAGTTAGTCATGTGACAGCAGGTATAAGTATAGAGCTGGAGTACAGATGGTCCTGGGTTTTAGTACAGGTTGTGTAACCTTTGTTTTACTGTTGTGACATTGTAGTGTATAGCAATGAATTGCAACATACACAAGTGTTATTTCAATCTTCTTCTGGCTACAGATGTAAGTGTAGGGCTACCATACACATGGTCCTGACATCTAAAACAGGATACCCTATACACTTTTCATGTTGTTCACTTCTCATTATAGTCACTCTCATTTACAACACTTAAGATAGAGGAGCTGATATTAATTATATGTATGAGGGCTGAGGCAGTAGTATTGTGTCAGTTATTTAATTATTTATCTATATATTATCATATTTATCAGATGTATGACTGTGGATATACTGTGTACAATATCCCTGTAAGTATAATTCTGCTGTCTGGACTGGAATGACCTTCACATTTGTCTAACACACATACACAACTGTCTGTATGTCCAATAACCTTGGAATTTTAATTGCAATGATGTAATGTTGCATTGCTGCTCTCCACTTACCATTGTGCAAATGGGTTGCTCTGGAGTGCGCACTGCCAAGCAATGCATTTGCACAATGGTAAGCAAAGTATAGCAGTTTCAAACAGTGTGCACATTCCAGTAAACATGCTAACTAGAATTGGCAGGAAAGCATCAGGCTCCATTGCTCTAGATACATGGCAGGCATTTGTGGGGAAGGTGCCATGTTTGGGTCACACAAGTGGGGTGTCCAGGAGACTAAGATTTTTATTGGACTCCTACTTAAGAACCACAGCCGATGACTTCTACAGGGGGACTGTTCTGGCTCCCAGTATACGTCTGAGGCTTGGTATTATTTAGCCCAGGCTGTATCCGGTGCCACCGGTATCCCATGCACTGGAGAGCAATGTAGGCATCATTATAATGACCTACAGAGGAGGAAGGGGTATACACTCAACCAATGGATTGAGGAATTTAGGACTGAGGACATCCCACACATCTGTGTGTATCATTTAATCAACAGGGAGTACTTGTAAGACTTAGCCGAATACAGGCAAGACTGGTATTTATAATGGTCTTCTATTCCATTCCATTTTTTTTCCACAGCTGACAGAGATCATGAGTGCAATGTTCAAATCCATGGGGCTAGATTGGTGAGGGTAATGGAAGCATGTGGCATGTATACAGCAGAAGAGTACTATTATTGTAGCATTAAAAGTAAAAGACAGCTTTTTTTAGTATTTTATAGAGTTGTATGAAACTGAGCATGCATATCTCAACTGTAAAAGCAAGTATGCATGCATGCAGTCAGTAGCATAACTCGAGTATACAAGATTATACTTTAGTCAGAGGTTGTGTGTTCAAATACCACACTTCCAAACTATACAATACTGTTAATTCTTCAATAATATTTAAATTAAATTAAAACATCTATACAAGTGGCACTAATGCCCTGCTGTAAACTGTAATCTCTATAACTGGAACACACATATGTGCAATATATGCACATGTCAAGGATTATTTGCTGCAATCTGTAGTATAGAGTGCAACTGTTAGGAGGTGGTAATCTTAAATGCAAATGTTAAGATAATAGAGTCAAATAATGCATTAATACATTGTATGTAGTTAAGATAATAGAGTCAAATAATTGTATTAATGCATTGTATGTGACATATGAAGATACTAATCCTATCTCTTTTTTCAGTCATCCCAACCTTTTTCTGTCTTTTTTTTATTTTATTTCATATTATTTATAAAAAAGTCATTTTTATTTTATTTTATGAACATTTTTATTTTTATTTTGTATTATTTTATTGTACAAAATTATTTTTTTTATTTCATTTTTTAATTTTATCTGTTGTTGGAATGTGTCCATGTCATCCATGTGTACCACATCACTAAATGCTCCACAACACAGTGGGGTAGGCCTGTCCCACAGGATTTGCCTGCTCCCCTCCACTGGCTCCAGCACCCAGGCATAGCACATCTAGAAGCTAAACTGGAAACACTGCCTCTGCTGCTGCTGCACTTCCTGCACTCTCAGGTAGTTCTGCCCTCTAAGCTGGTCCAGTGGTACCCTATGGGAGCAGTGGCAGAGGTGATGATTTTATCACCACACCAAGTTGCCAGGGATGGTGCATAGGGTTGTGTGCCCCACTGTTGGTGTACACCTACGCTGGCTGGAAAGGTTACTCTCCCTCATTTTGAATAGTACTAGAAGGAGGAGAAAGAGATCAAGCACTCCAACTAGTGGCCGAGTGTGGTGACAGTGATGACAGTCCAGTGGGTGAGGACTCAATTCTCACTGTCACCTATCTTGATGACCTTGGGTTCGGGATGTCCTCACCCTCACCCCAATCATGGTGTCCCCCAACTTTTTGTGTCCCTCACTATCCATGTCTCTTGTCTTGCTTGTCTTATCTGTCTGCAATTGCTTCTTTACCTTCCCAACTTACTGAACCAGACATACCTATGTCCCTCCCCCAACATTCCTCTCTCCGTGAAATAAAAAATAAATGGGTGTACCTCCCACAAAAAAAAAAAAAGAAAAAAATCCATACATAGCTCTACATTTTGCACACATGACACGCTTGATTTGGTCCAATTGGCTATACAACATGATTGTGTTGTGGTCACCATCTCTCTGGAGATGACAGTCTGAATTCAGTTAATATTTTGCACATATGTTCAGTTTATACTCTTAAATTCCCTCTTGCACATTTTTCTGTCCTGCTTTCCCATTGTTCTTCCTCCCTACTTGCTCCCCATTTCACCACTTTCCCATCTACCCTATAGTTTAACACCTTGAAGCTGGTCAAAAAATAGAATCACACACATAACACATAAGTTGCTGGAGAAGCAATGGAGCCCTTCACATTTCTGCCTCCATGTTTGCACGGAGATGTGCATTGCACACCAACTGTGAGCAGCAGCACACAGGTGTGGTTACCCCATGCAGTGCTACTTAACACCACTGCACTATGCCAAACCACAGCAACACATCTAGTATAAACATTTCATGTCGTAGCATTATCACTCTGTAATGCAAAGTATTGCGTACACCTGTATTTGAACCCAGTACCATCTGGCCCAAAAAACGAAATGTATCAATGCAGTACCATCTGGCCCAAAAAAAGGAATGTATCAATGCATTGACATATGCATCCACAGAGTCAGTTAAGCAACAGGTGTATTTAATAGATGCACTACCAACTGTCAGACTAAAATGTGGCTTGCATATGCACACTGCTTTGCTACATGCAAACATGTGTATATTGCATGTATATGGACTTTGCTAACCAGCACCCAAACTTGCTGCTCACTGTGTTATGGAAATCTACATATTATGCTGTATTACTGCTGTTTACTGCCTGTTTCCTGTGTATGTCATGAAATTATATGTGGAAATATTACAAAAATGAGAGCCCTGTCTAACATTATGTCACATATTTACGATGCATCCATGTGTTGACATCCCCCTCCAAGCACTGCAACCATGGGGCCTCAGTAAGTTTTCCACATGTATATCAACCACACTACACAATATAATATCAAATGCTGTGTGCTATGCAATGCACAACAATCTGGTAACATGCAGAACTACAACTGTTGACCCTTATGCCTAAAAAGCCTTATTTGCAAGGCTAGGGCAGGAATCAGCAAGTTTCATATCCACAAGGACATGGGTGACCTTCTACACACTTCACCCTACCCATTTTGTTTTTTTCAAGGGTAGATCTTGCTTACTGAACCTCATGGACTTCTTGGATACTGCCCCAAAAACCTGGATGAGAGATAACGGGACATACCACCTATGTTGAGTTAGCCAAAGCCTTTGACACTATCCCCTATTCATGTTTCATAGTGAAAATCACCTGGATGAGGGATAACAGGATATACCACCTATGTTGAGTTATCGAAGGCCTTTGACACTATCCCCTATTCATGTTTCATAGTGAAACTCTCCCATGTGGGATCTACAGTAGTAGAGGGATAGGCAACTTGGCTCATTGACATAAGACATTCTCTCAAAGTTGGGGACTGCACCTCCACCCCTAGCCACTTGAATACTACAAGGATCTGTGCTGGGCCCTCAACTGCTTGCAAATTACTTCCCTGAAGTGCAGGCAATGATAAATACCCTGTACCATCTTTGCAGATGACTGGTAATTGGCTGCACTAATCCCGCAATGATGGTAACATATTATGGAAGGGGCTGTCACACACAAATGATTAGTGCAAAACTCCAAAAATGAACATTAAATCATACAATGGCTCATTGTCCCCATTGGGAATGAATTACCCATGCTAACTATGATATACATAGCACCCCTCTAATGTCAAGCACAGTGTTTTGAGACTTGGATTCATAGTAGTGACACACACATTCTCCATTGTGCACATCGTACATATGGACATCACATCCAAGAGTAGCGTGGTCATATCTCTGCTGTACTCGGACCACTAATTGAGTACAATGCTTCCGTTTTTTCTGTTCCTCACCAGACACCTGCAGCAATTAGAGAGAACACAGGATTGTGCCTAGATGACTCCAGGGCCTCCAAACATGACATATATGAAAAGACTGAAAAACCCATCAGTACACTCAGTATCATGCAGGCTTCTGAGATATGACCTATGCCTGCCCTACATAGCTGTCTCAGACACTGCCCTGCTGGAACTGCTGGGCATCTGAAAATCAAATGGGACAAGAATAACTTGGGCCAGGGTTCTCAGCCTAGCCTGTGACATAAACAGAACATGCTAGGGAGCTAGATCACACTTCTGTAATAGACTCACACTGCATGTGAAGCAGTGCTGCTCAATGATGCTGTTCAAGAGCAACCTTGAATACTGCTTGGGTAATTGTACACTCACCTCTCGGGTGGCACCTATGTTCCTCATGGGCAGGGCCAGTTGGTGCTGCTCACAAAATCAATCTAACAATGACCATCCAAATCCAACTATGCTCAATTGTGTTTTTACATAGCTAGGTTTCTAAACACAGTAGGGCCATTAGGCTAGTAGCTTCCTACGAGCATATGAAGCTATGAAACTATGCAGACCTCCAACATTTTGTCTCCCACATGGCCTGTTAATGTTATTTACTATAAGTTCACCTGCAGCCTTCTAAAAGTCAGACTTGTTCCATGGTGCTTATGTAACGTACTGTGTTCTATAGTCTATGTACTTAGATGGGTAGGGTTTTTTTTTCACTGCAGTCAACTGAGCATGTGAGTCTCTGTGTGTCTATGTAGACAAAAGAGCAGAAGTGTGTATCTCACAGTTATTGCTCCAGTATCATGGACTGACAGTAATTTGATTCTTGCAGATGCCTATACACCCATTTCATGCAGCTCACCCAACATCTTGTCCCCCCCACATGGCCTGCTGATGTCATATACTATAAGTTCACCTGCAGTCTTTTAAAAGTCAGACTTATCCCTTGGTGCATGCGTAAAGTACTGTGTTCTATAGTATGTGTATTTAGATAGGTTAGAGTTCTGTTGTCACTGCAGTAAACTGAGCATGTATGTGTGTGTCTCTAGACAGATGAGCAGAAGTGTGTAAACCACAGTTACTGCTCCAATACCATAGATTGGCAGTGCTTTGATTCTTGCATATGTATACACATCCATTTCATGCAGCCTACCCAACATCTTGTTCCCCACATGGCCTGCTGATGTTATCTGCTATAAGTTCACCTGCTATCTTGTAAAATTCAGATGTGTGCTGTGGCACTTGCATAAAGTACTGTGTTCTGTAGGCTGTGCACTTAGGGGTTCTATTCTCACTGCAGTCAACTGTGTGTGTGAGCTTCTGCTTGATATTACAGACAGCATTTTACACCACCATGTGTAACACTGTTATGTTCTCCTCAACAGACACTGCTGATGTCATCGGCTATAAAGTGTTGAATGACACATTCCAAGTCAGATTTGAGGTGTGGTGCTTGTATAAAGTACTGGGTTCTTTAGTCAGGAGTTCTATTCTCCCTGCAGTTAACTGTGCACACGTGTGTTCGTATGTGTATGAGCTGTTGCTTGACATTACAGAGAGCCTTTTACACCAGCATGTCGGACTCTGTTAATACCATATTCTTCTCAGAAGACACTGCTGATGTCACCGATTGTATCAGATTTTTTGATATACTTCGGTGAAGACGTCAAGCACTCCAACAGTCAATGGAGAAAGGGGACAGTGATGATATTCCTGTGGTTGAGGACTAGATTCTCACTGTTCACTTGTTTGATGAACATGGGCATCTGTTATCCCCTCCCTAACTCCAATCATGATATCTCCCAACTTGTCATACCCCTCACTATCTCTGTGTCTTGTTTGTCCTGTTTGTTTGCATATGCTTCCTCACCTACTCTAGTTTCCTGACCCAGAAATACCTACATCCCTTAACCAACATTATGCTTACTGAAATAAAACTCATACATGGGTACCTGTCCCATAAAAAAATATTGTCCCATACATAGCTCTCCACATTGCACATATGTCTTTTTGACACACTTGATTCAGACCAGTTGTCTATACAACATGAATGCGTTGTTGTCACCCTTCTTTCTTGAGGTGATAGTCCAAATTCAGCTAATACTCTATACATATTTTAATTTTCTGCTGTTAAAGAAGTGGATAGCTATGGTTTCTTCCTACTTCACTCCTGTACATTGCTTTTTTGCTTTCCCTTTCTTCTTCCCCCTACTTGCCCCCATTTCACCACTTTCCTATCTACCCCATTTTTAATGCATTTAATCTGGTCAAAAAATAAAATCCACCATCACACACACAAGTGTAAAATAAATAAAACAACGAAGCCCTTCACTTTTTGTCCTGTGTGACTGTACAGAGTTTGGCATTGCACATCAATGCCAAGTGATAGTGAACGTCTCTTCAATGGCGTGGTTACCTCTGTGCAATGCAGCTTAAACACACTGTGCTGAAGTAACACACAATGAATGTAGAATAAAGAATTATTTAATTGCATTATAAATACATATTTAAAACTATTATATACACATGGATTTCAATTCTTTTTCACATGGGCTTAAAAAGAAATATGTCAATGCATTTACACCTGCTGCCACAGAGACAGCTAAGCAGCAGGTGTGTTTCTTAAGCTCAGTATTATTCACACTGCTGACTGATGTGCCTCTTCACTTAATGTGATGGCACCAAT
This sequence comes from Protopterus annectens, assembly GCF_019279795.1. Classification (NCBI taxonomy): domain Eukaryota; kingdom Metazoa; phylum Chordata; order Ceratodontiformes; family Protopteridae; genus Protopterus; species Protopterus annectens. The sequence continues at coordinate 1,016,281,627 of NC_056727.1, forward strand.
GTAAGCAAACCAATAGAACTTTCATAATTGTCATAATTTTATCAGTGAGGCAGAGGCTCACATTTGCTCATTGCTTAACAATGCACAAACACAGGAAGCAGTATAAATGTGCATCTCACATGAACACCCACTTTGCCATCAATCCTGCAAACAAGCTGCTTGGTGGCATATCATGGAAAGTGCACATTAGCAAGTATTACTTATGTTTACTGCATAGTTACTCTTCATCCCATGAAAGTACATGTATAAATACAAACAAAGGGAAGGCACATTTTAAAGAAAGAACACATATTTGCACTGTAGCCATGTGTCACCTGCACCCATGCACTTTAAACTTGGTCTCTCAGTACTTGTTCCAAAATACATCAACTACACTGTAGAAATAAATAAAAATGCTTTCTTATGTAGTATGGACATCTTTATACTGATAATACACATTCAGATTTTCCAACAATTGTAGTAATGGGGACAGCTGTGTGCATATAGTTTGCAAAGCTGTCTTTTTAAAGGTATAACTGCAGAATGGAAACAACAGCAAATTCTACACTTTGCACACTCATCAGTCTGATAACATGCAGATCTTTAATATCTTGACACTTGTATATGGCTAGCCATCCATTTCATACAAGCCTTCCAACATCTTCTCTCAAACATCCAATGCTGCTGTCATCCACTATAAATTGTCCTGCAGCATTGTAAAATCCAGACTTGCTCCATGGTGCTTGCATTCTAGCTGGTGTACCTAGTTAAGTAGGGGTTCTAATCTCATTGCAGTCAACTGGTGTGTGCATGTGTCTGTCTAGTCAGAAGAGATTAACTGTGTATCCTTCAGTCAGCAGTACAATCCTATGGAGTACTGATATTTTGAAAGTTGTACATGCCTATACATCCATTGAATGCATGCCCCACAACATCTGCTTTCAAACATCCAGTGGTGATGTCACCCACTAAGAATTGTCCTGCAACATTGTAAAAGTTAGAATTGTTCCATGGTGCTAGCATTAAGTACTCTGCTGTGTAAAGTGGTAGGTATGGGTTCTCTTCTTATTGCTGTCAATTGGTGGTGTGTATGTGTGTGTTCACTTGGGTGATGTTCAAGAGCACATTTTACACCAGCATGTCAGAAAGTGCTATAACAATCATCTCACTAGACTTTGCTGATGCCATCAGCTACAAAGTTTTGTCAGACACTATAAAAGTCAGACTTTTGCTGTGGCATTTGTGTTTAATATTGAGTTCTCTATTCTGTGTACATAGGTAGGGGTTATATTCAAACTGCAGTCAGCTTGTGTGTGTTTGTTCATTTGGTTGACAATCAAGAAACCATTTTACACCTGCATGTCAGAGACTGCTGTCATTTTCTTTTCACCAGACACTGCTGATGTTATCAGCTATAAAGTGTTGGACATTATAAAAGCCAGACTTTTGCTGTGGTGCTAGTGTTAAATACTGAGTTCTCTAGTCAGTTTACCTAGGGGCTCTGTTCTCACTGTTGTCAACTTGTGTGTGTTTAAGTTTGTTGACATTCAAGAGCATGTCAGATACTGCTGTTATCATCTTTTTCTCAAAAGACACTGCTGATATTGTCAGCTATGAAGAGTTGTCAGTCACTATAAAAGCCAGAGCTGTGCGCTGGTGCTTGCATTAAGTACTGTGCTTTGTAAATAGTAAAGTAAGGGTTCTATTCCCACTACAGTCAACTCTGTGTGCAGTCAGCACTCACTATAGTGACAATTTTAGAATGATATGCGAGTCCACAGCTATGTCAAACCCTACTCAGAACATCTCATTGTAGCATACAATGAGGATGTCATCCTGTATAACATGAACTCTGACAATATTCAAGACAAACCTGTGATGTGGCAGATAACATTAACTACTGTGTTTGCAAACCATATTACCTACACACATATGAGGGTTCTAATCTAACAACGGGTGACTTGTGTGTCTGTGCATACACCCATCAGTTTTGAGACAATTTTACACAAGGATGTGACCAACATCCATGTTCTACACTCCTTCCAACATGTTCCACTTACCATACAATGCTGATATTATACTACATAAAGTACATGACAGCGTTACTGTCAGACATATGTGGTGCCGCTACTGTGACACTGCATTGCATTTGTATTCTAAACCTACACAGGTGTAATGTTGAAATCAGGCCCAGTCTACTGCTGTGTATGCTTGGTGGAATGTTATGGCCATTATGGCCATTGTATTATCTTTGGAATTGTTCTTCATTGCACTGTCACTAGGAAAACCTTGCACATAGTCCCATGCATCCATCATCCTCCTTTTTCTACTGGCCACATGACATCCTTCCTATAGTGGAGGATGCCATCATGTCAAATATGCATACAAGCATAATGAAGCAAAGTCAGAGTCCTTTTTTGAGCCTATGCAAACCATATAAAAAAACACTGCATGTGTGATTGCTAATACTATTATGTATGGTGCACATGTCCCATACAGACACTGGCAGGTTTTAATCCAACCAAACAAGTATACACAATAGGCTTACTATCTTCCATAATATATAGATATAGATTTTTTTACAGGGTACATTAATGGCTAGGATTTTGTGTGATGTCAGCCATTAGCCTAATCATGTCCTATGACCCTATGAACGGTTGACATGTCAGTGTTGCTGGCATTGACGTATGCTATATTGAGGTGTGAATGTACAGTATGGCTACAAAAAGGTCTTACAATTTGTGATGTGAGCTAGTATATTTATTGCTATTGGTGTCATTGCAGTACATACTCGTTCTATAACAGCTATAGTAATATGCCTCTTGAGAACTATTGACATGGTATGATGCACTGTTATGTATATTGGTGGTGTATTAGGACATGTGTTTTTGTAGTGGAGCATATCATCCTTCTACACAGTTCACATTCCACCATCACAGTGACACTTGCAGTATGGCACAGATATGCATTAGTCTACATACTATCATTAAATGTTCGGTGACTGACATTAATATGAATTCATATTAATTACATGGTCACGTAAGTCTTGTTTCATACACATGGCTGTTATGCTGTGATATGCACAACCAATGCATTACAAATTTATATGCAATTACAACCTTGTGGAATTAATTGCATGTGCAGTTGTGTTGCTACACCCAAGAATTATCGAGGTGGTCAGCAGCACATTGTGTTACTATTAGCATTTGTTTCAGGAAATGTTCTGCATGAAACACAAAAATTGATCTCTAATGTGTCCTGATATGACATCGGGCCACTGAAACACAGCTTGCCCATGAAACACATATAGGCATATGTTGTGCAAGTGATGTAAGTAATGTATACCTGCCACCAGGGTTAATGATTTTGTGTCTATTTCCAGCAAACTAAAATTAAAGGTTTTTGATAGATGACATTTTTATTTTAGCATTAACATCATTATATTTATGTAGTATAGTATGGATTTATTTACTTAGAACATTTATTGTATTTGTATATAAAAAATTATGTATTGTATTTTTTTTTGTATTTGATATGTGGGGACATGTGCTTTTAAATGCTTATTTATGTATTGAGTTGTCAGCTTTTAGTAATTTAATTGTTGCTAATTGATTGTTTAGGTAGGGTGTGTGTTTTTAGTATATATTTGAATGCATTTGCTTTGTTACTTTGTCTGAAGACGTTTGGTGATATCTACCAAACAAAAGCACTTACTGTGTGTTATACAAAAAACTTTGGACTTATTTTGGATTCCAGTCTACGTTTATTCAGTTTACCCAGTTTGGTCATTCTGTTGGTGTTTTTTCTTAACTTATCACACATCTGTGTGCGGATGTCAGCAGATATATCCACCCAGAGGACATAGACAATCTGTTAACTGACAGTTTGTCTCGCATGCTACCACCATGTCGCCACTGGCCATCAGACAAAGTATACATGAAATATTACTCATTTTATTCTCAGGAGTTCGGCACATCTGTGTGTTCTCTATGACTAATAACTCAGAAACAATGGGTCCTGACAACATCACAGATTGCCTATAGCATGACTTAAAACTTGACCCACCAGACACAGTTTGATCTGTATATCAACAAAGCCTCCAGACAGCCGGTTTTCTCATAGAAGGGTGTACAGCAACATGTATCCTTCTGACTTGGGGGGGCCATCACCTGATGCATGGAGTTATACACCCATACTGACTCTCATCTTCTCTGAGGTAGGCCAAGGAGTCATCATGGACCTTCACTAAAAGGACACAGGTAATATCCCAACTGTGTACTAAACCCATGTTTGATTTGTTTTTACTACATCATGTCTGTTACATCTGTTCACTGTCTTCAAGAAGTTTACCAAGGGCATACATGATGACAATACTATTTACCAAGGGCATACATGATGACAATACTATCAACCTATCACCCTGTGTAACTTAACCTGGCCAAGTCATTTGACACAAATCCACACTGAGCTGTTACTGAGAAACTGTCACAAGTGGCCATAAACACCTACGTCACCAAGTGAGTAGACAACTGGAACACATACGTGACAGAGAAATATGCTGCAGTGTGTGAAGTCACATCTATCTGGAGTCCAGTGACTAGGTCCCTACTTCAGGGCTCTGCAGACCCTTTGCAGTCCATTGTTTAAGTGTCAGACATCAAAACTGACTTACTCATCCTTTATACAATCAGCTTTGTGAAGTCTGAAAATTGTGAACAATCATTGAATCCAAGTGTGGTATTGGTATAATGCATACAGTATCAACATAATCAAAGGATTGATGCCACAACCATGGGGACACAGTAGATGAAGAAGACTCATGGGGGATTAATTCCATTATGAATGCAAATATACAAGATAAATACAGTATGAATAACACACCCCTATGAGTAGAGCAAGTGGTATGCACACCTGTCAGCTAGTCAGGATTGCTTGTTATTTCTAGTACAGGTGTAACAGTATCCCTCTGAACACCTCTGGTCGATGTTATATTTTGAGGGAGGTGTGCTTGATTCCTCTCACAGATTGCAGATGAATCATAATAGTTGTACAAGTGTGTTCTTACAGAACCATTTATTATCAGTTGCAATTGCATATGTTATGTGGAAGAAATGGGATTATTGGTGGTATTATTTTGATATTGTCCTCGATTCTGAAGAAGTTCTAAGATTAAAAGAATGAAAGTGCTAAATCAGTTGTTTTTATTTTATTGTGGCGTGATTCCAACTTGTTGGTTTTGTCATTTTTTAAATTGTCCCCAGTCGTGCATGCTTCTATCCACTGTTGTCTATGGGCCTGTTACTATGTGTCCTGCTTGGTTGAGACCTATGCTGACATGATAATCATATTCGGGCAACTCATTTTCCACAGCTTCACAATATGCAAATAATTCCTGTTGTATATAACCCTGATATATGTCCTGTCCATTGTTCATGTCAGGATGCTTATATCACAAAGTATCCACTCCATTGATATGTCACCTTGTGTGACAGTCACATAATGTACAATAACTGTGCAGTCTGTACTGTATCATGTCAATATGTGATTACTGTTCATGCTACAACTGTCTTAATTGACATTCCTTCATCTGCTGTACATTACCACATTTCGCTTGTCTTCTTCCCTATGTTCATTCCTACAACTCATCTGTGTGTCCCTTTTCAGTGTACACACTTCCCCTGACTATTTATTTATAATTCAGTCTATGTACCCTTAGTGATAATTTATACAACTTTTATTCAATATGCTTGACACAGGTTTCCACAATACCCAGCAGTGTATACACTTTCATGCAATGGGTTGGAACTATGTACATTGCTTTATTAATAACCCAGTAATCATTGTGGCATTTCACACAATCCTGCAGACCTATTTTGCCTGTAGGTAAACAGGTTTACATGACTGTTGCTATATATGGTTTCTTGACTGGCAACACTGTTATTGACTACAAAACTGAGCTTATTTACGTGGCATACATATGCAATTAGCACTGCTGCTCACCGCGCAAACATGTAAACTCCATGTAGGCTTCACAATAAGCCTACATGGAGATTATTGAATCCCCAAGATGCATAAGAACAGCTGCAGCCTCTAACATTCTTTCTGTGTAGACTAGTTTCTGTGCTTGTATTCCAATAAGTTTTGGAATTTGCAGACAAAACCTGCACTAAGGCTACACAATTGATTTATAGCTTTGTTGAATAGCTCGTCCATCTTAGACTGGTTGATTAGCATACAGTTCAGCTGCTTTTGTTGTAATTGACATGCCACAATGTTTACTGTGTTTCCACAACTCTACAGGCCATGTAGAGCTGCTTACTTAGTAGAAAATGGTGTGCTATTGTGTCTGCATCACGCCACAATGTGCACACGGGCTTAGCACACTATGTACTATTGAATCTGCACCTATTTGTTCTTTATTCTGTGATAAGTCTGTGTCAGCCATGGACAAATCATTTTTTAAAGGGCTTTACTGAATTATCACTTGTGACACAGGCAAATGTACATTTATATAAAATCAGTGAAACTGTATTAACTCATTCACTCCAATGGAGCTCAGGTAGATTGCACTGTGAATTCCAATGGGTGGAGCCTAGGCCTTTTGACAAAATCAAACTATATCTTCACATTTCAAGTAAATGTTCATATTTCTGGAACCATAGGGGTTATGAAAGATGTATAAATAGCAAACTCTTCCGCACAAACTATTTGTGTACTGGTAGTATTCTTTAGATTCTAGGTCTTAAAACCAAATTGTATAAGTCACAGTAAACAAAGTAACTATTACATTTGTAATATTTTGTAAACGACTTACAATATCTCAGCAACCACTCAAGTTACACACATACTGACAACAGCATTTCATTCATCTAGCTGAGAGCTTTCGTATAAGGTTAAGGAGTTCTGTCTGTGTTACTTGGTTGTTCAGATATTTAGAAAAAATGTGAACATTATATCTATATAAATTAATAGCATAAAAACAACAGTTAATTTCTATTTACCTGCACTAGACAGAGGTCAAATATTAATGCAATTGAGGTTGCTGTTAAGTAAGCTTTAAGATGAAATCTTTTAAAACCTTGTATATAGCATGGTTTTGGAATTATTGATGCAAATATGAACAAGCAACATGTAACGCCTAGAGGCGTCAGTAGGAGTTAACTGCAGATGCACCTGGAGGTGTCATTCAGATGCAATGAGTTAACAAATTTCATGATCACAGACATTATACTTCATATATATTGCTATAATTAATATAACCTAAGCAACAGTTCGCTCTGATCAAGTCCCATATGGTTTATACAGGGATGAAAGTGCTTGACTAAGATTTATATCCTTGGATTTAATAAAGTTCCTTTGAATTGCTGACTGACTTGGATAATAATTGGCTGCCTTGCGTATGGACAGTGTGGCATGGAGGTCTACAGAGTGGTTATTGCTATTTTATTTGGTCTTTGAGGACCACTTTGGGCTGTGTTGTATTTTTTCTAAACAACATTACATAAATTATTCAATTCCTGCCCCTTTTTTAAACAAGAATCATCTTTATTAAACCATCGTCTATGACATAGGCAATCATACATTTATATAAATGAAAACAAACCACAATACAATCCTAGTTGCAAGCATTTTACATCACAAACCATAGTGACACGCTTCTATTTGCAAACATTATACATCATTTATAATCTACCCAATCATTTCCAGTCAAACATTGTATAGCTCATTTAAGTTCTGCCTTCTTTTAAACCTCATTCCTCCAGTGTGTGTATTGTTCCCACAATTTCTATTATTTTCCTGTGTAGTTTTCTCCTACCCTTTGGTGCTCAATAAATATCTGTGGTATGAATATACCAGCTGCCAGTGGTGGTCAAAGTCATAGCCTAAAAATAAATAGACAGAGAGAGAGAGAGAGAAAATATCATAATGTCATTATGGTTAAAATGTTTTTCCCTTCTGGCTGTCTAGTCCAGATTCATTATGTGGTATGAAGTGCTAAGAGGAAAAGGATTATCATATATGTAGCTGTCCGTAAGGATTTTGACCCTGGTAAAATAAATTATTACTCTTCTGAGATAGTGATGATCCTTTTAAACACTGTTTCTTTATGTCAAACAGGGTCCTTCATGATCACATAAAATCTTATTTGCTTATTGTTTGTTGACAAGGTTAGTTTTAGTAGGCTGTTGACCTTTTTTAGTGGGAGACCCAAGGTAGTAGTTATACAACTTGGACAAATTTAGCTGGCACATTGGAGAGCTTCCCATACTTATGATTGGTACCCATGGAAGTGTTAGATGTGAGTACATGCACTCATGCAGCTGGGAGGTCAGTGGGTGAGATGGAAAGTACAATGGAAGGAGCTGAGGTGAATGTAAGCTCAATGAATGGAGTGTTGAATGAAGATTCAGAGATGCTGTTTCAAATGGAACTATTTGGTGAAACAGAAGATCTGGTTAGAGAAGGACGTATAATTACAACCTGTAGATCAGAGTGTAGCATGTTTGTGCTACATCTTTAAGAAGCCTACAAGGCTATGCATGCACAAATAAATTCCAGACACGTGCAATCTCTAATGCCATTTTGTAGAAGCAGCCAGTGTGTAAGCAATGTATGATCAAAGCAGTTAGTTTGTATACAAGTTATTTGGTCATAGTCAAATAAGCTTTACAGTAATGTGTTTGTATAGAATAAACCTGCTTAAACAGAACCTATGAAGGCTCGTGTATTCAGGTACCAACAGGAAAGCGACATGGTGTCTGAATCAGGATCGAAAGGAACAAAACATTTGGAGCCATGAGATGTAAAGGTGGCAGCAATGGTAAAACAAAGAGAAAACAGTGTGAACATAACCAGAAGGAAATAAAGATAATGAAAAGCTACACAAATTATTTAGTCAATGCAGGGGGACAAGAAAAGGCATTACAAGGGCATAAACTGCATTTATTAGGCAAGCGGAAAGTTCAAAAGTTTGTTAGCTAAAGAAAAATTTTGTTAAATAAAGAAAATGTTTAAGATAAAAGTGTTTGACGAAACAAATATGTTTGAAGTACAAAACAAACATGTTAGACCAAACAAGCACGTTAAACTATGAAATTAGCATGTTTAAGGCAGAAAGAGTGTGTTTATGGCAGAACTGGGCATGTTTAGAGTAAAACGAGCACAAAGAAACTATGCTGGGCATAAAAATGGAAAAGGGTTTAAAGAGCACAAAATAAAAAGAAAAGAGGCAGAGTAGATAAAAAATATAAATCAAAGCGACTGCTATCTTGGGCAAAGTGCTGTGGTAGGGCATAACTTTGACTTTGGTGTCAAAAAAGTAATTAAAGTCATTTGCAGTATCTCAGCGAGTGTAAAAGTGCTTACAGTGTGTGCTTATTACTGTGCATGTATTTCAAAGAGTTCACTGTGTGTAAAGTGCAACTATCTTGTGTAATCCAGCTGAAATATGGTTATTTGAAGAAATGTTCGGCTGGGTGTGGCTGTTCACAAAGTGCCACCCATTACAGAGTGCTTCATGTACTGTAAAGAGTTGCCTGGCAAGGCGCCGACATTTTGGGAGCATTTCAGTGTATTGCATTTAGTCATTTACAAAGTGCGCATACCTCAAAGGACATTACATTTGGGCAAACAATATCTGATTATTCGCATTGTGCAATTGCTTAAGAAGTTTCTTGTATTAAAGAAAGGTGTTTCTTACAAAATATTAGAAGAGTATTACCGTGCTTGTGAATTGCTCAGTTGTATTGCAAAGAATGTTTCTTAAAGCGATGACTTTAACAAGTGATAATGCATGACTGTTTCATGCCTGCCTTTATCAATAAATTTCCAAGCAATTACTTTAGCATTTTAGCTCTTACCAATTCCGAAAGCCGATGATTTAACATTTCTACCTTTACTTTGTGATGCTTTTATAAAATTTTCAATAAGTCCAAGAAAGTATTTTGTTAAGCTCTGTAAAGCAGTAAATAAGTTGAAAAGCTATTCCTCTGAGCTTCGTAAAACATAGAGAAAACTAAAAAGTTATTTTGCAATGTACAGTAAAGCATTGAGAAATTTAAAAAGTTATTTCGTAAAGCACAGTGAAGCACTAAGAAATTTGAAAAAAATATTTTGTAAAGTGCAATAAAGCATCAAGAAGCCCAAGAGGTTTATTTCACAAAGCACAGTTAATTGAAAGCTACAACATGGTTATTCATTTGTGCAATAGAGATAAGCACAAAGAAAGAAAGTGCAGATATAAAGCAGAAGAGCATTAGCCAAATTGAGTGTTCATGCCAATTTCTTACATGTATAAATGTGTGTGTGTATTTGTACGTATTTACAAGACCCATCACTGGGATGTGTTAATATGGCAGATGCATTTCAAAAACCATAACCACTTGTGTTTGATCAGAATATTGCAGAGAACTAGGGAATATTTGAACAGTGTATTATATTTGTATACAGGCAGCTTATGTAGATAGAGATGCATGCACAACAGCATTTATCTTGCCAAACCTAGCAGGATCTGAGGCTATTGAAAGAGAGCGATCCTATGTATATGCACCAGCAGTGTATGAAGGTTAGGGTGCAGACCGCCATATTGTTGTGTGAGCTGAATCCAGAGAACACCCGGAGAGTTTAAAGCATAAGTTCAGAGAAATGTGCAACCCACAGATGAACATTACATTAGAGAGGCATGTGTTTTACACAAGAAATCAGAAGCCAGGTGAAAAATTTGCAGCTTATATAACTGACTTGAGGAACAAGTCCAAAACGTGTCAATTTGATGACTTGAAAGATGAGCTGATAAAGGATAGACTTGCATGTGATATTAATAGTGCTGCACTTGCTTACATAGTGCAGTGCTTGTTTCCCATCTTTCCTGTAAGCCTTAAGCTGATACAAGCCTTCTAGCTTAGGAGAGAGACTTTGGAGTGATTAAGTATCAATTTTCTGTACTTTCTTGCTGTACTTAACTGTTTTCCACCTAAGCACAGATTTTGCAGAGTTTATTGTGATTTAAAAGCTTGTTTTTTACACATATTGTACTTAGTTGACTGCCAGCACTTTCAAAAAGTTGTTTTTTGTTTAAATAATTTGTTTAACTGTTGTAGGCTGCACACTAAAGTGTGATAGCCTTTTCTGATCATTTGTAGTCATTTAAAGCTGTTTTAAGTGTATTTTTACTGTTTTTGTCTTATCTTTTCAAAAAAACAAAAAAACAAAAAACAAAAATATTCCTTGTTTCCCACCTTTCTAAGCTAGTATAGTCCAGTTTTCAGGCTAGTGCTGAATTCAGGGTTGTGATACTAGTTTCTGCGTTACCCATACCTTACTTGAATAGAAGGAAGTTTCTCTGTTCACCTGTGAGAGAGGGGAGCTTTGAGCAGCCTATCTGTCCCTGGAGGAGTGGTTCCAGCCCAGAAATTAGTAGTTTATTGGCCATTTTGGGCAAATTTCTATCTCTTTCATTTCCCTACTATAAATACTGCATTTGCACGGTTTTGTGCACCGGGCAGTGCCGGTTAGCTACGGTTAAATTATTCCCGGATCCACTAAGTCTCCTCTTCAGTTTTTCCCTTGAAACTAGTCTAACTCTCAACCTAAGCACTCAAAAAGCATCTTACAGCCCAGCACTTGCTCAGACCTAATAACAAGCACTAATATACCCTGACACTGATTGCCCAGCAGGGCAAGGCTCTTTATTCACCCCTCACCAACCAAGCGACTAATCAGCTCACCCTACTATTCAGGCATGACCAAAGGGCAACTTCAGGTGCACTCTCCAGTCCAGCTGGTGAATCTGGGTATCCTGAGGCACTGTTACAACTGCCTCATGTACACAGACAACCCTCTCCTCCAACCACAAAACACTAACATATGTGAGAGATGCAATTATACAGCCAAACTGGAAGCTAAGCTGACTCTACCCAAGACTGGAACAGGCAGTCAAGAGGAGAAGGTTAACACTTGCACCACAACTCCAGCTGCACACAGACCTACTAAAACAGCACTGGCAAAAAATACACATAAATACACAAAATCATACTCGGAGGCACTAAATAAAAACCTGCAAAAGCATCAGAGACCTCCAAAGCAGACACCCAAACATCCTGCACTTCCCGTCACAAGCAAGACAACACATAAAACAAAAAATCAGTGCGCCACACAATCACAACCCTTAAGGCGAAATAACATACCTAACACACTAGTAATAGGTGACTCTATAGTCAGGCACACTGACGTCCCACTCATTAGGTAGGACAAGCAGAAGGTAACTGTTAGCTGCCTGTCGGGAGCCAGAATCCACCACATAACACAAGCACTCAGGTCACTCCAGAACAAGTACAAATATGACTCTGTCATTGTTCATGTTGGTGTGAATGACCTGAGACATACCTCCCTGGACTACATGAAAAGAAACATGGAAGAGCTCTCTGATCATGTAGCCCAGGCTGGTATGACCCTGACCCTGAGTAGCATTCTGCCCTCACCAGGAATGATACCTCAGTATAAAGAAAAAATTATCAATTTCAACAATTGGCTAAGCTTCTGGTGTCATTCAAAGGGGATCAGTGTCTGTCAGCCTGAGACGACATGCTCGACAAGCCGCATTGCTTCACAAGAGATGGCTTGCACCTGTCACCAATAGGCTTTCGAATACTGGCCAAGGCTCTTGCTGCCCCCATAGTGCCTTTTGTAGGCAAGGCTCAAAAGTCAAACCCACCTCCGTAAACAGCACACTTAACAAAAAACTGAGGGTTATGCAACTCAACACCAGGAGTTTAGATCTCAAAATGCACATGCTCGAAGCACTCCTCAGTATGGAGAACGTCATCTGTGCAGTAACTGAAACCTGGTTCAAGGCTCCAGAGAGCACCCCAGCACTACCAGGCTACAACTCATATCACATGTTTCGGCCACAGAACATGGACCGAAACACAAATGGAGGGGGTGTATCCATATACATCAAGGATACCTACACCTCTAGGTTAGTGGCATAGCATGATACCTCTAAGATCATCCAAGTGCAACTAACATCGGGCAAATTTGCAATGCAAATTATGGCCTGCTACAAATCACCCTCCATGACCACCACTCCACCTTTCTGGAGACACTGGAAAACATGAAGTTCCTACCAAACACCCTGATATTGGGAAATTTCAATTACCCTACCATTCAATGGGAAAACTACTCGAGTACAAATTCCCAGCCCCAGCACTTCCTGGAATTAATCAACTCAAATGCCCTGGATCAGCTGGTAAACTCCCCTACCAGAAGTGAAAACATATTGGACTTGGTCATCACCGACATGGGAGACAGGTGTTCCACACCGGAGGTCAACCCGTAACTGGTTAGATCAGACCATAAACTAATCACTCTGGATGTCCACACCCCACCACCACCCCCAACTAAGGAAACCACAGTAAAAAACTTTTCTAAAGCAAACGTCACCTTACTTAAGACAGAGGTGGTAAGTCTCACAGCCCCCACGCTAAAGGATAATGCTGCCCAAGATGCAGAAACCTTTACAAATGCACTCTATGAGCACCTACAAGGATGCATGGATCATGCCATCCCTAGTAAAACTGAGACTTACTCTTCTACAAGAAGGAAACCAGTTTGGTGGACCCCTGCCAACATCCTGACAGATTCAGTGCAAACATCACCCCCCTCTCACCTCCAAAAGGGCCCACAACAATACCGGAAAAGTGTAGTGTCCCAAAAATTACAGATGCACAGGTGAAAACAGCCCTTTCAAAAGCCAAAAACACAGCATCAATGGGACCAGATGGTGTCCCAGGCTGCATCTTGCACGAACTATAGAACGAACTAACCACCCACCTAAACACGCTGTTCAACCTCAGCCTCTCCACAGGCTATGTGCCCATAGAATGGTGCACAGCAATGGCTATTCCTCTCCACAAAGGAGGGGCCACAACTGACCCTGGTAACTATCATCCCTTAAGCCTGATTACCGTGGTCTGCAAAGCTATGAGGCCCATCATCATGGAACTCATTAACAAAGACATTGGGAACCTCCAAACACTTGACCCAACCCAGTTTAGCTTTGTTAAGGGCAGATCATGCCTACTAAACCTGGTTGACTTTTTGAGACCATCGCCAAGGCCATAGACAAGGGAAAGGTGGTTCACACAGCCGACCTTGACCTCGCCAAGGCTTTCAACACCATTTCCCACTCAGGTATTACAGAAAAACACACCAGTCTGGACATAAACCCCTATGTCACAAGATGGGTTGCCAGCTGGTTTACAGACAGAGCTCACAAGGTAAGAATAGCGGGCTCCAGGTCCGACTCTAAACCAGTCACAATTGGTGTCCTGTAAGGCTCAGTCCTGGGACCCCTACTGTTCGACATATACTTTTCAGAATTACAGGCAAACATAGGACTATGGCTAACCAAGTTCGCTGATGACTGCAAACTGGAAGCCATAATTGACTCTCCGGCTGACATGGACATCCTCCAAAAGGGCCTTACTGAGACGGGCACCTGGTGTCAAAGTCATGGCCTCAAGCTAAATGCCAAAAAATGCATAGTCATCCCGTTTGGGAAAAACAAAACACCCACGAATTACCACATAGGTGGCAGCCCCCTTAATACAGAAGAGGTAATAAGAGATTTAGGGACCCAGGTAGATAGTAATCTCTCCTTTGACAATCATATTGCCAAAGTAGTTAGGACATCCTTCTGTGTGACCCATCTAATTACTAAAGGGTTCGCTTGTGAAGCAGAGCATGACAGAATCCTCAAAAAAGTTATAAAGAGAGAGAGAGAGCACATGAAGTAAATTTAAAGCTCAGTTCTCTGAAGTGCAAATTGAGACTTCCAGAAGTAACCTACATAGGACATTTTGTTTACAAGTACAAGCTTAAAACCTGACCCAACCAAACAACCAGCTACTTTAGAGATGTCAGTGCCAGATAATGTGCAGAGTTTGCCAGTGAGATTACTAAGAATTATGCTGAAAATTTTGACTTTGATGTAATTTCAGTGTGTAATTTTTCCACCACTAGATTTGATGAGTTAAGAGATCCCACTATGACTAATCAAATTTCACACAAACTCAGTCACTACATCAGTGTTGGATGGTTGTCAAAACAATCTAGTGTATCACCTGAGGTGCAATCATATTTTCCCTACAGAGTTGAATTGTTGATGGAAGATGGTATTATTTTCCTAAAATTGTTGTTCCTGCTTCATTACAACATGAATATGTTCAGATTTTGCATTGTAGCCACCCAGGTTTATTATCCACTAAGAGAAGGCCAAGAGAATTAGTGTTTTTGGCCTTAATTATCCAAGGGCATTGATAGTGTTCTTTCTTCTTGTTCAGTATGTAATAGTACCAGAGCACATTTACAAAAGGAACCACTTCAGTTAAATCCAGTATTTGAATATCTTGGTCTACTGTTGCAACTGATATATTTGAATGGAATAATCAACACTATTTGGTTTTGGTAGACTCTTACTCGAACTGGTTTGAGATTGAGCTGCTACCAAACTTAACCTCAACAGCTGTTATCACTAAGCTTAAACATCATTTTTCAATTCATGGTAGTCCTCACAAACTTTATTCTGACAACGGTACTCAATTTACTAGCCAGTTGGTTCAGAAATTTGCGAGAGAATGGGACTTTGTACATGTCTCTAATAGTCCTGAATATCCTCAATCCAATGGTCTAGTTGACTGTGCAATACAGAGTGCTAAGCAATTACTTGAAAAGTCAAAGCGTGACAATACCAATGTATTCTTGAATTTTCTTATTCTCAGAAACATACCTCATCATGATATTCTTGGCTCACCTGCTCAAAGACTACTTTTCAGGCAAACTAGAACTATGCTATATATTCATCAAGTCTGTTGCAGCCTACCTCTAAGAACAATAAAACCATCAAGGCTCAATTATTGAAGAAGTAAGTGTAACATCCAGAAATCTAGTTATAACAGATCGAGTAGATTACTTAATTCATTCATGGAAGGACAGATGATACGAATCTAGACAACAAAAGGTTTTGATTGAATAGGACAGATAACAGGCATCTGTGCTGAGTGGAGATCTTATTGGGTAAGTTTCAAGGGTGTAGAGTATAGGAGAAATTGCAGACATCTTCTTCCTGTACCCGTATCATCACCATTGCAATCACAACATTACATCTGTGATGCAGACTCCAAATCAAAGCCTGAGTCAGACATTGTTTCCAAACCAGTATGAGTTCAAAAGTCTGATTCTGTTCCATAGATTAATTTGAACATTCTACATGTCAACCATTTTCATTTGCTAAAAGATTCCCAATTTTATGTCACATGATATGGATGAGTTTCTAAGCCTAGTGTGAAATACACAGCAATGTGGACTTGCATTATACAATACTAAGTACACATTTATATACAATCATGTCTTTAGATTATTTGTGATTTATACATGCTAAATATCTCATGACAAATTTCATGATGTATTTCTCATAGAGGGAGGATGTAGATCAGAGTGTAGCATGTGCGCTATGTATTTAAGAAGGATGCAAGGCTGTGCGTGCATGTATAAATTCCAGACACATGCAATCCCTAGTGCAATTTTGTAGAATAGCCAGTGTGTAAGCATCTATGATCGCAGCAGTGAGTATGTACATAAGTTATTCAGTCATAGTCAAATAAGCTTTACAGTAATGTTTGTATAAAATAAAGCTGCTTAAATCGAACCCACGAAGACTCATTTATTCATGTACCAACATGAAAGCAACACAACCCATCAATCAATAGGATTGTGGGATGATTTATAGACTAAATCAAACAGAGTGAGCCAGAAAATGAAGTATCATGAAGAGATATTAGGAAAAAATACAGGAAGAGTAAGTAGAAAAGACTTTGAAAGGGGACAGTACACAGATAAAGAAAATGTATGCTGAGAGAGTTATGACTAGCCATGGGGGACAAAGAAAAGAAAGAGGATATTTCAAAAGGGAAATATGCAGTGAGAGTACAAAACAAAAGGAGTCAGGAGCTGAGCAAATATGAGGTATGGGACATTGTAGTTTTACCTTTGGGTCTGAAAACACAAGAGGTAAGAACTTAATTTTGATTAATAATGAGACAGTTTGTGATATTTTTTGAGCCTGCAAAAGGCATAGAAAAGTTTTTGTGTGAGTGTGAAAAGAGACAGAATGACAATGCACGGAATAAGTATGTAGTTAAAGCATTTTTGAGAGACAAAAACAAAGGTCACATAATAGTTTCAAACAAAGGTGGAAAGGGAGATTTTAAAAGGACATTTACACATATTTTTAAACAAGTAATGGACAATGGTTTATGGGCTGAGGATAGAATTGTAATTTTGTTTTAAAAATGGAAATGGATAAAATTGTGCACATTCCAAGTATTATAAATGTTGAAGGTAACAAGGATGTTGTAAAATATTCTGGACAACCAAAAACATCTTTTTTGTGGGAAAGTTCATTTACTGAGCAATTCTTCATTCATTTCATATACTGAATACTAATTGGTTCTTCTCATGCAGCATCTCTGGCTGATCTCCTGTTATCATAAGTACACTCTCCATTAATTATTCTGCCGGTCTGTTGGACAATGATCTTGTTTGTATTATGATTTTTCTTTTTATTCTTAAATGTGTGATAAATCTACAATTATTTTCCCTTTACAAATGCAAATGAATACTCACTCATAGGTCCTATGTTAAGTTCCATATCTGATGTTGTGTCTGCTGTTAGGCTTGCTGTATCTACTGTAACTTATGTTATAATATTGTTTGTCATGCTGTATTTACTGTTACTAATGTTGTATGTACTGTCACTTTTTGTGGAGCTTTTCTCACTGTAACTCTGGCGAAAAGGGCTCTGCCCAGTCGGACTTTCCCAATAAACAAATGTAAAATAAATAAGTAAAATCTGATAAAAATAAAGGTTTTATATATGTAGGAAAACAAGATATGATAAAAAATTGTGAACTTGAATGTTATAAAAATGGACATACACCACAATGGAATGTAAAAAATGAGAATGAAGCAAATATTGAAAATAAGGGAAATGATGAAGAGTAAACTGGAAATGAAGTAGAGATACAAATAGATGAAACTTTAGAAAAAGAAAAGGGAGGTAGTAAAAGAGAAGAATAGGACATTAAATGGGAATAGAATGGGAAGTCATTGAAGAAGATATAAGCTGGAAAGTGTTAAAAGGAAAAAATATACTGGTAAAAAAAGAAAAAAGGAAGTTTAAAGGTAATTAATATAAAAGAAAAGAAGGAAATGAATGACAAGTATTACACATCTCTCTCTCTCTCTCTCTATATATATATATATATATATATATATATATATATATATATGGGTTTAGGACTACTCACTGAAAGTCAAATGACTGTGCACAAATCACTGAAAGCTCAATTCACTAAAACACATTTCACTGAACATTATATAGGTCTTTTCCCCACTGCTGTGCGACCCTGGAATTAGTGTATATAGTATGATTAGGTGTGGGGGGCATAGCCGCCCACATATTTTAGATATATATATTAAGTTCAGAAAAGAGTAATTTATGGGAATTGCAAGTATCCATGTATATAGTTCAAAATATTTAACATAGGTGGGGGGTATGCCCACCACACCCCCCCGATGTGGGGGGCACCCCCCTTTCTATGTATATACTAAATCCAGGGTCACACAACAGTGGAGAAAAGGCCATATATAACTTTCAGTGAAATGTGTTTTAGTGAATTGTGTTTTCAGTGAATTGAGCTTTCAGTGAATTGTGCACAGTCAAATGTGTTTCAGTGAAATGTGCTTTCAGTGAATAGTCCTAGACCCATATATATATATATATATATATATATATATATATATATATATATATATATATATATATATATATATAAAACAAAAGAGAAAGAGACAGTATGGCATATGAGAAATGAACAGTGTTCAGGAATAACAGTATTATGTAGAGGAGTAGTGAAGATCTTAGATGTGGTGTTAGAATAGGAAGACTAACAACTGAGATTTAAGATAGCAAGAGAGGGTTTATAGAACTATAGCTACTTATACTTATGTGACTTGTAAAGAAAGTGAAAATTTATTTCTAAAGATATTAGACAGTGTAGTTGTTAAAGTGCATATTATAATAACAGGTTATTTTAATTGTGATTTATGAGGGACTGAAAAGAAAAAAAGGGAAAAATGTAAGAAAAATGCTAGAAGTTATGAAATGTGGCAAATTGTATGGAACAAATCACTGATATAGAGAAAGAATACATTAAAATCTGAAATGGAATACTTTATTACATCAGAAGGAATAAGAATACAAGAAGAAGAAACTAATGTAATAGGTTTTTCAGATAATTTAGCAATATGGGTGGAAATATATGATAATAAATATATTAAAACAGGAAAGGGTATGAAAAGAATAGAATGAAAAAAGGAAAGAAATTAATTATACAATTATGGATGGATCGTATTATTATGATAGATGCTCCCAATAGTGGATTACCTTTAAAAGAAAATATAAAAGGAGTTTTTATATTGTCAGAATAAAGTAAGAAAGAAAAACAAAGCAGGAATATGTTAAAACGTATAAATCTGCATTAAAGAACTTAGAGAATAATGATAGAGATATGAAAAAGAGAAAAAATGTACAAAAGAAATTATGAAAAAAATCAAGGAATTATTATTTAAACAGAATTTTTACAAGTTATAAAAGAAGAGGTATCAGCATGTAGAAGAGGTATCAGCATGTTTAGGCAAGACAGTAAAGAAAGACAGTAATGCAATTTGAGAAATAAAAGATAAAGAAAGAAATAATGACAATATCGATAATCTGGTGTTGACTTGTGTGGAAGACATGTTTGGAAAGAAAAAGAGAGAAAGTATAAGAACATGGGAAGAAAAAAAATTTCTCTGAACAAATTAACAAGGAACTTGTGAGAGAGTGATTACTTTATGTGAATTAGGTAATGTGGCATATTCAGTAAAGCCTACAAGGTTTGCTAAAACTGTGTTCAAATCACAGCACAACACACATATGATAGTACACCATTTTGTGTTCAGTACATAGCTCTACATGATGTGTAGAGCTGCACAAATGTGGTAAACATCGTGGCATGCTAATTGGAGCATAAGCAGCAGAACTGTATGCTAATCAACCAATCCAAGATAGTGGAGCTATTCAAAAAGCTATGAAGCAACCATATAGACTCGGTGTCAAATTTCCCTGTGAACTCCAAAACCTATTGGTATACAGCCACAGAAACTAGCCTACATGGAAAGAATGTTAGGGTCTTCTGTTTTTCTTATTCATGTGTATGTGTAGCAGGTCCAAGACTATGCTGCTGCTGCTGCTAATTAACCATGGCCAAGAAAGCAAAGGGTATTTAAACCCCATTCAACTTTTCACAATCTGCATGAGATAGAAGTTGTAGAGTGTGACGGGGTGGATTGAGACCCACTATAGGAGTTCTGCAACCTCAGTTGTCCTCAATTTAGAGCAAGGGCAAACTGAGGGGAACCAATGTCAGTGGAGACTAAGGTATGTGTAGCACTTTGAATACTAGTTAAACAAATATTCCAGAGACCATAAGGGGATATTGTTGGGGGTGTCACAAACATCAGCATCCAGGATCCTCCAAAAATTCCTGAATGGTATGCTACAATATGCCAGTGATTACATATATTTTCCTCATACACTTGAGGACAGAGCCACAACTCTGCAGGGATCTGCCATGTAGCACACTTCTCTGAAGTCTTGGAAGCCTATAGACTGTACACATGCTGAAACTAAAGCACCACTTGGGGAACAGGGAAGGGTTTACATAAGTAGAAAGGGCTTCCACTCCATTAACTGCCAGGTCATGTGTATTGCCAAGGGAATCATCCTAATTGTGTCTGCTGGCAACCCAGGCAGTTACCATCACTCACACTGGCAACCCAGGCAGTTACCACGACTCACATGTCAACTGTGTCAGATGTTTTCTATGGGGGTAAACCACAGAGTCATTTACTGGGGATGCTGGATACTGGATATGCACTGGAGTCATGGCTGATGACATCCATCAAAAATGCATACACACCAACTGAAGAACACTATACTGAGGCACATGCTCAAACAAGAAATAGAGTGTGTGTTTGAGCTGCTAAAGTCACGGTTCCAGTGACTAGATACATCTAAGGGAACCCTGCAATACAATACCTATAGATCTGCAGAAATCTTCACTGTTTGTGTCATGCTTCACAGTATTATCCTGAGAAAACAGCTTTAACAGGGACATCAAGGGGAAGGGCCAAACATCTCACCACCACTGGCAAGGCCACCACAGCCACACATAGGTGAGGAGTCAGAGGGGTAACCGGCAGTCACTGTGGTTGTAGGCAGACATAGGCATGTACAATATGCCCTCGCCCTAGCCAAGAGGCAAAATATAGCACACACCCTCACCTCCTAAGGGGTTAAAACTTTCATCTTATGCATATACATACAGCAACATTGATGCCAGACAACACTCACAACCTTAACTTATCCAAGTAATGGCTTTGTACTGCTAGCATCAGACAGAGTCAGCCCCAAGTAAAAACTCGTGTAACTGCCAGATGTCCAAGGTAAGTGCTGAACCTGGAATAAAAAAATAAATGTATAAGAACACAAATGAATGGCATATCTTTGCATACTGTTACTTGCTAATGTAAGTAAGTGTAATTTGGGTGAATTTTACAGCACAGTTATTATCATTTACATGTGTCCTGTATCGAGTAATAGGACTCATGCATCAAACATTCACAAATTAATAGCTCTCAAATGTATAGATTTTCACTGAATGTCCATAGTTTGGCCTCATAGTTTTGTACTGGCAAATCATTAAAGACTGAAGTTAAAAAATAATGAGACACATTTAAGTTGCTGACTTCATATCCTTCAGGAAAAAAATCATTATGGTAATGCAACATCAATTTTATAAGTTTGTAACACCAAAATCCTTCAAAATTATCCCTATTTCTTGGTCATTGTCCCACTTCTAGTTATGCCTTGGTCCAACTTTGTTGGCCTAAGAGGTTAAGAGGGATGTACATATTACAAAAACCTGTAAGAAAGCAGTACAGTTTTCAAAACAACATAACAATTTATTTATTTATTTATTTTACATTTGTTGACCGGGCTAGTCTAACTGGATACATGTCCATTTTCAGTAGAGGCCCGGGGAGAAAAGCTCCAGGAAAACATACAAAATTAATAGAGGATATAACAGAAACAATGTAAACAGCAGTAACTGTTAAATAAAAACATTAAACTAAAAAACGGATTCATTTTTTATTTTTTTTTTTTTTTTTTTTTTTTTTTTTTTATAGAAGATGAACTTCACTTAGTAAATATAGCATAATCAAAATCTTTTAAGGGTAGTATACTAAAGAAGTTATAGTATACTTGTAAACATTGAATTTATATGCAAAACCTAGTATATAGAAGCATTTTAGGAAGGTTGTAGTAGATGTAGGTTGAAAAATTAGAGTAAAGAAAAACAGTTAGTCAGGGTTGGTACAGGAGCATAACCAGTGGCTACTGAGAAATAGTTTTAGATTTCTTTTAAAAAGTGGAAGTGAGGTCTGAGATGTGAGGTCAGGTGGCAGTTGATTCCATACTTTTCCGACAGAGTTAGAGAACAAGGAGTAACCTGCTGAGTTTTTTGATTTGGTAGTATTAATCAACATTTTGTTTGAGGAGCGTAGATTCTTGAGATTATTATATGGTTTAATGAGGCTAGAGTATAGGAGTGTTACCGGGTTGATACAGGGTCTTATGGGCTATTGTAAGTTGGTGGAATTGAATATGATTAAGAAATTCTAACCAGCCTAGTTGTGTTAGATTCAGACAGTGATGAGCTCTGAAAGGAGAGCCTGTAGCAAATCTGGCAATATTATTATAGGATGTAGCTAGTTTGTTAAGGTTATTTTTAGAGAGGTTGGTGTATATAGGAGAGGCATAGAGTAGGGTTGAGATTAAGTGAGTTCTGGCTATAGCAGTCCTAGCTACTGGTGTAAGAAAGGATTTGATTCTGTAGAGGGATCCTAGTTTTCTGTTAACTAATTTTATTGTGGTATTTATGTGAGTATCAATGTTGAGATTATTGTCAATTGTAATTCCTAAGAGTTTAGTGGTTGGGTCAGGAGAAATAAGAGTGCCATTATTGGATGTGAGAGTGAAATGTAGAGGGGTGGACTTTTGGGTTGGTGTGAAGAGTAATAGTTTAGTTTTTTTGGCGTTTAGTAGGAGACAGCGGTTAGAGAACCAATGTTCTACCATATTGAAAGCTTTTTTGTTTAAGAGATTGAAGTTCTGCCTGGGAAGTGGCTGAGATTATTGTAGAGTCGTCTGCATATTGAATGCAGGTGGAGAGTGGAATGGCTAAATGGAGGTCATTGATATAAATGGAAAACAAAAGAGGGCCTGATATGGAGCCCTGTGGAACACCTAGTGAGATAGGAAGGTGATTAGATAGTTTATTCTGCCAGAGTATAGTCTGCTGTCAGTTTTCAAGGTAAGATATGAACCAATTCATAGATAGACCGTCAAGTGAAAGGGACTTCAGTATATGTAGAAGTATTTGGTGATTAACCATGTCAAAAGCTTTAGATAAATTGACAAAGACTGCAGAGAAAAGAATGTTTTTATTACGGTTTTCGTTGATACAGTTTGTGAAGGAAAGCAGGGCAGTAGTGGTACTGTGGAAAGGTTTGAATCCATGTTGACAGTTAGCCAGTATGTTGTGATGGAGAAGGTGGTTAAGTAGTTGTTTGTGGATGCACTTTTCCATTATTTTTGCAAGTGGGGAGAGTAGAGCTATGGGACAAAAGTTGGAAAAGTCACTGGAGCTTCTTGCAGACACTCACACACACATTTCACTTTGAGTGCCCATAAAGATACACACATAGATTTACTAAGCACTAAGTCAGCTATTCACCCTGAGCATCAGACAAAAGACTTATGTATCCCTGAATCCAAAAGATAGAAAATCAAGGATATGGCACAGTTATCATCATTTGCACAGGGTATTGGGGGAGGGGGCAGGAGTCCTAGGCTGACACAAAAGGTATTGAGTGTGCGTGAATAAGAAAGACAGACAGGCAGACATTTGGATAAAGCAGGAAATGGCCACTGAGACAGAATTAGCTATAAGCCTCATGAATGACCCATGTAACTGCTAAGTGTGTGTATCTTTATGGGCACTCAAAGTGAAATGTGTGTGTGAGTGTCTGCAAGAAGCTCTGCGTTCTGGTATGTTGGACAGGAATGAGCCATACATGGTGGCATTGACAGTTCATCATAGTCATCCCTGATAGCAAAAACTGGCTCTTCCAGGAGTTGCACAGACATGACTTATGCCCACAGTCAGATGCACTGCTGCTACCTGAACATGACTGATGTCTGCTGGATGAACTACCTTTGCAAGTACACCCAGGATCCCAACCCCATGGCCTTTCATGTCTGGGTGTGGACACCTCAACCACTGATGGAGCAATGGAACTATTGCCATTGGGCATAGTCACGTCACCATTAGATGATACAGCTGATCTACATCTACTTGGATGTTGTCCACCTCCTAGCTGACCTTCCATGACAGACACTGCCTATTCCAATGTTCCATCCATCTGAGCCATTGAATTAGCAACACAGTGGAGGCAGTCACACATGTCAGCCAGTGCCACATCAGCAACCCTAAGCATTTCCTCAGAAGCCCTATTGGAACGTGCCTGTGCCTCCATAATGGCCCTAAACATACATTGACTGGCAGAGAAAGACACATCAGGATCAGGTGGAGGGTGGAGAGCAGGTCTCCTCTGAACACCCCTAACAACCCTCCTTCTTGACACCTCATCCATATTTTGGCTATGGCCAGAGTCAGCAGGCAATGAAGCTATGGTAACCACAGTAGCTTGATATCAAGTATGTCACCCTCCACCTGTCCAATATCTGAGAGCTCACTGAAATAGATATGCTTAGGCCTACTGGTTATGTCTGATGGAAATACATGGGAATGACAACTTCAGTGTCAGATTCAACCTCTGCACCCCCCGACTGTGCCTGTGTTTGGCTACCATCATCACCAGAGTCCGCTGATAGTCTGATATCAGGTGGTACAAGTTCTATACTTCCACTGTCAGGATCACCTGTGATAATAAGCAACAAGTGCAATAAATAAATAAATATCTACACTACTATAACTTAATATAGGCTTACAAGCTAACACTTGTGCCACTATCATAGTACAGCAATACCCACACACTCCTGTAGATAAATGCATATTTTTGTCAAATACTCATCAGTACTCAAATAAAAATGTTTATCTTACCATGTGCAGATGACTCCACACTTGCTAGGGAAGATGATCCTGTAAGAAGATAATGAAAAGGTAAGGACAACATCATCACAATACCAAAAATACAGAGGGACCAATGTTTTGAGTTTATATGTCCATTAACAATACGTTTAACTGAAACTTGGGCTGACACATCCACCCCAAGCCCAAGTGTAATGAACCAGAATGACTTGTTAACTGTATTAGTTTATTAATAGGCCCCCAAAATAATTTAATTAAACCAACTTAACTATTACTTTCAATAATTTGCTATATAGTAAATGTTACCTGGAAGCTCCTCTTGGGACATACTTGCCCTCCCTGAAACAGCAGCACTAACATCAATGACATGCTGTTGTGCACTTTCCACTGAGCTCTCTGGATCCCTGACAGTGAGACAGAAACTCTTCATTTAGCATCAGTGATGGTTCTAAAGGAGCCAATCCTCTGGTAGCCAGCTTTCGATGGGCCACCTCAGCTGCTGTACTCCAGGCTGATGAAATCATATCAGTGGTCCTATGACACACCTGATCATAAGTCATGCTGCAACCCCCGATGAAGATGACATAGTTTACTATCTGCTTCCAGATCTGCATTCTACCACACATATCCCTCCCCACATCCTCTCTCAAGAGGAAAGGCATCATAGCCCCTAAATGCTTGGACAATGACATAATTCTCAAGGTCACTGAAGGGGGGATTGGGACACTTGGGTGCATAATCCTAGGTGAAAAAAAAAAAAAGGGTACTACATATTAATATCACATACTGTAAATAAAAGTCCTGCTTCTGAATAGACCTATTATTTATTAACCACTGCAAAAACACAAAACTCCCCAGGTATTAAATATTAAAGGTTATGTGCCTTTAACATATCACAGTCACACACAAACAAAGGTTTGATCCAAAAGAAGAAGAGCAAACATGTTTTAGAAAAAAGTTTTTTGTTGTGGCAACACAAAAATGGCACTTGTCTCCCTCACCCCCAAAACAACAGGGGCATGACAGTTTGTACCAAACAAGGAATAACACATCAGTCAATTGCTCTAAGTGCTTTCCAACAACTTTTTACAAAATGTGTACACGATTTACCACAGAAAAGTCATTTTTATACAATTGCCTGTCCCCTCTACCTTTGCAAACCAGAGGTGTCTATGGGTTATCCTTGAAGGCTAACACCCCTATGTCATTGCCAGTATATGGCATTTACATTTCACTGAAATAAACATAGAACAGTGGAATATAACCAGTTAACACTTGTGATTAAATGTTATCAGGCTGTGTATCTGAGAAAGTAAACTGCCATGACAAAAATGCCTGTGCCATTAGTACACTTCTAAGAAGTTCATGCAGATCAGAGCTGCATTTGCCAATGCATAAATATATACAAAAATATTTTCCTAGTAACATGTCAGCAAATCTATTATGTAATTTAAAAATGCAAACATACATTATCAAGATCAGAAGTCTACTGTGCAGATACGTCCAAAGTAATAGCAATCTTCTTTTGTGTTGTCCACATACACAACTTTCCTAAACTTCAAGTTCCCTTATACATGGTTACCTTTTTATAGTGTAGTTTCAGGCCTGTGAGCACATTGCAAATGAGGTGTGAACTTGTTAGAATTGCTGAATCCCAAACTTTTGGCTCTATGTAGCTGGTGTAAACATAGTGTAGGCTCTACCTTCATGTTTGTTGCTAATAGATTGCAACTGTGAATGATTACTGGTAGGAAGAAGGAAAACACAAAAACAATTCAGACTGCCTTATGTGTAGTGGGTGTGTCACCCAAGTTGCAATTAGAAAGTGTAGACGTAATTGTTTCAATGTTTTAAAGAGAAATGGGTAGCACACATTTCTCAGTTTCTGTTCACTAATATCTAAACTCGACTGTGTTGAAAAGTGCATTTTATTGTCATGTAATATTCTCAAACATTTTAAGGATAATCATACAAAATGCCCTACATACTAAATGTTTGAGAGTACAGCACAGATAAGGGAAGAATGAACCTATTACAAGGAGAAGGCAGAGCTGCATTATTGCAAACAATACTCATAAATGGTTGTGTGATCAGTCATTAAACTAAAGCTGTAATTAACACATGTACAAACAACTGAGAGTGTACAAGGGTTATATGTCTTGTTAGTACTGTGAATAAAATGCAACTTGCTTGTGTCCACAATGATTTGCAATCCTGCTGCAAAGCTGTTTCTGTGGCAATGAGGGATACGACACCTTTATTGTGTTTTGTAGGTTCACTGGTGTGACATTTCAAATCCAGACTTTTATAAAAATCTTTGATATGTAATAACGTTTCTTTTGTAATGTTGCTTATATATGTATGTGTGTGTATATATATATATATATATATATATATATATATATATATATATATATATGTATATATATATATATACATATATATATATATTTTTAATATTACTATATGAGCAGCAAGCAAACACGGTTGATGTACTTGTGTGCTAAAGACTGCATAAATGACAGTATTGAAGTGTGTGTGTGTGTAGTGGATGGTAAAGATGAAAAACAATATAGTATTTACTATCTGTAGATCATGTTTCAAGTCCCACACATGTCTTTTAAGTCTGAAACCTAAGAAACAGCAAGGGAAGCTATACTTGTCACATTTGAACATCACTTAACTATTGCACTGACATGGTCTAATAACCCATACAAGAAGCAGACAGAACACTTGCAGACAGGAAGCAGACAGTACTCAGTTTCAAAATGGATACATTGTTTCATTTTGTGCTTTCCATCCATCAAACCTGTTAATCAGTGTGAGGCGGTCAGCAATCTTCCACAACACCTGCAGTTCTAGAATACCTGGAGAAAGTAGGCAATTTTAAAATGGATACATTATATCCTGTATGGTTTGACACCATGCAAATATATTAAGTGGTGTTGCAGGGCAGTCAGCATACATACATAATGCATATTAAAATATACAGCTGCTCCTTACCTCTTCCTGTGACAGCAGGTATAACTATAGGGTTGCAATATAGGTGAGCCTGGGTAACAATATAGCACACTCCCAGTTTTATTAGTGCTTGTCCACTCAATTTTAGAAAAACAAATAAAAAAATAAGCAGAAGTGTGTTTGTTACACTCAGTACTATACAAAGTGCTGACTGTCATGCCTCTTGACTTAGACTGGGTGGAGGAATAAGAATCTCATAATTTTATCAAAAAAGCAGTGACCCCCCCTCCCCCCATCTGCTCATCACTTAATTACACGCAAATAGGGAAAACAGTATAAATACTGTTTAAGGTTAGACAATTTATGACATTACATTTCTTATATCAACTAGTTATGAAGGGTCTATATCATATGAGCGAATAGCACAAATTCCAAACGCTCATAATATTGAATGTACTGGACCTCGAAGTGCTTTTTCTGAGATCATGGTTCAGTGAAGAATGGGATATTTGCCCTTTCCTCACTGTAGTGTGATCTCGGAGTTGGAATATATATTTAGCGGGGGGTAGGAAGTTCGAGGTCTGGTATGTTCGATATTATGAGTATTCGCAATTTCTGTGATTCGATCATATGATATAGACCCGTTATAAAGACCATAGTATCTCTTGGCTGTGTCTACCATAGCTGATATGGTTACCAATTTGTCACGTTGAAGTAGGAGTCCTTAAATGTGTATCTTGCATGTGCTGCTTTGCTGTGCATTATGGAAAGTGCTTAAAAGCATGTATTGCTTATGTTTACTGCATAGTTACTCGTCATCCCATTAAAGTCTATGGAAATACACAACCAAAGGGAAGCCAATTTATAATGACTGAACACATACGTACATTGTAGTCATGTGTTAAATGCACCCATGCACTTGAAACTTGTTATTTTAGTACTTGATCTCAAATATCAAGAACACTACAGGAATAAATACTAAAATGCTTTGTTACATACCATGTCCATCTTTATAGCAGCAATACACGTTCAGCTGGTCTAACACTTGTACGAATGTGGACATCAATTATTACAAAATGTGAACACAGAAATATAATCATTAAGAAAAAAGGTCCGTGCTACATCAAAACCCAGCAAATCGTAGCAATCAACAGAAAGTCCAAAACGAAAAACGCTGCTGGATACTGCTGTTCACCAAAGATAAAAATTTATTGTAACACAAATCACAAAAGAGATGAGTGCTATCGGGCTATGGCCCTTCATCAGATAAAATTCCACAAACAAGCAGAATACTTTAAAAGACACTGCAACCAATGAAATTCTAATAAAACGCCCGCCTATTCTTAAGGGCTGTTACACCTATATTTAAGGCACTCCCAAAGATTCACAAATCTATGACTTGACCCACCCCTGAGACCAATAGCATCAGGTAGGGGGTGGGTTACGGAGAACATCTCAATCTGGCTGGAAGTCACCCTTAGGCCCTATGTAGGGAGAATGGAGAATGTGTTAGTTGACACAGGACATTTCCTTACCATTTTAGGTGAAGTGAACAAGGGTGACATCCTGGGAGAGTATTTGATGGTAACACTAGATGTACATAACCTATTCACTGTTATAAGTAATGATTATGGGACTCAT
Source organism: Protopterus annectens (assembly GCF_019279795.1). Lineage (NCBI taxonomy): Eukaryota > Metazoa > Chordata > Ceratodontiformes > Protopteridae > Protopterus > Protopterus annectens. The sequence continues at coordinate 1,016,311,545 of NC_056727.1, forward strand.
GCAGTGAGTGAACTCCCAAGCACAATGGGGGCCACGAAGGCGAAGATAGATCTTATTAAGGAGTTATTGATGCTGGTGTTTTTATCTTTGGTGAACAGCAGTATCCAGCAGCATTTTTCGTTTTGGACTTTCTGTTGATTGCTACAATTTGCTGGGTTTTGGCATAGCACAGACCATTTTTCTTTTTGACTTTGCTGGCTATTTGGTTCATCAGTGCTATGCATGCTGTAGAGAAGACTCTAGTCACAATACCTTCTGACAAAGAAATGGATAATGATGGAGCAGCAGGCGTACCTGGAGGTTGGTGTGTGGAACGGTTTGCCTCTCAGGAGAACCCACTGTTAAACTTGGGTTTTACTATACATAAAGGGAGACATAGGGATAATAGTGTTCCTATGGCTACGGACAAAACCTTTGATGATATGGCATGAGACCTTAGTTATAAGGTAATGAGACTACAACGTTTGCAATGGCAAACGCATCATTTGGAAGCCTGCCTAGACTATGGCATAGTGCCACGAGGGATGCGTGTTCTTTGTATCCCAACACAGGGTGACAGGTACCCTGAGTTGTTGGCAAAGTGGCAGTCTATCAACATCAACACCAGTTACCAGTATATGGAACTCCTGAACGGTTTCTTTGCCCCGGAGATTGATGGGCTAAAGAAGGATGTGTTACAATTGCAACAGAGGCTGGCAGGCGAGTACATGGAGGAGAGGTGTAAAATACGTTTGGAAGAATTATATACTACTTTCAAAGACAATGATGCAAAACTGCGAGCTCAGAAAATGGGCAAATTACGAAGGGATTTTGAAGATTTTACTAATGGAAATATCTTTGTTTGGCTGAAGCCTAGAAACATACAATCTGTAGCATATGCTCGAGGGTCCAATAGGGATAACGTACGTCAACCAGAAAGGAGTGGCAAACAAGAACGTATGATCTCAGTAGACGAGGCGGTAGTACCCGCTGCAGTACAGAGCTTGGTTTCAGGAACTTCCTTGGAGGTAATCCGTAATGAGCCTGCTGCTATTAATTCAAATGTGGTAGAATCAGTAGCTAACAACAGCAGTACGCTAGGTTCTACCGGCATCAGCTCAGAGGCAACTGATACTAGTTCTATGATTAGTACAACAGTTGGCCTGGGCAAAAGGGTCTCCGGTGCTGTTTTGCCTGATGCTGTTGAAGATCGTGTGCACACCACCGGGGCACGCCCTAAAACCAGGTCTTCTCAGAATCGTTTTTTGGAAATGCTGCCGGTACAAGTAAAGAAGAAAGGGGCCTGGAAGAGGTCCCTGAGCAACGACAGGGACTTCACCAAGAAAAGGAGGACATTGGACTGACTGTTCATTTGGACAGTGGTATTGTTTTTAATTTATCTTCGCATATTTTGACAACTGAGGAGTTAATTGTTTTAAACAAGGGATTGACTTTTGTGCCTAGTAGGACCTGTGTTTATAGCGATGTAGTCATGGATTTAATGTTTTTTTGCCGCAATTTAATGTTACGTAAGCTTTTTGGTGACAACAGCTATGCCCCCACCACTCTGAAAAAACCCAGTAGTTTTGTTCCAACATTGTCACCAGCTCTACACCTTTTCATTAACCAATGTGAAAATGATTTGATGACATACTTCCAGGAGGGGGCGACCGATAGGTTTTATAATTTAACAAATTAACAAAGACAGGCATTGTTGAACCTTAGTAATAACAAAAATCTCACCATCAAGATGGCAGATAAGGGGGGTTCGGTGGTTGTACTAGATACTAGCTGGTACAATAGGAAGTTGATACAGTTGTTATCAGAGAATCAGACATACTTTTTATTGAATCCCATAGAGGTTAAGCGAGTGATAGAAAGGGTTCATAATAGCCTTCATAGGCTATTTGATCATATGCAAATAACACAAGAGCTTCTAGACTTTTTAATGATTGAGAAGCCTGTTACACCTATATTTAAGGCACTCCCAAAGGTTCACAAATCTATGATTGACCCACCCCTGAGACCAATAGTATCAGGTAGTGGGTGGGTTACGGAGAACATCTCAATCTGGCTAGAAGTCACCCTTAGGCCCTATGTAGGGAGAATGGAGAATGTGTTAGTTGACACAGGACATTTCCTTACCATTTTAGGTGAAGTGAACAAGGGTGACATCCTGGGAGAGTATTTGATAGTAACACTAGATGTACATAACCTATTCACTGTTATAAGTAATGATTATGGGACTCATGCAGTGAGTGAACTCCCAAGCACAATGGGGGCCACGAAGGCGAATATAGATCTTATTAAGGAGTTATTGGTGCTGGTGTTAGAAAATAATGTGTTTGAGGGGGCTGGATCTATGTATAGACAGGCACAAGGTGTAGCCATGGGCACCCCTTGTGCCAATACTTATGCTAACCTGGTCCTTTCGTATTGGGAAAAGAACTTTGTATTGGGGATTGATAGATGGCAAAAGAGACTGAAGATGTACTTGCGATTTGTGGATGATATTTTTATTTTGTGGAAGGGGGGACGGGAGTCTTTGGATAGTTTTGTAGAATATCTTCATTCCACCACCTCCTTTTTAAGGTTTAGTGTTAACAGCTCCCTTGACACCATGGATTTTCTGGATGTAAGCATAACACAAACGAAGAATGGTTTTTCGTCACGATTGTATAGGAAAGATTGCTGGAAGAACACGCTACTGTCTTTTGACAGTATGCACCCTCGATACACTTTCCCCAATATAATACAGGGACAGATTAGTAGAACATCCAGGATTAGTATGGATGATATACAATTTTACAGAGAAGTGGATAAACTTAAAGACTGTTTTCAAGAAAGGGGTTATAAAGAGAGACTGGTAAACGTGGTAGTGGATAGAAGTAGACCCCATAGGCACAATAGATATAGACCATGAATTAATAGGACACAGCGTGTTTTGAATGATAATGAGGTTAGAAACCCTATGCAGAAGGGACAAAAGGTGATGTTAACCTATGGCAGTAACATAAGGGGAGTTTGTGACATCATACGTAAGAATTGGAATATTATTACCAGTGACACCGGTCTAAGGAATATAGCGGGTACTGGCCCACATTTTGGTTATAGGAGAAATAAGAATTTGAAGGTCATGTTATGCAAAGAAAGATCTGTTACTAGTGGTAAACCCTTTAAGAATACTGTGGGTACTGTTCCCTGTAGGTCCTGTAAGGCTTGTGCCTACATTAATAAGGAGACAGTGTTTCAACATCCGGTTAATGGCAAAACATTTTTTCTGAAGGGGAGGGCTACATGTAGGACGACAGATGTGGTATATCTGGCAGAGTGTCTGCACTGTCCCAGTTTTTATATTGGGAAGACAAACAATATGCTGAAAGTCAGGATATTACAGCATTTGTCGTCCATAAGGAATTGTGATGAACACAATGCTTTATATAGGCACATTAGGGCTAACCCAACACATGGATTCAAGTTTAGGGTAATAGTTAATATAAAATTAAATAATAGGGGGGGGGACATTAAACAGTTAACGGAGTTAACTGAATCCAAATAGATCTTGGAGATGACAGCCCATAGGAATCCAGGGCTAAATGATGTTGTTCCCCTTAAGGCAGCCCTTAAGAATAGGCGGGCTTTTTATTAGAATTTCATTGGTTGCAGTGTCTTTTAAATTATTCTGCTTGTTTGTGGAATTTTATCTGATGAAGGGCCATAGCCCAAAAGCGCTCATCTCTTTTGTGATTTGTGTTACAATACATTTTTATCTTTGGTGAACAGCAGTATCCAGCAGCGTTTTTCGTTTTAGAAATATAATCATCAAAAATGTGTGTGTCTGCATGTGACAATATAACTATGTAAAGTGCACAAAATACTGGGAAAAAGCATAAAATATTGCACATCTGATGCATGCATTCCTGACAGATGTTTGTAGAAATAGTTTGTCGCTTAAAGTATACCTGCACATTAGAAACACAACAGGAAATAACTGTATCCTCATATCACATACCACTCTCATAACAGGATATGTCAACCAGATTATATAATGATGATGGCATCATCTATAAAGACAACTCTGACAAGGGAACTACATACTTGTGCTCTTGCAATCATTACATACACATGTTCTGCAGATGGGAACAAATGAATTATATGTCTGATAGATTATCACAGCAGACCCATTGTGTGTGTGCCTCCATGTATGTGGAAATGTGTATGCATAGTCAGAGGAATATCAGTCTGTATCCTACTATCATCAATCCAGTACCATACAGAACTGTTATATATTGACAGTCATACATGCCTACATACCCATTTCATTCAAGCCTCACAACATCTTCTCCCAAACATCTAATGATGATGTCATGTCATCCAGCATAAATTATCCAGAAGCATTGTAAACATCAGCATTGTGCCATGGCACTAGCATTGAATACTGACTTGTTTAGCTGTTGTAGTTAGATAGGGGTTATATTCTCACTACAGGGAACTTGTGTGTATACTCAAAAAAGTGCAGCTGTATTTCCAACAGGCAGCATTACAGTCCTATGGAATATAAATATTTTGATACTTGTACATGCCTACATATCCATTTTATTTAGGTCTCCCAACATCATCTCCCAGCGATCCAATGATGATGATATCATCCACTGAAATTTTCCAGTAGCATTATAAAAGTCAGACTTGTGATGTGATGCTTATGTTAAGTACTGTGCCCTGAAAATACTTAGGGGTTCTATTCCCATGGCAGTCAACTGGTGTGTGTCTGTGTTCATTTGGTTAATGTTCAAGACAGCATTTATAGGTTCATAGGTAGGAACTAGGCTATTGGCCCTAGGGCCTATATAAGCCTAGCAAAAAAATGTACCCTGGCTTTCGCCACCCAAGGCAATTATTTTCCTGTGCTCCTGTCGAACAGAGCCACAGAAGTGATCCCTGGGGTGAATTTCCCATCCAATCATCAAGACTTTTCTTGAAGAGTGCTAATGAGGAGCTCTGTTTGACATAGATAGGTAGTCTGTTGTTCCAGAGTATGGGAAGTCTCTGGGACAGGAATCTATCCCTCCAGCATGTTCTGTTTATTGTGGTGACAAGATTTTTGTCCCTAGAGCATGTAGCTCAGAGGGATTGGGATTTCTTTAAGTGGAGCATGTCCAACAGCTTTGTATGTTAGGCAGAGATCGCCCCTGAGTAGGCAATATGTGATGGAGTAAAGCTGTAGTTTTTTGAGACGGTCTGCATAGGGCATCTGTTTGAGGCCAGTAATCCTCTTTGTGCACAGTCATGTGGGACACTGTTCTTACCACTTTCTTCTCAACCGACCATGCTAATTTCATCAGCTATAAAGTGTTGTTGGACAATATAAAAGCCATATCTGTGCTGTGGTGCTTGCATTAAGTACTGTACTCTATAAATAGTTAAGTTGGGGGTTATATTCTCATTGCAGTCATCTGTGTAAGGGTGCTTGTATTAAGTACTGTACTCTATAAATAGTTAAGTTGGGGGTTATATTCTCATTGCTGTCATCTGTGTAAGCATTAAGAAATCACTATGGTGACAATTTTTAAATTATATGTAAGTCCACAGCTATGTCAAACCCTTTTCCGAGCATCATGTTGTAGCATACACTGATTATGTCACTCTGTATAATGAGCACTCTGAGAGTATGCAAGACAAACCTCTGCTGTGGCAGTAACATTAACTACTGTGTTTGAAAGCTACTTTACCAACACATATATGTGTTCTAATCTGACAGCATGCAGTGCAATGTGCCAGTGTTATAGTCAGACGTATGTGTTGTTGCTAGTGCTATATTGCATGGCATTCATCTGTTATACCTATACAGGTGCAATGTTCAAATCAGGCACAGTCTACTGCTTTGCGTGTGTGGCTGGTGGTTCACTATGCTCATAGTATGATCGTTGGAAATCCTCTTCACTTCCACTTGGTGAACCTTTCACATAGCCTCATGCATCCACCATCCTCATTTTTCCTCTGGTCACATCATGTCCTTCTGCAGAGGAGTGGAAGATGTCCTAATGTCAAATATGCATACACACATCATGAAGCAGAGTCCTTCCATGAGCCTCCGCAAGCCATCTACAGACCACTGCATGTCTGACTGCTAATTCTCTCAAAGTGTGGTGCGAATGTCTCATATGGACAGTGGCAGAATGTAATCCAACTAAAAAAATACACATATGCACAATGGAGTGGTAGAATTTAATCCAATTAAAAAAAAGCACATATGCACAATAGTCTTACTATATTCCATAACATAGATATAGGGATTTTTTTTACAAGTTATAATAATGGCTAGGATTATATGGGATAGTGGCCATTAGCCTAGTAATGTACTATGATCCTATGAACAGTTGACATGCACTATATTGAGGTGTGGATGTACAGTATGACTACAAGACAGTATTGCAATCTGTGATGTGATCTAATGTATTGATGGCCATTACATTACATGATCCTTCTATAACAGCTGCAGTAATGTGCCTCCTGAGAAATGTTGACATGGTAAGATACATTGTCATGTGCATTGTTGGTGTATTAGGACATGTGCTGTTGTGGTGGAGCAGATCAACCTTCAACACATTTCACATTATGACATCACAGTGACACTGTAGTATGGCACAGGTATTCTTTTGTCTACATACCATCATTAAATGTTCTGTGACAGACACTAATATAAATTCATATTGATTAAATTGTCACATAAGTCTTGTCTCATAAACATGCTGTATGTATCACATTTGATTCAATTGCAGTCTTATGGAATTCATTGTACATGCAATTGTGTTGCTATACCCAAGGATTATTGAGGTGGTCAGCAGCACCATTGTATTGCTATTAGCATTTATGGCAAGGAAATGTTCTGCATGAGCCACAAACAACTGATCTCTAATGTGCCTTGATATGCCATCAAACTGCTCAAACACTGCTTGTCCATGAAAAACATATGTTGTGCAATCAATATAAGTGCATGACTTTGTGTATAGTACCAGTGTGTGGAATATGATGAATGACCAAGGTTGTATGTGGAGGTCTTTTCACAAATCATTTGTTACAATATATGGAAAATGTTATGGGGAATACATGGCTGAGCACAGATCTGTATGTGGACGCCACCAGGCATACCGAACTGGAGGAAATAGACCATCTGCTGTCTGACAGTTTGTCTCACACATCAGAACCCTGTTCCACTGGCCATCGGCCAAAGTATGTATGTAAACATTGCTCAGTTTTCATTCTGATGAGGGCAGCTCATCTGTGGTCTCTCTACTGCTAATCACACAGAATCAATGGGCCCTTACAAAATCACAGGTTGCTTACAGCATGACTAAAAACATGACCTACCAGACACAGTTGGATCCATATTCCAACACAGCCTTGAGATACTTTGTGGTCCTATAGATGGGTGTACAACAACATGCATCCTTCTGACTGGGAGTGACCATCAACTTGTGTGGCATTCACATAATATACAATAAATGTGTGTTGATATGGCTATACCTATACTGGAGGTGTACACAACAGTATGTACTGAATCATGCTGCTATATGACTACTGTTCATTCTGCAACTGTCTTGTCTTTGTGGATTATGTATATTGACAAGCCCTCATCTGCTGTATATTATCATGTTTCACCTGTCCTCTTCCCCTGTGTTCATTCATAAAAATCATGTGTGTGTCCCTTTTCAATACACACATGCCCCCTAAATAATTATCTATAATTCATGCTATGTATCCTTGCTGATCAGCACTAAAACATTTTCTCTGAATACATAGCTCATGTTTGCACTGACTAAACATTATTATGATATGCTAGAAGTTTATTAATTGGCTTGCATGGAGCCTTGGTAATCATTGTGGTTGTCCATGCAATCACACAGAACAGATTTACCCATAGGTAGACCAGCAGTGGTTCACACTGCTTTACACAGTTTCCTGGCGAGCAACACTGTTGCTGGTCATGAAACCACACTTGTATTCATGTAAGAGCAATGTGTTTTGTGCATATGCACTGCTGCTCATCGCACAAATATGTTAGCTCCATGTAGGCTTTAAGCTAAGGCTACATGGAGTTATTGAATCCTCAAGAATGTGTCTAAACCATTAAATATAGAATTGGCAGTGGGTCCAGATGGAAATGAACATGAAATGTGTACAAATTTAGAAGAAGGGCAAAAAAAGTATTTAATGAGTGGTTTAAATGAAGGTTTAAATCATAAGGAACTATGAAGTAGAATAGTAAAATTCATATGAAAAAAGGAGAACAAGAAGATATAAAGAAATGGAGACCAATAATGTTACATAGCATGAGTTATAAGATATTTATGAAAATAATGCAGAAAATATTTGAAAATAAGATGCAATATATAATGGTGCAAAGTGTATATGATATGAAAGGAAAAGGGTGTCAAGAGTTATTAATGGTATGTCTCTTTTTAACTTCTCCAAATCTTTTGGGTTTCCAATACCATGATGGGAATGGACCACATTTCTTAAGTCAAAGTATGATTAAAGTTCATGAAATTAGTATTGTTTCAGTCTTTGATGTCAGCCAAAAGTGCTCTTTGCAGCACCTGCAATGTGCCCAGTAATGACTCCTGCAATTCGTATGGGGTTATATGGATCATTAACATATTTAAATACCGTTGTAGTTTTTTTTAAGGCTCGTTGCTTCTACTACTGTTGGAACTGTCTGAGTATCTTTCTTCCACATTGCTGTCATTTCTGCCTGCAGATCCTGATATTTTATGACTTTGTGTCTCTCTGTACACAACACACTGTCGTCACTGGGTGTGATGATTTCAATGATCAATGCTACTTTTGTCTTCTTTTCATGGACCACTATATCCAATTTTCTAGTATCTATCTTTTGAGCTGTTGGTAATGGGTGATCCCACATGATATAAACTTCATCATTTTCTGTGATGCTTTGTGGCTCATGTTTCCAGTGTTTTTAAGCCACTTCAATGCCATAATGTTTGCACCATCCCCAGTGCAGCAGTCTTGCCACATTATTATGCCTTTCAGTATATAGTCCTTCTGCCATTAGTATGAAACAACCAGCAATGAGGTGCGTGATTGTTTCTACTTTGGGTTTACAAAACCTATGTTTCTCCCACATGTTCAATGGACTTTATAAACCAGTGTGTATGTAGCCCACTATCTTGGATTGCCAATATTAACCTAATCTATCCAATACGTTTTGGGGCCAGTCACTTACTCCAAAACTATAAGTTAGGACAGGAAGAGCAAATTGGTTTATAGCATGGATTTTGTTCCTCGATGTCAACACTGTTTTCAGGATTATTTTAAGTCTTCTAAAGTATTCCTTGCTAAGTTTTATTCAAATTTGTTCATATTTTATTGTTGTTCCTTCATCAGCTCACAAATATTTATAAACTCCCTCTTGCTCAAGTTCTTTTATATAACATTCTTGTTCCAAACTGATGTTTTCCTGGTGCTGTGGTTTTCTGTCTTTAAAGGTTGCTTTTGCACATTTATCAAGACCAAATGACATTCTTATATCATCTGAAAAAGTTTTGACAACCTGCAGTTGTGCTTTCAGTTCCTCATCTGATAAGCTATACAGTTTTAAATCATCGATAAAGAGAAGTCTTTACACTGTGTTGTTTTCTAGGAGCTAAATTATATCCATGCCCCAAGCTGTTAAGTGGACAGCTTAATGAGTTAAAGGCAAGGCAGAATAGCAATGGTGATAGTCACCTTAGAATACCCCCCTTTGAATTTTTATCCCTAGAATAATAATTTGTCCTTTATCATGTCTTAATTGCAAAGTGATTTGCCACTGTTTCATGGTCACTGTAATGTAGTCAATCAGTGTAGGGTTTATCTTGTACATGTTTAAGCACTCTTTTTATCCATGAATGTGGGATACTATCAAATGCTTTTTTGTAGTCAATCCATGCCATACTTAGGTTTTTCCCCTTTTTACAGTTCTCCACTATGACTTTATTTAACGACAAATGATCCTTTGTTCCAACTTACTTTCTTTCATTGCCCTTTTGTTTTACTGCCATAATTGAGTTTTCTTCTAAGTGACACTATAATTGTCAACATTGATTCCTGTGTATAGTTTATACATTGTCAGTAGGCAAGTTACTGATCTATAATTTTTAGGGTAGCTTGTTGGTTCACTCTTAAGTAGGAGCATTGTTTTTCCTGTTGTTATTCAGGTTGGTGTCTGTTCAGAATGCACATATACATAGTTTTTACTCATGGCCAAATCTTCATGCAAAGATGTTAATACTTTTAACCAAAAGTTAGGTACTGCATTTTGGCCTGGGGTTTTCCAATTAGAGGCTTTTTGTTTGTTTCAATCTCTCTGGCTGTTATTTCATTCCATTTCATATCCTGTACCTTTAAACTTCTTATTCTTACTTTTACTTCTTCTATCCATTTATCTTCTTTATTATGTTTACAGGATCTTCATAAATACTTCTCCAAAATGGATCTATTTCTTCTTTTTAGGTTGTCTTTCAACTCCTTTTATAGTTTCCCAGTTATCTATAAACCCTTTTAGGTTATCAGTAAATTGCTTGTTTTGTACTTTTCATTTATATTTATCTGCTTATCTTCTAAGTTGTTTTGCCTGTGCTGAAATATTTAGTTTGTTATTTGCGATAGTGCATGATAGATACTGGCCTATTTTAATACTGGGCACTGCTTTTATCACATCTATCTTTCTTAGTATTTTTGTTGACCTGCTCCTCTTCTATAGTTTTCTAACAGTGACACTTCTTGTCTTAATTGCTTTATAGTTTTCTCTATTCGTTACTTCCATGATGGTATTTGATTTATCCCCCTCCTTTCCCTCACTACCATGTGTTCATGTGATAGAACTTTATCTGTTATTACTTTAACTGCACAGTAATATATCCTGTTTACGTCTGTTATATTGTATGGATCTCTATGGACAGTCCTAATTACTGTGTTCATTTGTTTTATCAGACTTCTGAGTTTTGGGGTTGTATTGACCTTCTGCAGTCTATTTCTTTCATTGATCTTAGTATATCTATCTATGTCTGTTAAATCAAGCAACTCTTCTCTTAACTCATTTTCTTCCAAACTGAGGGCACATCCCTTGTTTTTCATTTCCTGCAGGAATTCTATAGAAAGTTATATAGCATCTTCCTGTGGCACATTCTCTTCAAATTCATCCTGTGCCATCTGTTTCTCTGTCATATGGGAACTCACTGGCTTATCACTCCTCAACATTGACTGTATCAGTGTTTCCACAGTTTCCTGCTCCTTCCCTTGCTGTCTTGCTTCAAGTGAATGTTTATACCAGTTTCCTGTGGAAGACTCCAAAATATTTTCATATGGCATCTGACCAATTGCTTCCTGTTCCACTGGTTTCCCCTTACTTTGGATATCCATTGCTCTATCTTATTGGGGTGGTTTCTGAATTAGATTTTCTATGCTCAGTCCTTCACTTTACAGGCACTCCATAACCTGAATTTCTGTTTCTTTAACTTCTCCATTACTAATCTCATTTTCTACTTTTCCTCTTTGTCTCTTTATTTTTTGTATTATAACATTTTCCATATCCAGATTCCTTTGCCTGTATTTCTCTTCAAATATCTTTGGTGTTGCTCTTTTTGTATTGGTTAGTTTTGCTTTCTGCTTTGCATAAATATTACACCATATTAAATCTCTTTGTCTTTCCTATGTCCATATTTATTCTTCAGATTGTCTCCTGATCTTCCTGTTTCTCCTTACTCTGAGGACTAACTCCATCCTGCTGTGATGTAATCTGTGTTAGACCTTCTACTCCAAATCTTTCACTTCATAGTCACTTCATAACTTCAACTTCTATTTTTTAACTTCTACCTTACTAATCTTCTTTTCTACATTCCCTTTTTGTGATATGTTTTTATTGTGAAAAATTTCATATCTGGGTGCTTGTATTTCTCTTTGAATATCTTTGGGCTGCCTTCTTTATATTGATTCATTTGGCTTTCTCCTTTGCATGAATATTACACCATATCAAATCTCTCTTTCTTTCCCATGTCAATATTTCTTTTTTATACTTTTCACATCTCTCTAGGTTTTATTGTTTATATTTTTGAACTTCCTCAGATGATTCTTTTTCCAAACAGATCAACGTTTCTTGGTCTAGATACCGTTTTTCAGAAATCTGTTGTATTAATGAACACAAATTTTCATTTGAAGCTTCTGACAGTTTTTCTTGTGGAAGTATTTTTACTTTCTTCTAATTTCTCTCTTAATCATTTTGTATATCTTGTGTCTGGAAATTCTGGGCTTTTTGCATAATAGTAACAATACGTAATTTCTTTCTTATCCTCAACAGTCTACTTTATCATCTTTATGGCTGTTCTTTGGCCTGTCATTTTTTGTGATTTTTGTGGACTACTACATCCTTCTACAATGCGGGGGGGGGGGCATCTTCCCCCTGGGCCTGGCCTGACCCCATTGTAAGAACATTTCTATATTTTGAACCTATGAACCTATTTGCTATATAAATACAGTCTATATATCAGTGTCGTCTTGGTGAGATTTTGTGAAAAAACAGGGTCCACTTCGTGAAGGTACTTACCAAGACTTGAGGATGAATTCAGTTTCAGCAGTAATACTATCCTTAACTTGCTGACTTATCTCTCCATTCAGACCCCCTGGTACTGAGAGAAATTAGTTGATGATATTTTAAAAAGGAAGGAAGATATTAAACTTATAGTAGGTGATATTAATAAAGTGTTTGACACAATGATATGTCATGGAAAATAGTGGAAATGTACAATGTTAGTAATAAAATTAAGGAAGTATGTATAAGAGTATAGCAATAATAAAGTAAGAGTCTTAGTGAATGGTTGGTTAGGCAACAAAATAGACCTGAGTAATGGTATAAAACAAGCATGTCCTATGAGTAGTACTTTATTTGCTTTAATTGCGAATATGGTAGTCAGTGAGGTTAACTGTAAATGAAGAATACAAAGTATGTAATTCAAACGGACTTTGGAATTTCAGTTATGATGTTGTATGCAGATGTTATCATTGCAACTAAAGATGGAGACTGGATGAGATATTTATATGTTATTTAGTTGATTGGAAAAATTGGTATGACTTTGAATAAAGATAAAAGTAAAGGAATGGGAGATAAAAAAATACTAGGTATACAGTTCTCAATGAAAGAAACATCTCTATTTGGAATAAAGTTTGACAAAGAAAGGTATTGAAAGCAATGGGAAACACTATTAATGTAATTGAAAGATATTTTCATTTTATGGGAAATTTACACATTAACTTTTAGAAGAAAGTAAGTTTGAGTAATTCAGTATTATAGGCAAAATAGCATATTTATCAAGTGCTTTTATGATTCCAATAATACATGAGAAATATCTTTTTTCTAGATTAAACCCTGTTAAAAGGGGAGTATTACATTTGAACAAAGAAGAAGGAGGACTAGGTATGTTAAATCCAAGAGTCTACACTGCATCATTAAATTTGTATAACAATTTGAAATAGTTAAGTAAAGAAATGTCAGCTTGGTAACAAGATTATTTAAGTATAATAATTTTGAGTAAAATAATTTTGAGAAGCAACAAGAAGAAACAAAAGAATAAAAAGAATGTTAGAATGAAGAAATAGAGAAGTATCAACAAAAGATAAAAATGTAGAAAATAAAGATTGATGAAAATGAAGAAGATAGGAAAACATGGTATAAAGTATTATGAGGCAATACTATTGTGTTAATCCATGGGAAAATGTAACAGAAGAAAAGTTAAAGCAGGTAAAGAAAGACAAAAATGCTGCAGTGATAAAATCGAATGCCAACAATTTTTATGTCGATTGGGAATAAAAAAAGAAATTAAGTGTAAAAGCTAATATGCCATAGAAGAAACCACAGAACATGTTTTTTTGAAATGTAAGAGTAAAAAACTGTGTGACAAAATTATTTAGAGAAATTTTTTTAGAGATTTCAAGAGTGGTAACAGTAGAAATAAGGATATGATTATATATGGATATTATAAGAATAGAAGTAAAGAATCAAAACTGAATATGGATTAAAATCTGTTTTGTGTAGTATGGTTATTATGGAATTGGAGTATTAATGAGGTTTAATATTTAATGGGAAATTAATATCGTAAGTAATAAAGAAAACGTGTAAAAAATGAAAAAAAATATTCAAATGTATAATTTTGTAAATGTTTAAATATATATTTAAGAATGTATATATGTATATAATATATTATATAAAAAATACTTAAATAAAAATATTTAAATAAAAGACCCCTAATCGTTTTGATAGGTGCTGTAGGATTTTTTACATTCACTGGAGCTATCAGAAACTCAAACAGATGAGACCTCAGTTTAATATCTGAAGAAGGATGAATTCAGGACTACAGGACCTCCTTAATGCTGCACTGGAATATCAGCACAGTCAATTGACCTGGTGTGGAAATAGAACCCATAGCCTTCTGCACTGAAGACAAGTGTGCTGTCATGTCACTAACACTGCATTAAAAGATGTCTGAAATTAATATTTGGTATCAAGTGTCAGTAGAGCAGGAGACTGTTAATGGCTCCATCAAATGAGTCAGAGGTGCAGCTGATAATTAAGCTCTGAGTGCAGTTAAGATACCCTGGGATGAACTGCATAGAATACCAGCATGATTTTGCAAAGGCTTTAACAGTGTATTTTTACCTTTGCCAGTGAAAGTAATGAATATAGTCATTAAAACAAAGGCCTGTCTCATGTCCTGGTAACCATCCTATTCACACTCATTTTATCATAAAACATCTCCAGAGTCCCATTTACTGATAACCATTACATACACAGATTATATGTTGTTTATGGTGATTTTTGTGAATTATTTGACAAATCACATCCCTTGGTGATCTTATTGGTGACCTCCTACTACCACATTTTAATTCTACACTCTGAGACCCTTTCATTGAAATCTAGTCTAGATTCGTATTTCCTTTTAACACATTTCCATTCATCAAAACCTACTTATCTTTTCCCACATTAGCTCTCATTTCTTCTGCTTAGTGTACTATGTCAGTATCCCTCCGTCTGTATTTTCCAGTTCCATATCTACCACCTTTATGTCATCTCATACTCTGTGCTTTTTGCCCCTTTCCTCTCCTTCTGACATTCATGTATGTGTATTTTTATCCCCATCCCTCCAGTTCTCTTCCTACAACACCTATGCAATGATCTGTTTGTCTCCTTTCTGCCTCTGGCTGCCTCTGTCACTGGTTGAGAGCACTTCCCTGCTCCCTTCCCTGCCATTCAGATTGCACTGTTGATTTTTGCATGGCCATCACTGGCTATAGCTACCCTTATCACTCGTCATTGTTTTTTGCATATCCACTTCCGTCTCATCTTCCTCATCCTTGTCTTCACTTTCATGGCTACATCTTTCACTTAATACCTTCACCTTAGTCTGTGCCACCCCTCTTGACTGGACATCCACCTTGCCTGTATTCAGGTACTGTTTTAGAGAGAAACATGAGAAATGTGCCCATAAGACTACAAATCATCACTTTTTAAAGACAATTGTTGGCACTGACTGTATCCTGACCTGTAAGATAAGTAGAATGGACTGGGTTCTAGTTTCTAAGCAGCATTTGTTTTATATATATTTTGTAGAGTATTAATGCACCTGACATGCTAAGCTTTGTTCACAAAATGGTTTTATTTACAGAACTCAAAATAAAAGGGCATTTTTTACCAAAATACAAAATAATGCATGTGTTCTATAACAGAAATCATGCACAGAACATTATAAAAACTGAGGTGTTAAATACAATAAAATCAAACACAAATATGACTGGTTCTGGCCTAATTGCAGGCAAATGGTTACTAGGTCTTTCCTCTGGCAAGCAGTCCTTAGTAACATCTTTTCTCTAGAACAAATATTATAGCCCCACTCCCATTCTCTCTAGTTTCAGATCATTAGGATAATCTGTATGCCTAGGACAGACCATCTACATTGTGGCAGGTGGTAGCTTGTCATTCTAGTACTTTAAACCTGAAGGTCTGTAAGGACAATTCTCAATAACATAGTTTTATATTGTCTTCCTTTTATGGTGGAGCCACTGAAAGTGTGCCAAGTCACTGACATGGATAAATTCCCACCTAGCAGGTAGAACTTTAAGGACCAAAATGTGTATTTAATGACCATGAACCCATATTCAATGGCAGAATATCTGGACTTTGTTCTCATCAATTTTCTATGTAAATAACAAATATGATGCACAACTCCATCCAACCTCCAGAACAATCCTTGCACCCAATCATATCCATGAATTCTGTGAGTGTTTACTAAAATCTGGAGATACCAACAGGCTGAAAGCATGTGATGCTGTTTAGTTGTTGAAGGACAGCTTCTTCCTTTACTTTTATAGGCATCTTGCTCAAATACAGGTAGATGGGAATTCAAGTGTGGTACACATTTTCTATAACAGCCAGTGAAACCCATAAAGTTCATAGCTTGCTTTTTGCTTTGTGGCACCGGCCAGTCACTTGCAGATTCTTATTTCTCCTTCAGGGGTTTATCCTTCCCACTGTTATATAACCCTGTACCTTACCAATGTCATGCCAATATTAATTTTAGGGACCTTCGCCATGGGCCCTGTCTGCTTAAGGGTGATTAAAGCAGCTTATACACTGGGGAGGTTTGAATAAATATATGACTGCATTGTGTAAATATGCAGATGTGCAGGTGGCATGAGGATTATTAACCCTATCCATTAACCAATGGAAGGTGACTGAAGTGCTATGAAGGTCAAATGGGTGGATAATGCATTGAAATATCTAATCAAGTTTAGAAAAGGCTGTTTTCTCCTTTGCTTCTTCATTCAGAGGAATGTACCAATAGCTTTTCATTAAGTCCAGTGTAGTTAAGAGTCTGCCTTCCCCAACTATGCTGATCCTAGTAAGTCATCACAGAACCTAATATATCCATCTTGCTTTGAAACCAAAACAATATTCAAGCAGTGCTCCACCCCCTCTACTCTTCAAGTGAAGAGCTAAAAAAAATGTACATTCCTTCTACTGGCATACCAAACAGGTAGCTAGATGCATGACACCTCCCTCCTGCCCCAGCCATGTTCCATATCTGTGCCCTGCCCCCAACCCATCTTCCAACTAATTTTCTTCTAAACTGTAGCAAACTGTTTGCTACAAATGCAGCAGACAGTTACTACAGTTTGTACCCTGCCTGTGCTGAGCACTACAGAACTCATGTTTTAGTTAAAAAAAATCTTTTTTAACTGCAGCATACTGCTTGCTACAAATGTAGCAAATAGTTGTTACAGTTTATACTCTGAATGTGTGTTAACACCAAAAAGTTTTTTTGTTTGTTTTTTAACTTCTGAACTATAGCAAACTGCTTGTTACAATGTAGCATGCAGCTGTTACAGTTTAGACCACACATAGAGCTCTACAGCTGGTATTGCATTAACAAAAGATCCTGATCAGCTAGTCATGTCCCCAAACACTGTGTGCCCAGAGTGGTTCCCCTCTTACCCCACCCTAGCTATACTACTGACAATAGTGCCATTCCATTCATTGACAGATTCTTCAATAATTTCACCTGACATTTTTTTTAAACTCTTTTAAAACTGCATTCATTTGAGATTCGTTCTGTAGGCTTCAGTTTAAACTTCTCTCCTGGACTGTCCTCAGTAGGATGTTTAAGTTAGTTTTGCCTAAAGGTTCTTAGAACATTTCCTTGTTCTATAAAATGAACTGCTGCACATCTTGTGTCTGGTGTTTCTTGGTTCTGACATCAAAAGAAGCTCTCACTTTAATGATACCATACTACAAACGTATGTTGTTCTACCTCTTCAACCAATACTTACTACTATTTCATTTCATCTCTTGTGTCCTTCTATAACATTCTCATCTTTCTCATAATAATCAGCTTCTCTCCATGTCCTTAAATGTTCTGTAGTCCTATCGCACCTTCATTCTTAAATATGGGGATTGGCTCAGCCTATTTACAAGATGGAAGTCTTCCAGTTGACTCGTGGCTAGGTAGGTATCCCATGGTGCACCAGTACAATCCTCAGATCTCGTTTGCCACATCAACGAGTTTGGTTGTGCTTCTCTTTGGCTCTGGCTAAGTTTTGCATTTACTTAAACTTTTTTCAAAAGATTTTGGCTCTGTTTAGTTTAAAATAGTAAACGTGGTTACTGCTTTATTGTTAATCAGTTAGCGTAGTTGATATTAATGTAGTTAGCTTATACTTGCACCCTTTGGTCCAATCTTTTGGCCTTTTTTTTTGGCTTAGTTTTGGTATCCTGCGTGCTGGTTTTGGTATACTCATAGAATTAGTAATTGTAGGCACCTTTTGCGCACTGTTAGACTGTGTGTGTTAATAGGATAGTCTAGTGTTTTGGCGGTTTCCCACTTGTTAATTGTTTAGCATTGTTGGATTTGCTATCATTGTTAACAAAATTAGGTTCTGTTAGTTCTTGGCATAAGTTTGAGTTTTTTTGTGGATTCCCGCTTGTTTTGATGATGTTACTATTTGAGTGTGTGAAATTCTATACTTTCTAGGTCTGTTTTAGTTAGAAGACCTAGTTTCTTCATTTCCTTTCCTGCCCAGGCTAGGCCCATTTAAGTTAGAGGACCTAGTCCTTGTGGTGTCTTTCTCCTTCCTGCAGGCCCATTTAAATTAGAGAGCCTAGTCCTCCTTTTCCTTTTTCTCTGTCTGTGTGTGTCCTTTCTGTGAGAATGTCTAAAGAGAGTAAGGATCATAAGTCATCTGGCTTTAAGAAATGTATTAAGTTCTCTCTAAAAATGTCCATAACGGATGGTCACGGTAACTGCGTTTACTGTTTGGGGGCCATCCATTTACAGGAGACCTGTTTATTTTGCCATGCTTTCAGTCCTAGGGTGTTGCAGGAGAGGAAGAACAAGCTCATCCTAAAATGTCTTCTTAAACCTTCCTTTGAGGAAGATTTGTCTAGCTCTTCTTCATCTTCAAAATCCACTAAGGGAAAGTCTAAATCCTCTAAGAGGCCTTCCCGGCTGGTGTCTCAGAGCAACCTCTTAAGATCACAAAATCAGATAAATCTACAGTCTCATCATCTCCATGGACCTCAATGGCGACTGAGAGCAGTATTGTGATTACAGGGTTGGTTCCAAGTATTTCAGATCCAACCACTGAGACTATTTCTCAGAGCCAGTCTATTGATCCTCTACCAGCCTCCTTGATATTGAAATCTCTGATCCCTCAAAGATCCCGCTCTCCTACTCTGTCATCCAGGTCTTCCAGGAGTGTATTGGAAGAAGATATGGAAAGGGTAGTGCTGAGACTGTTGAAGTCATCTGCTTTGCCTAAATTGCTATTGGCTCTGAACAAGTCAGTTCCAGAGCCACTTAAATCCGCTCAACCCTCTGCAATCATTCCTCCTCCAAGCCATGCTGGTCTTTCGGAGCTAGAGTGTTTGCTACCACTGGTGGAACCTTCAGCTCCAGCTCTCCCTGTGGTTGTTTCAGAGCTGAGTTCTGCTCTGACACTCTTGGCGCTGCCGGTAGTATTTAGAGGCCAAAGCTCCCCGGTCAGCCCCAACAGGGATACTTAGAACTGAACTTCTTCGGTTCCAAGTCTTTCTCTCGGCACATCGGCTAGGGTGAGTTTGGACCTTATGTCTATAAAACTAAACAAGCAAAACTGTCAAAAACAAAGGTAAATCCACAGATGAAAGGAGACAGTCCAGCGATAAACTGCAGCTTTATTAACCAACGATCAACAAATCAATCAAGCGCTTTCGCCAGATAAATACCTGGCTTTATCAAGATGACAAGCATTACACTGAAACTGAATAAATACATTTCATTCTGGTCACATGATCACTAATTAATTTGCTCAACCATTCATTAAAAATGTATACATTGTTAAAGTGTCCTAGCATAAAAAATCATATTGAGTGCTGATATTTGATCATTTCGTAAAACTAATATGACTGTTGCCCATCAATAAAAAACACTAAAAAATGTATAAAAAATGCTGTGAAGTCTATAGTAAATACTAAAAACAGTTGAAGGTATATGTTGTTGTTGTTGTCGTTCTTGAGCAAGTGAAACAAGATGCCAGGGGAGGAGATTGGGAAACCCGCCTTGAATATAGGGAGCTTTTATGGCAGCTCCGACTTAACGCTGCAAAACCCCCTGGCCTTAATGAAAACATTAATATATCTAGTGTACTAAAATTAAGAAAAGCCAGGTTATGAATTTTACCTCGACAGTCCGTTATTGGGCCTATTTACTATTTATTACTTACCACTATATACTATATCATATATTTTTTATCCATTCTATTTGCATTTATATGCATATACCTTCGACTGTTTTTAGTATTTACTAAAGACTTCACAGCAATTTTTATACATTTTTAGTGTTTTTTATTGATGTGCAACAGTCATATTAGTTTTACGAAATGATCAAAATTCCACACTCAATATGATTTTTTATGCTAGGACACTTTAACAATGTATACATATTTAATGAATGGTTGAGCAAATTAATTAGTGATCATGTGACCAGAATGAAATGTATTTATTCAGTTTGAGTGTAATGCTTGTCATCTTGATAAAGCCAGGTATTTATCTGGCGAAAGCGCTTGATTGATTTGTTGATCGTTGGTTAATAAAGCTGCATTTTATCGCTGGACCGTCTCTTTTCATCTGTGGATTTACCTTTGTTTTCGACCCTATGTCTATCTCGGAGCTGATGGCTCTGGAGCCGATGACATCCTCGATCTCCTCAGATCCGGTGAGGTCTTCGAAGCCGGAGAGGTTGGCATTCGAAATGATGAGTGTGCTGTCCCGATCATCAGCTCCTACCAGAGGTACCAACACTCTTCCCCCTAAAGCACCTACTTCTGTCTCAGCTCCTACTCCCCTCATGGACAGCAGAGACCCTCAGCCTTAGGAGTCACTGGCTGGTGGGCCTCACTCTTCCAAGACCTTCCTGGAATGACCTTTTGAGGAGCCCCTATGGAAGAGAACATGTAAGAGAAAGCATGTAGACTCCAGGATGAGTCTCTGACCTCTGTCACTGACCTTGAGGAGTCAGAAGGGTCTCCTAAGTCATCCTCTGATGATGTCTCCTTTTTAGACATCCTGGAAATCCTTAAGCGGAGGTGTGGCTGGCCCACTGTCACCCCTTCTGATGAGAAGTCAGTGTACCTGAAGGCTTTCAGGTCTCAGCATTCAGCCTCTTGGATGTCTCCACCTTTCAATGAACTGATGGAGCTAGTTAGTCAAAAGGTGTGGGATACTCCTGATGCCATGTAGCCAGTCCCCAGGAGACTTAATAAGTTTCTTTCTGCCCCTCCTGAGAAAGATGCTTTGTCTAAAAGTGTTCCTGTAGATGCCATGGTGGTGGCGGCGGCCACTAAAAAGGAGCTAGCTGAGACTTCTTCTTCTGTTCATCTGTCGAATAAGGAGTCTCTAATGATGGACAGATACGGGAAGCATATCTTTAGTTCAGCGGCATTTACCATTAGTTCACTGAACTATCTTACTCACTTCATGAGACTTCATAGAGATCTCCTTAAAAAGTTAGGAGAGTCTTTACAAGGTACATGTACTGAGGGAGTCCTTGATAAGGTTTCTGCCCAGTTGTCCACCTTGAACTCTATCATCAACTCTTCCATGCAGCTTATTTCTTATGCAGCTGATGGAGCGAGTAAAGCAGTGGGTTCAGGAATTTCCCTGAAGCATCATTCCTGGATGCGTTTGTGTAACTTTGCAGAACTTTTCAAGTCTACCTTTACCAACCCCCCTTTCCCTTTGATGGTACCTCCTTGTTTGTATCCAAGGTAAAGGAAGCTCTCACCAAGTGCAAGCAAAAAGAAAAAAACACTCAGCCATGGGAGTGCATTTTACTGTTCCCTCTAGACCATACCCTAAGGGTCAGAGGGGCAGTAAAATGTGGTTCAAGAAGTCCCAGAGGTTTTTCCAGGATGCACAGGTTGACTCCTCCTTCAGAGGCAGAGGAGGAGGAGGAAATGATAGATGTCACCCTAGAGACAGAGGCAGTCTGCAAAACCAGGGAGGTCACGATTCCTTTCATGGCCGGCCTTACCAGCGCTCCTGATGTGGGGCCTGACTGTGCTTCTCTGGGTCTAGTCGGGATTCGCATTTCTTTGTATGCAGAAACCTGGATGGGTATCACTCAAAACAAGTGGGCACAAATAATTATTACCATAGGTTATTTCATACCCTTTTCTCTTCCACCTATTGTTCTCAAGAAGATTCTGGATGTTCCACCCAGTCACAGGGCTCAGGCAACTGTGGGGGTCAACAAGTTGCTGTCAAAAAGAGTCATCCAAACTCTCCCAGCAGACCAAATAGGATCTGGAACTTACTCCAGATTCTTTTTAGTGCCAAATTGTACAGAGGACTGGAGGCCTATTCTGGACCTCAGCATATCGAACGAATCAGTAAAGAAGGACAAGTTCTGGATGCTGATACTGCAGTCTATACTCCCTTTATTAGGGAAAGACAATTGGATGTGCTCAATAGATCTCCAAGACACCTACTATCACATAAAAATGGACAGGATGTCGAGGAGTCATCTACACTTCTGGCTGGGAGCCAGTCATTACCAGTTTAATGCTCTGCCCTTTGGTCTCAACACAGCCCCCAGGGTGTTCACCAAATGTATGGCATTAGTGACAGCTTACCTGAGACATCGAGGATTCCAGGTGTTTCCATATCTGGATGACCGGCTCTTGACTGCCCCCACCAGGCATCTACTTCTTCAGACCAGGAACACTACTTTTCAGCTTTGTGCCCAGCTGGGAATTTCCCTAAATTGGAAAAAATTTGCCTTATTGCCCTCTCAATCTGTGATATTTATAGGCGCAGAGATAGACACAGTAGACATGTTGGCTCATCTTCCTGCCGAAAGGGCGACAAATCTGGTTCTTCACATTTGGCATCTTCTTTCCTTATGAAAGGCCAAAGCCAAAATTATTCTGCAACTTCTAGGGACCATGGCTTTCACCATATTACTAGTGCCACTAGCCAGGTTACACATGAGAATTCTTCAGTGGCTCCTATCATCCCAATGGTCTTTTCAGCACCTCCCATTATCTCCTCACATTCTGCTGACAGAATCTTGCAAGAAGGACCTCCTTTGGTGGACACTACCCAATCAGTTAACCATGGGCACCGCATTTGTTCCTCACCAACCCGTTGCTACTGTGACCATGGATGCCTCACAGATAGGGTGAGGAGGGCATTATCTTGGCAGGACTGTCCAAGACACATGGCAAGATCATGAGGATTACCTGCATATCAACTTTCTAGAGATGAGGGCGGTGCTCCTGGTGTTGCAAGAACTCCACGATCTTCTGCCTCTGGGGACTATTGCAATACAATCAGACAACATGTCGGTAGTATGGTATATCAACAAACAGGGTGGAACCAGGTCTTACCCACTCTTTCAAGAGGCCATGCGAGTTTGGAAATGGGTGATAGCTTCCCAGCATTTTCTGGTGCAATGCACATTCCAGGGACAACCAACATCATAGCCGGCAAGCTCAGCAGGGCAATCCTTATGACTCATGAGTGGTCTCTGAAACAGGAAACAGCAGAACAGATTTTCCGCAGATGGGGGCAGCCTTGCTGTGACCTCTTTGCCAGTCCAATCAATGCCAAATGCAGCAGCTACTTCTCCCTCATCCCCCCTCCGGGGGAGTCACCGAGAGACACACTTGTTCACGATTGGCCCCTGGGTCTCCTTTATGCTTTTCCTCCTATTCCTCTCATTCCCAAGGTTATTCAGAAAATGAAACAGCTGGGAAGCAAACTGATCCTCATTGCTCCTTACTGGCCTCATCAGGTTTGGTTTCCCTTCCTCAGGCTTCTTCTCCTGGATTATCCTTGGATCCTGGACCCAGCTCCATACCTGTTGACTCACATGTCAGGTTTGCTCCATCTCTCCTTACACACCCTCAATTTGACAGCGTGGCTGCTCCAGTTCCATCCCTAGTCAGGCTTCACGACTTCTCACCCTCCGTGACTCATATCCTTATGTCTTCTCATAAACCTTCTACTAGGAGACTATATTCCAGTAAATTGAGAAGATTCTTTATCTGGGTGGAGAAACTGAATGTTGACTCTTACACTGCCTCCATTCCAGTGGTTTTGGAATTCCTGAGCTTTTTCACCAAGGATCTGCAGCTGCCACTATCGGAGTCCAATTGGCAGTGATTTCAAACTTTCATCTAGGTTTTCAAGATTCAAGTCTGATGTCACATAAGCTGTGCAAAACCTTCCTTAAAGGTACCACTTGGTTAAGACCCCCTATCAAGAACCTGTTGCCTCATGGGATTAAATTTTGTGTTACCCAAATTGACTTCTCTGCCCTTTGAGCCTTCCCATTCATCTTCTTTGAAATTCCTGTCCTGGAAGACTTTGTTTCTGGTGGCTATCACGTCTGCCAGACGGGTGTCAGAGTTGCAAGCATTACCTGGTAAACCCCCTTATCTGATTTTTCACAAGGACAGTGTTCCCCTTCATACTAATCTCTCCTTTGTCCCCAAGGTCTTTTCCCATGCCACTTTGAATCAAACCATAGAGCTTCCGGTGTTCTTTCCAAATCATTCCAAAACAGCTGAATACAGGTTTCTGCAGTTGGATGTCCATAGACACTTATGTTTTTTTTACACCGGACTAAGGAAATCAGGAAATCAGATCAATTATTAATTTCCTTCTCTGAATCCAGGTCAGGTTTACCACTTTCTAAAGTGACACTCTCTAATTGGATTTCTAGCTGTATATCTTATGTTTACAATTCTGAGGGTAGACCTTTACCCTTTAAAATCAAAACTCATTATACCAGATCTCAGTCTACCTCTGCAGCCTTTCAAGCCAGGGTCCCACTTGATAATATTTGTGCAGCAGCTACGTGGGCTACCCCTCACACTTTTATTACTCATTACAAATTGGATTTAATCTCCAGGGGCGGAGCTTCATTTGGTTCCACGGTGCTCAGGAGTATTTTTCCTTGAGCCACCCAAGAATAAGGCACTAGGGACACTGCCCCATCAGTAAGAATGAAGGTAAGATAGGACTACAGAACATAAAGAAGTTATGTACTCACCATAATATTCCATGTTTGTAGTCCATCTCACCCTTCATTTTTTTGAACCCACCCACCTACCCTCAGCCTGGAAGTACCTGGAGACAGAAAAATGTTATTATCCTTTTTATGGAGACCTTTTAGTATTGGCTTCTTTGGTATAGTTGTTATTATCTCTCCTAGTTAGCAGCAAACAAGATCTGGAGATTGTACTGTTGCACCATGGGATATCGACCTAGCCATGAGCCAACTAGAAGACCTACAGCTTGTAAATAGACCGAGTCGAAGCTGAGGATTGGCTCCGATCCCCATATGTAAGAATGAAGGGTGAGATGGACTACAAACATGGAATGTTATGGTGAGTACATAACTTATTTTTTTCCCTCCTGCTTATTACTCCTCCTCATCGAATTCTATTCCTCTCTATCTATTTTGGCAGCAGAATATTATTTCTCACCTCCGTAGTTTATTAGAAACATAGTCAGTATATTGAATAACTATATATTAGTCTGCATGACATTGGTTACCTACTTCTGCAGTGTGTCTTTCTACTTGCAGCAATATTGTATTCTTAATATTTCTGTAAATGTATTTCAATTTATGTTTTTATCACATGTGGTATCACCTTATGTATAATTATTTATCATTTACTGTAAAATGTTTTATGCGTGTTTTTCATTGAGCCTTTCTCACCAAATCATTGTAAAATATTTAATCTATTGAGTGTCTTTCTCCACTTGCATATAATTACTCAAGTATTGTTTGAGTTTTTGAATCTGTTATGCAGCTTTTCTCCCAGGGCCTCCACTGAAATTTGTCCATTGGATCAGTTGGACTCTCCTAGTTATAAAAGGACAAATAAAATAAAATAATATAATAAATTATTTTGATAATGTTTCATCTACCAAGACTGTAGGGCTGGGCATTTGCCTTTTTTTCTAATCAGGTTCATAGGTTTATAGGTTCATATGTTCATACTAGGCTATCTGCCCTAGGGCATTTATAAGCCTAGCCAGAATGTGTTCGGCTTTCACCACCCATTTTAAATTTATTTTGCTATGCCCTTTTTCGAGGTTAGTATACTGTGCTTCTGTCTAACAGTGACACAGAAGTGATACCTGGGGTAAACCTACGATCTCCCATCCACTCATCAAGATTCCTACTGAAGAGAGTCAGTGAGGGACTCTGCCTAACATGGACTGGGATTTTATTCCAGAGTGAAGGGAGCCTCTGGGTTATGAATCTGTCCCTCCAGCATGTCCTATTTATTTCAGTGCTGAGGTTCAAGTCTCTCGAGCACGTAGCTCGATGGGATTTGGATTTTCTGAGGTGCAGCATGTCCATTAATTTGGGGTTGGACATGGCTTTATACGTCAGGCACAGATCGCCTCTGAACAGGCAGTATGCCACTTAGTAGAGCTGCAGTTTCTTTAACCGGGCAGCATATGGCATCTGTTTTAGCCCTTTGATCCTCTTGGTGAGGTACTTTTGGGGTATTTCCAGTTGCTGCAGGTGTCTGGTAAGGTACATCCCAAAAGGGGCATTGTACTCAATTATGGGCCTGATGAGGGATGAGTAAAGAGGCACAATGACCTCCCCTGATCTAGATGTGAATCCCTTCATTATTAGGTGGGCTATATAAAATGTTTTTCTAACCACTTTGGCCACGTGGTTGTCAAATGAGAGACTGCTATCAACTTGGGTCCCCAGGTCCCTAATTACTTCTTCTGTACATAATGGATTACCACCTATGTGGTAATTTGTGGGCACTTTGTTTTTGCCAAAGGGGATGTCTATACACTTTTTGGCATTTAGCTTGAGGCCATGGCTCTGGCACCAGTTGTCTGTTTCTATGAGGCCCTTTTGGAGGATGCTTGTGTTGGCTGGAGAGTCGATTATGGTGCCCAGTTTGCAGTCATCTGCGAACTTGGTCAGCCACAGTCCTTACATGTTGGCCTGTACCTCCGAGAAATATATACCGAACAAGAGAGGTCCCAGGACTGAGCCTTGTGGGACACCACTTGTAACTGGTTTGGAGTCTGACACGGCTCCAGCAATTCTAACCATGTGGGTTCTGTCCTTGAGCCAGTTTGCAATCCATCTAGTGACATAGGGGTTTATATTTAAGCTGGTGAGCTTATCTATAATGCCCGAGTGGGGTATTGTATCAAAGGCTTTTGCGAGGTCCAGGTAGGCTGTGTGGACCACCTTCCCCTCGTCAATGGTCTTGGTGACTGTTTCAAAGAAATCAACCAGGTTTAAGAGGCAGGATCTGCCCTTAACAAAGCCGAACTGGGTAGGATCCAATGTCTGTAGGTCCCCAATATCTTTATTTATGAGGTCCATGATGATCCTTTCCATAGCTTTGCAGACCAAGCTAGTCAGGCTTATGGGGCAATAGTTTCCAGGATCCGTTGAGGCAACACCTTTATTGAGAGGGACCACTGTTGCTGTACGCCACTCTTTGGGCACATATCCTGTAATAAGGCTGAGATTGAACAGTAGTTTTATGTTTGGGTTTAGCTCTTCTTGGAGTTCATGTAGGACGCAGCCCGGGACACCGTCTGGTCCCATTGATGCTGTGTTTTTTGCTTTGGAGAGGGCGGCTCTTACCTGAGCATCTGAGATGTCAGGTCGGCAGCACTCTGCTGGGATATTCCCTTTTGGTGGGGAGGGGGTGGAGAAGTTTGCGCTGAACCTGTCAGCTAGGATGTTGGCAATGTCTGTGGGTTCGGTGTATTTTTTGTCATTTTGGACTCATTCTGAGCATATCTGGGAATTACCACCTAGGTTCCTAACATAACTAAAGAAAGCCTTGTGATTATCCTCAGTGTCCTGTGCAATTTTTCTCTTGAAGCTGGCCTTAGACAATTTTATGAGTGCCCTTAGTTTTTTGCTAATACTGATCAGTGATGCCTTCCCTTTTTGGGATTTTGCTCTATCATTTAGTAGCTTCCTCCTTCTATTGTATAGTTTGTTTATGGCTGGGGTCCACCAGACAGGACGTCTGCCTTTGGAGGATTGGGTCTTGGTTTTATTTGGGATTGCATGATCCATGCATTCCTGAAGGTGTTCATAGAATGCGTTTATAAAGGATTCTGCGGTCTGGGCCATATTTTCCACAGGCCCAGGGGCTTTGAAGGATTCCACCTCGGTTTTGAGGAGTGTGAAATTTGCTTTAGAGAAGTTTTTCACTGTGGTTTTCTGGGCAGGGGTGGGGTCGGGATGTGAATATCCAGTGAGATTAGTTTATGGTCTGAGCATAGAGTCCCCATGTTGGTGATGATCAGGTCCAGTATGTTTTCCCCTCTTGTGGGAGTGGTAACAAGTTGCTCCATAGCATTTGAGTTTATAAATTCTAGGAACCTTTGGGATAGGGTGTTGGAGCTAGAGTAATGCTCCCAGTCTATGTTTGGGTAGTTGAAGTCGCCCAATATAATGGTGTTTGGAGAGACCTTCATATTTTCCAGTGTTCTCAGGAAGGCCGAGTGGGGTTCCTGGGTTTGGGAGGGTGGTCTGTAGCAGGCTATGTACTGGAAGGCAGTTTTACCCACTGTTAGTTGCACATGGATAGTCTCTGATGCTTCGTGCTTTGCCACCAACCCAGAGGTGTGGGTATCTTTGATGAATATCGATACTCCCCCTCCTTTTGTGGTTCGGTCCAAGTTTTGGGGCTGAAAAGCATGGTATGAGGTATAATCTGGTAGTGCTGGGGTGCTCTCGGTAGCCCTGAGCCAGGTTTCTGTTACTGCACAGATATTGATGTTCTCCATGCTAAGGAGAGTTTCGAGTGTGTGCATCTTGAGGTTTAGACTTTTGGCGTTGAGTAGCATTACTCTTAGTTTCTTATCCCTTGTGATACCTTTGGAGGTGGGTTTGTCTTTTGAGCCTTGCCTAAAAAAGGCACTATGGGGATAGCAAGAGCCTTTGCCAATATCCGAAAGTCCAGGGGTGACAGGTGCAAGCCGTCCCTAGCAAAGCATCGTGGCTTGTCGAGCATATCATCCCAAGCTGACAGGCATTGGATCCCCTTTGAATGACACCAGTACTTAAGCCAATTGTTGAAATTGATCATCTTGTCTTCATATTGTGGCATCATTCTTGGTGAGGATAAGATGCTACTCAAGGTCAGGGTCATACCGGCCTGGGCTATATGCTCAGAGAGCTCCTCTATGTCTCTTTTCATGTAGTCCAGGGAGGTACATCTCAGGTCATTCACACCAGCATGGACAATGACTGAGTCATATTTGTACTTGCCTTGGAGTGACCTGAGGGCTTGTGTTATGTGGCAGATCCTAGCGCCCGACAGGCTGCTCACCGTGACCCTCTCCTTGTTCAGCCTGGTGAGTGGGACGTCAGTGTGCCTGACGATAGAGTCACCTATTACAAGTGTATCAGGTGTGTTGTTTAGTCTTAAGGGCTGTGACTGTTCAGCACACTGGCTTTGTGAGATATGTGTTGCATGTGTTTTGTTTTGGGGTAGCGGTTTCTTGGGCTACTACTTTGGAGGTCTCTGCTGCTTAGGCAGATCTTTATTTAGAGCCTCCGAGTATATTTTTGTGTGATTATGTGTTTGGTTTGCTGTCATGGTAGGTCTATGTGAGACTGGAATTGTAGTGAGTGTGGTTTCCCTCTCCTCCTGACTGGTTATGCCAGTACTGAGTTGAGAGAGCTTAGCCTCCAGTTTGGCTATATGGTTGTATCTCTCACATGTGTTGGAATTTGTTGGGAGGAGGAGATGGTTGTCTGTGTACATGAGGCAGTTGTAACATTGCCTCAAGATTCCCAGATTCACCAGCTGGACCGGAGAGGAGATTGACAACTGACCTTTGGACATGCCAGAATAATATTGGGAATTCCTTTATAATTGAAAACAAGGGCCAGTGGGGAGTGAGGGTGTAGTGCTTTTAATTTTTAGTGCTGACTTATATAATTGCTTTAGTGAGCAAGCGCCAGGTAACTTAAGTGCAATGTGTTACAGGTAACTTAAATGCAAAAATGACAAACAGTAACTTTCTTTCAAGTGAAACAAGGAAATAAGTACAGTAAGCAATGCAAATATCACTAGTGAGCCACAGAAGTGCTGAGAAGCCGCGTATTAGGTGGAATTAGCGTTCCAGGGAAATAACAAGCAAACAAACAACAAGCATATAAACAAAGCTAGATTCAGCAGGCCTGGATCTAGTCTATGCTACAGCAAACAAGGTATACCAATTTCAGTAAGATACAGTTCAAATATTTAGGCACTATAAACCTTTAACCAGAAATTCCCAGCTCAGAAGGGCAGAGTCCAGCCTCTTCTCCCACAAGAGTGCAGACCACGAACCTTCTTAATGTAAAATAACTGGCCTGAAGCCCAAGTGCTTAAACCAGAACTAATACACTTTAAGAATAACAGACACTGGGCTCTCAATCAGCAGTTCCCAACTTAGAAGGATGAAAGCTACCTGTCCTGCCACCACAGTGCATGCCACAAACCTTCCTAATGTAAAACAACTGGTCTGAAGCCCAAGTGCTTAATCCAAAAGACTTAGAATGATAGCTACACTTTAATCAAGTTACTACCAAGCAGTAATAAATACAATTGAATACTTTAGAGAATGCCTGGATTAGTGCTCAAGTTACACAAACAAAGCTAGATCCAGCAGGCCCGAATCCAGTCTATGCCACAGCAAACAAGGCGCACCAACTTCAGTAAGAAGCAGTTCAGATATGCATGCACTATAAGCCTTTAACCAGAAATTTCCAGCTCTGAAGGGCAGAGTCCAGCCTCTCCTCCCACAAGAGTGCAGACCACGAACCCTCTTAACGTAAAATAACTGGCCTGAAAGCCCAAGTGCTTAAACCAGAATTAATGCACTTTTAGAATAACAGACACTGAGCCCTCAATCAGCAGTTCCCAACCTAGAAGGTTGTAAGCTACCTGTTCTGCCTCTACAGTGCAGACCACAAACCCTCTCAGTGCAAAACAACTGGTCCAAAGCCCAAGTGTTTAAACCAAAAGGCTTAGAATGAGTTACACCAAGCAGTAATAAATACAATTGAGTACTTTTAAGATGATGCAAAAGTAAAATAAAGTAGGTAGAAACACAAGTACAGTAAAAGCAGATGAAATTTTTTTTTTTTTGAACAAGTGCTGAGATCAAAGAAACAGATTTGAGTGCTGAAACTGGAAAACTGGCTAGTTATAAGAAAAAAAAAACTAAGCTAGAAGGCTTCCCTCCAACACAGTAGGGCTTGGGGGCTCAGAAGCCTACACATACTCTATACCTCTTAATAGGAAAGGCAGGAAACAAGCTTAATTTTTTTTTTCTGTTTCCCAGATGCTCTCTTTGTACACAGTAGGAGTGCCTGAAATCAGAATATGATCTCACTGCACTCAGTTGAGTGAGCAAATGAGATGGGCCCAGAAGGAGTATCCAAACACAAATTTACAAGAGGAGCGGGCAGTTTCAAGGCCACTAAGATTAACACCAAAACAAAAACAGGGAGGGTGCGTGGGACTAACTGAAGAGCAGAGTCAAAACTTCCAGTTCAGTTAATATTCATGCAACACAGTTAAAATCAATTTAAATACTGTATTTTTTGGAAAAAAAAGTGCAGATAAAGGTATTTAATTCTCTTATACATCCAGTTGAATACAGCTAGTTCTTAGCCGTCCAAAGCTGAGGTTTTTAAGCAGAAAATATTTCACACTGTACCACTTCAATAGGCAAGGACAGGAAATCAAAGTATGTGGCTGCCCACACACCTGTAATTACTAGCAAATAACAAAATTCAGCAAACACTGACTAACTTCCAGTTCAGTTAATATTCCTGCAACACAGTTAAAATCAATTTAAATACTGTATTTTTGAAAAAAAAAGTGCAGATAAAGGTACTTAAATTCTCTTATACATCCAGTTGAATACAGCTAGTTCTTAGCCGGCCAAAGCTGAGGTTTTTAAGCCTTGGCTTCATCTGCCAGACTTGCCACAGCTGTCTGTATCTATCTCCTGGGTTTTAACACATTCATATTCAGGAAATCTCTTTCTTATCTGTCCAACATTATAATTTATGTCACCTACATTTCTCTATGGCATTAAAGGGTCCCTGTCACTTTGTTAAAAATATGTTCTCTATATAGGGGACTAGGAGTAATACTCGGACCCTGACATGGAGCAGTCTGTTCCTAACATTTCTGCTGTATACCTCCTATTATGTAGCCTGTACCCTTTCAATACACTTTTGACCTATGGGCATTATTACCTTTAATATGGCTTGTATGTTAGTGCAGTACACCAATAAACATTTAAAGAGGGACTGTCCACTTCCCATGTATTTTTGATGATGTCTAAAAAATCCTCTGGAGTGTCTGCCATCAGAAGATCAAAAGAACTATATTCTATTGACGTTTGCAGCTTTTCTTTTTTTATCTATTGTTGGCTACTAAATGTGTCTTCATGCCCTCCCTTGCCCATATATTCTCATCCTCCACAACTCCCAAACCCAAAAGCTCCCTGATATGACTCACAGTAAGTGTGTCTCCCTGCTGGAAGGCAGCCTTATGTATGGAGTCTCCCACAATCTATGCTAGGTGGACAGAGCAGAACACATGCCATGCAAGTGGAACAGGATAAGGTAGGAAGGGATTGTAATTCTGTGGTCCATGGCATTTTTTTCCTATGTCCTAAGACCCACACCTACATGCTAATATCATCAAGCTTGGTGGGCACTGGAGAGTAACTTGAGCTCATCTCCCACCCGCAGGTCCATAGGTCAGCCGCACTTGCTGTATCCTCCCAAACAGTCCAGCCTAGAGTAATCCCTCTGAGCTGTAGCCTCCACCAGAGCCCAGCAAGGATACATCTGGTACATTCCCACCCCCACCCATGGGTTAGGTATGCATAACCTTTCTGCCATCTCTGTCAGACTCCCAAACCACTAATCAAACTCTGGTCACATAGGTCTTTAATTCCACTGTGCCACTTTGCTGGCTTATCTGTGATACTTCTTGGATGGCAAATAGGAGATAAGGAAGGCAATAATCGTAGTCCTACCTATACACCTGGATGTTAAAGTCCTGTTGAAATACTCTAGTAAGCCATTAGTCTGGGGGTAATATACTAAGGTTGTAAGTTGTTTTACTTTAAAATATTGACATAGGTGATGCATAACAAAAGTGGAGTTCTCTGATCAGTAAGTATTTCTTTTAGTATCTCCACCTTCATTTAAACACTTCATTCCTCTCCTCCCAAGCCATCTCCATTAGGGTCCTGTGTCACTCATACTTGTATCACCAGTGTTACAGTCAGGACTTTATCCGTCTGCACTAGGAAAGCCCCATAGTGTGCTACCAAATACCATAGCACAGCAAACTGACTACAGAGTTATATGACAGACAGAAAGTCAGGAAGTCATCAATCAAATCAAGAAATTAAATTCAAGAGTGACAAAGAACTCTCCAAAGTTCAATTCCTGGGCTATATCTTTTCAGCTTCTGTGCTAGATCTCTGCTTTGCCATTTGAGGAACATAGCTATAGTCCAATATGCTGATGACATAGCCTTACTATGTGTAGTTAGAGCTCACTTACTGTAGTAGGCCAGAAGAAACTTCAGATATGCTTCTTTGCCTGATTGTTGACATCATGAGTCACACCTGCTATTAAATGCTGACATATAACTATCATAATACCTCTAGACACACTATTCCTAGCTATAACACAACTGTACAAGGATAGCTTGCATCAGCATGTTGTTATTCATGGGTGTAATACCTGCATTCCCACTCTTTCTATCCTTGCAAACACCGGTAATAGGACAGAATGCACCATTATATGCACCAACATATCAACATACTTTGGTCTAATACTGGACAAGGTGTTCTACCAAGCAAAAACAGAGTTTCTTGATGAAACAAAAAATGCATTCAACTTTAAGGAAGTGTTTACAGGTTAAGACAATACTTCACTGCTTCAAATAGATCCATAAACATGATAAGATTAGCTGCATCTTAGCACCTGGGATCCACTGTTAATATGTCTTATTGTCCTACCAGTTTCTGCACCTCAGTTACAAAGTTGCATGTCACTAATTCACTGAATGGTGTACTCCACTCACAAATCTAAGATTGGCAGGTAGCCATCTCATTAAAAAGAATAAAAAACTTTAATGTTTTTCAGTGCTGCAATTTCAGAATACCATGGATCATACTTAGAGTACAGGTTAACTTCCTCTTTCTTCTTATGTACACTTGTCATGATGTTGCTGGACTTATATAAGATTTGCCTTTGTCTACTTTATGTCTACAGTGTTTACCTGCAGCACTTTTTCCCAGGATGAAATATACCCTAACCTGTTGAGCATTTTCTCTGCTCAAGTTCAGAAACTAAACAACAAAAATTAGTTTGTTACATTTTAAACACACTACATGGGTGGCAATGCCCATGATGTATTCTTTAATGATAATCCTTAAGCATGTCTCTTTGTTGGATTTGTTTTGAGCATGATGCAGAGACAGTTCAGTAACGTTTGTAGACTCTTTCTTATAAAACAAATACGGCATATCTGTACAATAACCACATGATTTATCATTTGCTTGTTTCTATGTTTATATTTGTTGACTGAGATAGTCAGAGTACTCAGCCCCTTCTCAGTGAAGGCTTGGGGGAATAAAGAAACATATATAGAAAATACATCAGCAATACAAAAAAAACTATTAATATGGAAATGTACATTAAAAATTTCAGGATTAAAAATACATGTTTGGCATACATGTTAAAATCTCACACACACACACACACACACACACACACACACACACACACACACACACACACACACACACACACACACACACACACACACACGTGTGTGTGTATAATTGTGTGTGTATATATATATATATATATGTGTGTGTGTGTGTGTGTGTGTGTGTGTGTGTGTGTGTGTTATTGGGTCTACTTCAGTTAGTCAAACTGTCTATTCATCGAATACATATTCATTGACCCTTTTTGACAAAGCTATACTTCAGCCAATGGGATTTTTATCGAAACTTTACCCATGGATAACCAGCAGTACGCCACCATCTGTAATTTGCCCTCGGAGTTGGTATGTTTAGTTAGGGGGTTGTAGGGATATAGACCTCCACCTGGGTAGATTTTAAATTTTATAATTTTTTTATGTTGGTAGTTTGGCCTACCGTTGGTTATCCCTGGGAAAAGTTTCACTGAAAAGTCTGTTCCCTGAAGTGTAGCTTCGACAAGAATGGGAAGATGAATAGGCAGTTTGACTAACTGATATAGAGCCATATCTATCTATACACATATATATATATATATATATATATATATATATATATATATATATATATGTATGTATATGTATATGTATAGAGAGATAGATAGATATAAATATATAGATAATATATATATATATATATAGAGAGAGAGAGAGAGAGAGCAAACAGTAACTTGCATATGCACATATAGTATATGTAAGCATGAGCAGTATATTTCATTACATACAGTGTTAAAGCCAATTTTATGTACTGTACATGAAGCAAAGAAATTAAATGATTAAAAGAAAAGGTAAGAAACAGGAAATTAGATACTATGAGAGTACATAGGGAATCAGCCATGTGACACAGAGACAGATATAGAGGAGGACTTCAGAGGAAGTCAAGGAAAGATGCTGGAAGGAAGGATACAACAGGAGCGTAAATTAAGATTTTTGTTGTTTAGAAGTAATGTGTTTTAAGTGATCTTGTTCATATTAAAGCAATTTCCTTGTACAGCAAGGCTTGCCAAGGATTTATATTCGTGTGAGACTCTGTTTCTACTTGTCTTGTAGCCATATATTAAAGCATGGCAATGTTTTATGCAGGAAATTGCTCTGGGTCTTGGGGGCTGGTCAGATTGTCTTTACAAGCTTTTCACAGGTTCATATTTAAATACTAGGCTAGCTGCCCTTAGGGGTCATTTTAAGCCTAGCCAATATCCCTTTTTCTGCTCAAAATAACCAATCCTATTTAGTTATAGATTGGCCTTACCCATGCCATGGTCGATAATTATATATTATCCCTAATGAGAATAACTGAGATTATACCATAGATAATTTGATGGGACCCATGCATGGGATAAAGCATTTAGGAGCTGTGTCTGTCCAGTCCTCTGGAAATTTTCCTATCCATAGATTTAAGTTACACTTGAAAGATGAACTGGGATGAACTGTGTTTTATGTGGATGGGAAGATGGTTCCACATGTATCCTCTGTGAAATATACCTGTCTCTGCAGACTGTTCTGTTTATGTTTCAGCCTCTAGGCAAAGTATTTCTGATACCATTTGATTTGCTGATGTGCACTAAATCCGTCAGAAGTGGGATGGAGGATGCCATGTATGCCAGACACAGTTTACCCCTTAGCATCCTGTTGAATACTGAGTATAGTGACATGACTTTGCTTCAGTCCATGTAGGGCATGTTGTTTAGGCCTTGTATCCATTTAGAACTGTATCTCTGCTGGCGTTCCAGTTTTTGCATGTGTCTGGCCACATACATGCCAAAGAAGGCATTATATTCAATGACTGGTCTAATGAGGGCTGAGTTAAAGGGGAAAATGACATCACTACATCTTGACCCAATGTATTTGTTTATAAGCTGGGCAATATAGAAGGACTTTCTTGCAACAATAGACACATGTTGATCAAAAGTTAGGCCACTGTCCACATAAGTTCATAAATCCCAAACAACTGGATCAGCTCTTAGAGATGTCATATATCATAGAATATTTCATCCCCATATATGCTGAATGAGTATCCCTGGCTATCAGTTGTGCTTAATTGGCTTTTTATGAAAGATAGCTTATTAATAGTTCTAGATAAGAGCTGTCAATATATGTGCAGTAGAACAGACTCATAGCCATTAGGTGATAAGATTGACATTTGTTTGATTTTGTTATCTACGAATGAAGCATGGAGACCTGATTTTAATAACATCATCCATACAGGATTGGAAACAGTTTGTAAATGGACATATTACAAACAGGTTCTTTCTGCTATTAACTAGCATTAAACAGGACATCTTATGCTTTTCTCATAGTGTGAGTGCATTGTTGGATATGATGGAGCAACAGAATTTGAGATGAGTATTTCTCCGTAACTGATGAAATCTGGAATGCTGAGCCAGGGTCTGTTACACAGTGAGAGATTGGAGATATGTCCTAAAGCCTTGTGCACTGCTCACTATCTGCTATTTTCTGCAAATATGTGATAATGTGAATGGTTATGAGATGTGCACTTTCCACACATTCTCATTCTAAAAGCCATGCCGTTTCAAGCCACTATTTGTATCTACTTGCCAAACACAGGTAGTCTCAACAAATATGCTATTATTGTAGCTAGGAATGCTTCCTTGTTACTAGACCATACACTGATCCCAGAGGCTCCTTTCTCACTACCTTCTGTCTGGAACTTATGAACCATAAGCAGAACTTTTAGAATAACTTCAGGATTTTGTGATTTGTGCAGAAACCCTATGCCTGTGACGTCATGCCAGACTTCATGACTGGGTTTGCTTTATTTGACAAGCTGCCTCATGCATGTTCCATGCTGCTGCATCACAATATAATTGGGCTTATTTTTACCATTTATTTTGATTCTTGGTGTTCCTGTTAATCATTGGTCCTGAATCTGTTATATGCATGATCAGGGGCTTTGCAACCTTTGTTGCCGTACTTATTTGGATTGGTTTTTGCTTACTTACTTATCTATAAATGTTCCTTTCTGTCCATTTATGTATTAATTGATCTCTATTTTAATTCTGTCTGCAATCTGGCCATTGAAATACAATCATTTGCAAATTCAAATAATAATCACTGTACTTTTAGTTTCAGTCAGTACTGTTGCAGTTCGTCTCCTGGTTATTGTATTTATTCATCAATATGTTTTCATTTATTAATTTGTTTATCATGTAAATACATTGATCATCCGCAAAGCATTTCACTTGTGGCATGGGAGTACAGGGTAGGTATTTTAACATATTATAAAGTAAAACCACTTATAAAACTCATATATCAGCTTTAACAAATGAGTACCCTCTTCATCATCAGCAGCACAGATTTATTAAATATGCAGCAGATATATTACCAAAAGGCTTTTCTGAGGCTGCAAGAGTGATCTCCTATAAAGTCATAAGTGGTGAACTCACAATATTGATGATGCAGTGGGAGAAAATAAAATTGAACATTTAAACCTCAGACAGAGTGCTATGCCATAAATTCAGTATACAGCTTTCACATGTAGCAATTTCTCAAGAAAAGTCCAAGTAGGAAACCTACGTCATAAACGAAAAGATAAATCATGCTGTTCACATACAGCAACTCACTGTATAATAAAATGATACATCACTAGTATTTTGCACTGCATTGCAATTTCACATTCTTCTCTGGCTTTTTACTAGTTTTTTTGTAACAATCCCACTGATGGTCAAGTATAACTGGAGATATCCTTGCTAATAGTTTAGTATTTTAAAGTGTATTACTCTCCATATGTTGATTTTTAAGTAAGAGGACTTCACTATATATTCCTGTTTGAATACCATTCATTAGACAAAGTCTGAGATTACTGAAGCATTCTAACATATTGTTTTAGTAACTTATGTATTCTTCAATATTTCCTTATCAGACTTTTTGGATATGTTTCTATAACAAAATGACCAAATGATAATACGGAAATGGTTAGCTGCAAATTCATTTTTAGCACCTAGCTGATTTTTTTTTCTGTGTGGTTTATGGCAATGTATAAAACTAAAGTTGTGCTGCTTTCAAGTTTTTTATACATTCTGTTGCTATAT
Organism: Protopterus annectens; assembly: GCF_019279795.1. Classification (NCBI taxonomy): domain Eukaryota; kingdom Metazoa; phylum Chordata; order Ceratodontiformes; family Protopteridae; genus Protopterus; species Protopterus annectens. The sequence continues at coordinate 1,016,350,472 of NC_056727.1, forward strand.
ATGTCTGTATTTCCTCTGTATTCACTTTGTGCTAGCACTCTGTTGCTCCATTTGGGTACTCTCAGAAAATGGTCCGTACCCAGTGAGATTAAACTGGCCAACAAACAATCAATAAAACAAATAAAGTAAATACACACAAACACATGCATGTATATTGCTATCTGTATCTGTATATACCTATAGCTATCTATCTATCTATCTATCTATCTATCTATCTATCTATCTATCTATCTATCTATCTAAACAGAATTAGCCTCACAGCTCATTTGCCTTATGACTCTTATGGTCTTAAGATGTTATGATTACAGGTTCCCCAATTTTGTGTTTTATTTTATAATTTATGTCTCTGATTAAAAAAAAAAACTGATGACAAATTCACCACCATAACAAGTACAAGCAAGCAAAATCTGAGGGTAATGCTTCTTAATGCTAGAAGTCTAAACCTCAAAATGCACTCACTTGAAGCACTCATTAAAATGGAGAACATAGACATCTGTGCAGTGACAGAGACCTGGTTCAAGGCTTCAGAGAGCACCCCTGCATTACCAGGCTATAATTCATACCACACCTTTCGGCCACCTAACCTGGACCGAAGCACTAAAGGTGGAGGCGTGTCCATATTCATTAAGGATATCTACACCTCCAGACTAGTTGCTGAGCATAATGCATCCGAGATTAAACAAGTGCAACTAACTCAGTGCAAGACTGCAATCCAAATTGTAGCTTGCTACAGATCCCCCACCATGCCCCAGGATCCCCACTCCTCATTTCTTGATACACTGGAAAATATTAGGGTACAACTTAACACCCTAATAATGGGCAATTTCAACTACCCCACCATTAACTGTGAAAACTACTCATGTACCAACTCTTGTGCTCACCATTTTCTGGAATTCATAAATTCCAACACCTTGGATCAACTTATCCAACCCCCCACCAGGGGCAGCAATATCATAGACATGATCATTACCAACATGGGCATCAGGTGCTCCACAACAGAGTTCAATTCCTCATTGGTCAGATCCGACCACGAGCAAATCACCCTAGACATTCACATCCCACCCCCATCTCCCATTAGGGAGACCACCGTAAAAAAATTCTCCAAAGCCAACTTCACACTTTTTAAGACAGAAGTGGCAAACTTCACGACACCCATGCTGATGGACAATAGAGGTATGACTGCTGAGTCCTATACAATTGCACTTTATAAGCACTTACACAAGTGCATGGATCATGCAATAACTAACAGAACCAAGATGCTATCCTCCAAAAAAAGGAAGCCAATCTGGTGGTCCCCTGCTATAAACAAACTCTACAACAGAAGAGAGAAACTGTTGCAAAAAAGAGTAAAATCCATGATTGGAGGAATTCTGTGGTCAGCCTCGGTAAGAAGCTGAGATCCCTCATAAAATCCTCCAAAGCTAGTTATGAAAACAAAACAGCCACTGATTCTAAAGACAATCACAAAACATTCTATAGCTATGTCAAGAATCTCAATGGCAACACTCAGATCTGCTCTGAGTTACAGCACAATGGCACTAAATATACAGAACCAACTGATATTGCCAACATTCTGGCAGATAGGTTCAGTGCTAACTTTACTCCTCTGTCATCCCTTAAAGGGCCCATCTCTATACCGGAAGAATGCAAAGTTCCTGTAATCATGGCTGCACAGGTAAAAAACACACTCTCCAAAGTCAAGAACACAGCATTCATGTGACCTGACAACATCCCAGGTTGCGTTCTACATGGACTACAGAACGAACTGGCACCCCACCTAAGTACCATGTTCAATCATAGCCTCACCTCAGGCTTTGTGCCCACTGAATGGCGCACAACAACAGTTATGCCACTCCACAAAGCGGGAGCCAACACGGACTCCGGGAACTACCACCCCATTAGCCTGATGAGCCTGATCTGCAAGGCTATGGAGCGTATCATCATGGAACTTATAAACAATGATATTGGTAATCTCCAAATTCTGGACCCTACCCAGTTCGGGTTTGTAAAAGGCAGATCATGTCTCCTAAACCTGATAGACTTCTTTGAAGCAGTCACCAAAGCCGTAGATTAGGGTAAGGTGGTTCACACAGCCTATCTAGATCTCACCAAGGCTTTCAACAACATCCCCCACTCTGGAATTATAGATAAACTCACTAAACTAGGTATGAATCCTTATGTCACAAGATGGGTTGCCAACTGGCTCACTGACAGAACCCACACTGTGAAAGTAGCAGACTCTAAATCCAACTTCAGACCAGTGACAAGTGGAGTACCACAGGGTTCATTCCTAGGTCCTCTCCTGTTTGGTATCTACTTCTCTGAAGTACAGGCTAACACAGAAGGTCTTTGGCTAACAAAGTTCGCAGATGTTTGCAAACTAGGAGCCATAATCAAAACTCCTAACGATGTGGACATCCTACAAAAGGGCCTCACTGAGACAGATGCCTGGTGTCAAAGCCATGGCCTCAAGCTCAATGCCAAAAAGTGCATTGTCAGCCCTTTTGGAAAAACTCTGTACCCATGAACTACTACATAGGCGGTAGTCTACTTAACACTGAAAGTTTGATAAGAGACCTTGAGACACAGGTGGACACTAGTCTCTCCTTTGATAATTGCATCGCCACAGTAGTCAGGAAATCCTTCTACGTGGCACACCTCATCACAAAAGGTTTCTTATCCCGGAAAAAAGAAGTCATTGTTCCCCTCTACTCATCACTCATTAGACCCATTATAGAGTCCAGCACCCCTTTTGGTATGTACCTCACAAGACATCTACAACAACTGGAAAGGCCACAGAAATACCTCACAAAGAGGATTACTGGCTTCAAACAGATGCCCTACGCAGACCGTCTCAAAAAACTCCAGCTTTACTCTGTCGCATATCACCTACTCAGAGGCGATCTCTGCCTAACATACAAAGCTATGTCAAACCCAGAGCTGTTGGACATGCTCCACTTAAAGAAATCCCAATCCCTCCGAGCTACATACTCTAGGGACGTAAACCTTGTCACCACAATAAACAGAACATGCTGGAGGGATAGATTCCTGTCCCAGAGACTTCCCATACTCTGGAACAAACTATCTAGCTATATCAAACAACGCTCCTCATTAGCACTCTTCAAGAAAAATCTTGATGATTGGATGGGAGATTGGAAATTCACCCTGGGGATTACTTCTGTGGCTCTGCTTGACAAGGGCACAGGAAAATAATTTTCGTGGGTGACAAAAGCCAGGGTATTGTTTGGCTAGGCTTATATAGGCCCTAGGGACAATAACCTAGTATCTACCTATGAACTTATGAACTGGTAAAAGAAGCAACTTGGATGAAAGAGATGAGAGAACTGCAATGCTACCCTCACTTCATTAGATGGAAAACAGGCAAAAAAGTGACTGAAGTGATTGAAGACAGAATGCAATTAATCTTTCTAATGTTAAAGCACTTATATTATTACTATGTGAAATTAAGTAAATGGCTGTACATTTTGCAATTACTGCTATAAGAAGCATAAAGTATAAGATAAGCAGTGACACACACACACACACACACACACACACACACACACACACACACACACACACACACACACACACACACACACACACAACACAGAAACATACAATGGGAAGCAAAGTTGTAGCAAGGATGGTTAGAACTTCATACCAGCTTATACAATAAAGTACATAACCTTTGAGAATGTAGTCCCCTCACCCCACTTGTCGAGCCTCTTCTTCCCCCCAGAGAGCACATTTCTGCTGAGCATACCTTTTCAGTACTCTAATTATATGAAGCATTTCATCTGTCATTTAAAAAATAAGCTACTGAAAGGATGAAGGTGATCCTGAATTAGTAACTCTTGATGTAATCAGTCAGTCTCCCAGAATATAAATAAATCAGAAAAATCATATCTTGTTGCATACTTGGAATGTGGCTGGCAATGCCTTTTTGTGGCTAGTTATGGCAGCTGTTTAACATACTTGAGCAAGTAGACAGACATAAGTAAGACAAACAACGATGAGCAAAAGTATATAGAATTAGTTACTAGTTAGCAGTGTTTATTTGTTCATTTAATTGTCATCCAGTTAGGTGGGCTGGCCAAAGGACATTTTCAACCATGTTATATGAAGCTGGCAAAAATAGCATTAATTACATAGTGACAATGCAGTCATGTTTCATACAATATTAGCACAATCATCATCATTTTAACGCAGTAACAGGGGGCCATACATTCCATTCAAGTGATGCAACTATTCATGCTGATGTCACAGGCTTTTGGTTTTATATATTATTTAGTAAGTTAAGATTATATACATGCTTTTACAACCAGGTACATTAGAAAGAAAATAAATAAAACAGATAAATAAAAATAAGCAAATAAACACAACAATCACAGAGATTAAAGGGGTGGAGAGACTTATAAAGGATCCGAATACCCAATGTAAAAGCCACATCTTGTGTCCACCTAAATATGTCCTGGAAATGGAAATGATAAAGCTATCAAGGCAGTGAATCCTGCAGGTCAGAAACAGAACAAGAAAAGGACCTGAGACCAGAGGACTCAAGTCTATACACTCTGCCCTAGAGTTACCAACAATCCTGACTTGGCTGAGAAGACCATTTGGGAATGCAAGTAAGGTGCCAAAAGCTCCTTTCTATAGGCGAGACACTGGTCTTGTAGGGCTTTATGCACTACTAAAAGGCATTCAAAAATAATTAAATAACCAACAGAAAGCCAGTGCAGATATTGAAGAGTACATGCTGCAGCCTAGATACAGAGTTCTAAACTCATTGCAGTTTTTTAAATGAAGTGTTTGGGAGCCCTTAGATAGAGGACAATGCAATAGTCCAGCTATGATACAACCAAGGCCGGCACAACCACTAGTAAACTGGAGGAATAATAGACCTTAGTTGATGACATCAGTGTTGGATGCTAGTTGGCATCTAGTTCTGAAAGGGCATCCAATCATCAAGGATCACATTCACAACAACACTGCACACCTTTAATATAAACTCCAAACTATGAGCCCCTTGACTGCTAAAGGTAGGAACTACAGTGTCTTAAAAGTGGTATGAAAGGTTATGGCAGTAGATTGGATGAGATGAGTTTAAGGCCACTCTCTGATGCTCATAAAACAGCTTCTTACAAACTGTGCTCAGTAATGTCTAAATTATCCATATACTCTAGTGAAAGGGAGAGTTATACCTGAGTATCTTTTTGGTGGAAAAAGAGCCACCAATGTTAACTTCCTGGGTTCTATTTGTTAGCCAATGTGTTGTCCAATGAGTTACATAGGGATTGGCATTTATCTGGGAGAGTTTTTCTATGGTATCTAAATGTGGGATAGTCTCAAATGCCTTTATAAGGTATAGCTATGTGGTGTGGACTGTTTGGCCTTGCACATTGCTTCGTTAATGTTTTTGAAGAAATTGACCAGTTTAAGTAGGCAGGTTCTGTCCTTGACAAATCTGATCTGAGTTGGGTCAAGAGTCTGTAGGTCACCAATATCCTTTATTAATTCCATAAGGATCCTTTCCATTGCCTTACATATGAGACTGATCAGACTTAAGAGTGTTTAGTTACCTGGGTCCATTAAAGTCCTACCATTGAGCAAGGGAATGGCTGTTGTTGTCCTCCATTCATCTGGCATGATGCTTGTTTTGAGGCTGATAATGAATAGATTTGTAGGGGGTGTCAGACAAGTCATGTTTCAGGCTGACCATTAGGCTACCTGATATGGTATCTGGCCCCATATACCTAGTGTTCTTGGCCTTAGATAATCCCTTGAGAACTTGTTCTAGAGAAATTTCAGGGGTATAGATGTGGATTTGTGAATATTGGAGGGGAGGCAGGGTAAAGTTTGAGCTAAATTTGTCCACTAGTAGACTGACTATATTCTATGGTTCTGAGTATGTGAAATCATTTATTCTTAGCTGTGCACTGTATTGAGATTGTTTCTGAGCTTTCTAACATAACTAAAGAAGCCTTTGCAGTTATCGTTCACCTGGATGGATATGTTTCCCTTATATCTGGTATTGGTTGGTTTGATCAGGGTCAGGAGTTTCATGTTTAGTTTAGCAAGAGAGATTTTAGCATCTGTTGAGTTGGATTTATTTTTTTGTGCAATTAGTTTTTATTATTATTGTTATTATTATTATTATTATTATTATTATTATTATTATTATGATAGAGCCTGTTTATATTTGGGTTACACCATAGGTGTCTGTTTTTCAATTTGTTGTTTTATTTACTTCTGAGAAGGTCAGGTGGATCTATGTAGTTATTTAAACGTGCACAGAAGTTAGCAATAAATTATTCCTCATATACAGTGTTCGGGGGCTTCAATATGTAAAGAGCTTTAGAATTAACCAGGTTATCACTCAGTTTTACTAGATTAGCCTTCTCATAATCTTTAAAAACTGAGACATTGGAATATGCTTCAGGCTTCAGTCTCATGGTGAATGTGACTGACTTGTGGTCTGATTTGACCTGGGAAAATATATAATTTGTGGGGATCAAAGCTGCCCCATATTGGCAAGGACCAGTTCCAGGATTTTATAGTCCCTTGTTTGGGTGCAGACTAACTGGTCCAAGGAGTTTGTATTAATAAAGTCCAGAAATCTCTGGGTATACATGTTTGAGGATTTATAAGTGTTCCAGTTTACAGAGGGGTAGTTGAAATCTCCTAAGGGAATGGTGTTTGGTTTAATATATAGGTACTCCATGCTATCTAGGTAGGAGATAAGGGCTAACAGGGGACATAGAGGGGGACATATAGTTAGCTATGATATGGCAAGGAGTTTTATTAATGGTAAGTTGGCTATAAGGGAAACATGGACACAATCAAAATAACTGGATATCCTGTGGGACCTTGCAAATAAAGGGTAGGTAGAGAAAGACATAATCCCAGAGATTACTATGTAAGTTTGTCCTGAGAAGAAGAAGATAAACTAATGAAGGACCAAGTGAGAGACTCCATAGCAGGTATCCAAATACTGCAGGAGTATCAGCTGGTTAGACGTGTCTAATGCAGTAGACAGATAAAGGAGGGTCAGTATAAAATCATAACTCTGATCTCATCCCATTAAAAGATAATTAACCACTGGAGTGAAGAAAACTCAGAATCTTGGCTATAATGAATCTCAGAGTTCACAAGAACTAAGAACAGCTCCAAGATTTGTGCATGATACCTTCCTGATAATGTTTACAATAATGGGAAGTTTAACAACAGTGTGGTAAATTCCCAGAATATATTGACCAGGCACATAATTCTTGAGAACTGTTGTAATCCAGGCTGTTTATGAAAAAGACAGAAATACTCCGATTCTCAAAGAGGATTGGATGGTGGAAATACTCCCATTCTCAAAGAGGACTAGATGGTTCTGGTGATAAAAGGGCATAAGATATCCAGTCTAAACATAACTGACCCTGTCTGGCTGGGTTGAGACCATAAATAGTGAAGCACAGACTTACAAACCTCTCCAAGAACTCTGCAAAGTCAAGGATATCAGACTCAATCCATATCCAAATAGCAGCAGGCAAATCTCTGTGATTGTCGTTCACAGTGTGGTCCCAAAAGTGTCTCCCATCTATCAGAGTCCATCTTGTCTGTGAAGAAGTGGGCAGGTATTTCAAATGTGAAGTAAAACTTTTCATGAGATCAAACAGGCAAGACTGCACAGCTAACTGAACATAAAAAAGCATGTCTGGATGACTTCACAGGAGAGATCTTTCAGAGAAAAAAAATCCTTATTGTAAGAGATCTTTAACTGATGCATGGAATAGTTCAGGTTGAGTGACAGTTTATTCTCATGATGTCATGTGTGTATTCATCATATTATTCCCATACAATGACATTCATGGTTGTACCATGGCTTCCTCACAACAAAAAGTGCAGGGCATACACTCACAAGAGCAAAACCATCGAGAGCCACAGTCATCTAACTGTTATATTTAGTACCTAACAAGAACAAACCTGTCTGCACTGCACTATCAGACAGGAGATGACAGAGTGCTAGCCATATTACAAAAATACTTGAATTTCACTAGGTCATTATCAGGAGGAATAAGGCAGATGGTATGAGGCTGAAGTGGACTAAGTTGTGTTGATACAAGGAGACTGGTTCCACCCCAGGAGATGACCACAATGAGCTGAAACACCAAGCCCAGAGACTGATCATGCATATGGCTGACAGATGGATGCAGTAACTTGATGAAGCCAAAGCTCCTAATAAGGATTGCAAAATCTTTTGCAAATGCCACAGAATCATCCTTGAGACAGATATTGAAATCATCAACCAGTAACCAGTTAATGAGACAACATAAAGTCACTGAAGAAATTGATAAACTCCTGTATGAAAGTCTTCATTTTACTAGGTGGGCAACCAATGAAAAGATGCCTTCAGAACATGCCTATATGTAGCAGATCTCAATGAACTGATAGCTCCACAATGGACATGGACTGTACTCAACCCCAAAATAAAAAACAGCTATAAATTTCCATCACTGGGATCTGTGGCAATGAATGAGTAACAAGACACACAGAGACACAAAGAGTGCCATAGTGAGGCCCAAGGTTGCATCCGAGTTCAGTGTCAGTCAAGAATTCCATGTCAGTGGTCACGTTACAAGTCATAGTGATGTGAGTCTTGCTGTTGACAGACATTGAATTAGAATGCAGAACACTGCATGGGACCACTGGACTGTAGGTCACACATACAGGTCTGTGATGTAATTCAGGTTCACTAGTTACCAGACAGACAAGATGGTCAGTGATTAGCATGACATTTTGTCACAAGGTGACAAAGAACACCTTAACCAAAGAAAAGCACAATGCTCAAGATGTGAAAAGTGCAGTGCACCTATACTCACTCCCTCTTTGCACTTAAAGACTAAAAGATATTAATAAGCAAATGTGATTATTAAGTAAAATGGCATACAGACCATAGTACTGGTGACATAAAAATCAGATCCTAATAAGAGCAAAGTGGTATTAAATTTTAACAAAATGTCAGAATTTAAAAATGATGTCGGTTATATAAAGCAGGGATGTAGAGACATAAATAGTAAACCAGTAATGGGCTATAAGTTATGGTAAAGACCACTTTAAAACAAAACAGGAAATTGGTTTGGTACACTGTGGTCATTAACAGTACTAATATGTACTAATATCAGGATGACCACGGCAGCTTGGTTCAGCAGCAAGATCTCTGGCACACAGGTACAATGTCCAGTATTCAGTCCTTGTCTCTACTACATGCATGTTTAATAATTACCAAAAACTGAAAAAAGGAGGGGGATAACTAGCTTAAGTCTATCTACTTATCTATCTATCTAGCTATATTATGTGTATGTGGGTGTAATTTTCTGCTTTATATATCATTGAATTTCCTAATCTACAAAATGGCAAACAAAGGCAAGGCAGCTTCAGAGCAAGCTATTAAAAAGATTTAAAAATGACCCTCAAGACAAGTGGCTACTTATTTTATGTGGAAGGATGGCATTGGTAATCACAGAAAATGTAGCCTACCGCGAGGTCAAGTTACAGCAACAGGAGTAGAAAAACACTCTTGAGCAGAAAATTGAATAATGTAAGGAAGACTTGCATAGGGTGCAGGACAGGCTGGACGGTACTCATAATAAAACGGAGACTATTGGCATACAAGTACAGCAAAAAGCAAATAAAATAGACTATCTAGAAAATCAATCCCGGCACATAAATGTCAGCAGAAAAGAACGCCCAGAAATCAGTCAATCACAAGAAGCCATGGCCACTAACCAAGTGGCTAATGATAGAAGTGATGCATGTTGTGGGATACCTAGATCTGTCAAAAGAGCAAATCCATCAAGCAGGAAATAAGAATTAGACCTCATTATCGTCACCTGCATTGTAAAGTCATTTATTAATAGTAATGCACTCTCCGAGCCCAAGGACCTGGCTAACCACTCATAGCAGGAAGCAAAGAGGAGTGCCATGGTGATAGCACACACTCATATTTACAGTAGACTGCTCTACAATATTATTTGCAGTAAAGCAGAAGATGATTCAGGTAAAAACAAAGCTTCAGCAGTTGAACTATTCAGCATCCCTCCTTATCCAGCCATAGTGATGATGAAAGTAGAAAAAGAAAAAGTAGGACTATACAAGGTAGAAAAAGTCATGAATGATAAAAAAAAATGCAACTATCGAAGATGAGACTGGAGGCTTAGAGGAGATTTCACTGGGATACAAATGGAAAGGGAATGGTCCATAACCAAAAGGCAGATAAAGCAATATAAAGAAGGTGTCCAAGGTAACAGACAATCAATGCTGGAGAAACTGAAAAACTCAGAGCAAGAGGACAGAGAAGTGGTACATTAAAGAAAAGGTGTTTCTATGAATGAGGAATGGTAAAGAACCAAAGAGAGGGGGCTATACTTACCAACTCTGAGATCACACTACAGTGGGGAAAAGGGCAAATTTTCTGATGTTGGCCAACTAATTCCATTCCCTGTTTAAAATATTTACTTATGTGAACATTCACTTGAGTGAAGATTTGCTGTTTTCAGTTCGAACAGTGGTTCACTGAGTTGAACCTTCAGTTATATGATATACACCCAAAACAGCTACTGTGTTTTCTTTAAAGACATTAAGTTGCACACCATTGAACAAATGGCTAAATTCATGAAAGAGAAACCAATATAAAGAAGGTGTCCACCACCTTAGTAATGGGTGCTAACCTAAACCCTAATGCTGCCCCTTCCTCCAACTCTACCCCTGCAACTTAATGTCACTAAAACCTTCCCATAAAACTGCCACTACAAAAGACAGACTCAGACATGCAAACATTCACAAACACACACAAACAAAACTACATCTATCTCCAAACCTAACGTTTACCCTTACCCTAAAATACACAAACTCACACACAAACACACAACACCCATCCTTCAATCATCCCCAACCCTAAGCCACAAACTCTTAGCCCCCCCACCCCACTTAGCTATATCAGTATTGCATACCGTTGGCATGTCCACCATTCGGTCATCTACAGAGTCAAAATTAAATCACACCCCTGTGTTTATTGAACAAACATATGTTTGGTCAAAAGCAGTGGGACCATATATATATATATATATATATATATATATATATATATATATATATATATATAAATATATATATATATATATAAACATATATATATTATATATCTTATATTCTCTTATATCTGTCTATCTGTCTTAGTAAATTTCTATTTGCCAGAAAAAAAATAACCGAGGGCGTGGCAGCTTTTTCGGTGTCATTTGTTTTTTCCTGTGTTCTGTTCAGTGTCCTTTTATTACCCCATGACACTTTCCAGTCTGTAATAAATAGTCTTGGGTTAATTAATTCCTGTAATAGGAATATTATCTGCAGACTTTAGCAAGATTATGTTCTAAGTCCTATTGCATTAATGATGGATTATTGATTATTCTAAGTTTAATATAAACCATTATCCAGGCGATTGAGTTCTGCTAATGTCTGGACACCAGGCAGGTAATGTACAACATGCTCCCAACAGTTATTATCCCCACAGTCTGGAATTTGTTTTATTATTTTTTTTTTTTATCAGTCCCTCCAAACAGAAATATGTGAAGTATACGCCATGCTTTCTGGAGCATTTTACTCACTATTATACTGATAGACTCATGGAAAGCATCTGTGTTGTTTCTTTTTAAATATGTGGGTATCCTTTTTAACTACATGCTGTGCTCTTATTAACACATTTACTGGATAATTAGCATATGTTCCTCACTTGAAACCATCACACTGCTGACTCCTGAAGTGCATTTCTCTGCTGAAAAGCAAGTACATATATTTCCAACTCCCATTATGCTTTGTCATTCAAAGTACTTGTTTTCCATTGCAGTTATTCAAAACTTTAGGCCGTGCTGAATAAAATGTGCAAGTTTGTTAATCTTTGTAGCCCTAAGGGCTATCTATGGTTGTCTGACTACACTTGTCAAAATTAAACGGTTCCTTTTGTTTGAAAGAGCCACACTTTTCTATGGCTGACTGATTATAACTATGTTTTTTATGCTCCCTTTTTGATTTATTCTATTGTTCTCTGTCAAATGCACTGTCATTTTCTTCCTCAGGGTACCAGCTTGTGTCTCATGGTAATGATGACAGGCTGCTTGATGGAAAAAGAACATCATTGAAAATGATATTTTACTGCTGAAACTTATTTATCTGTATTTAAAAATCAGCTTCCACAATCATGGACTCATTTCTGTGTTATCCAATGAAAATGACATAAAATGTTTCATAGATGCAAGGGAATTTGAAAAATGTACCTTTTATGATAGATGATATTTCTGAAGTTGCCTTTCTTCCATTGTTCTTGTACTGTTTATTGCAGATGGGATTATGTGTTATTGCCAACCTATATTATGTTATATTATAGAGAACATAATGTGCCTTTGATCTTTGTATTTGTTAGCTGTAATGAGATACTCATAACATTTGCTCCAGTTACTGCATAATAATGTTAATGTTTGCTTTCAACTGTGTTTCTGGTGTCTTAGAGAATAAAGCCCTAAATATATAACTTTAACTACCTTTATCCTTCCAGAAATTATATTACAAGTCTCTACAATTTTTTTAAATCTATTCTAATTTTCTCTTTCAGGAATTACAAATGTGTTTGGCACATCTTCACATGTCCTACTCACTATAAAGCCCAAATATTTTTGAACTCCTTTCCATATATACCATGCTTAGTCCTTCCTTTAGCCTTCTCCTACTTTGACTAATACTGCATTATACTTATTGGTTCGTAAACTAGCTGCTTCCTTGAATTCCTGGAAAATCCTGAACACATCAGCCATAACAAAATCGCTTTTTTCACTTACTAAGCGGTATCATATACCAACATGTAAAAGGTGCTTCTCACCCTCTTCTAACTCTGTGTTTAATCTTATAAGCTAGTCCTGTCATCACTAGAAGGAATTATTCCAGTGATAGTGGACTATCTTGTCTCATTCCTCTTGCAAATATTCAAAATGTTGGATTAAAATATAAACATACTTTTCCTTATAAACATGGCAATACATTTTCTGTATCTTAGTACTAGAAAAGGAGATCCTACTTAACAACAATAAATGCCTTTTGGTATGCCAAATAGTAAAATAGCTGCTTTAAAGTCCCTTATCCTTCCCGCAATGATTTAAAAAGCCTGCTTAATACCACTGATTTGCTACTATCAATCTTTACAGCACAAAGCTGTTTTGGCCATGCTCAGTTATTGCGTGTAGTACCTTTTGGCTAGGACATGCTTAAGTTTTTTAACTCTAAATTTATTAGCAATATTAGTCTAAAGTTGCCCACGTCTGGGATGTCCTCTGATTTTTTTTGGCACAGCTTAATAAGCTTCATCTAATCCATCACTATCTCTTCATATCTTCTTATAAATATGGGCTAATTTTTGTTCTGTTATGCTTCTTTCACATGTGTAGAACACTGCCAGAAAATGGCCTAACCCTGATGCTTTGTTTGATTTCAGACTTTTGTTACAAATTCTTTCTCCTTTCAGTTACTTTCTTGGCCCAGCTGTGTCCTAGCATAATCTGATAAACTCTTCCATTCTACTGCTTGAAATGCATACCTTACTCTTCTTCTGCCCTTATCCTTTAATATACAAAAATTTATAGTATTTGATAAATGCCGTTCTAATGCTCTGTCTTATATTAAGATTCTCCATCTAAGTCCTTTACCTGGGTTATAACTTTTCCCTCCTTCCATTGCTTAAACAGCCATGCCCTACATTTTGAATCAAGTTCTCTTTGTAATTACTAGCAATCTCCATTTCCTCATCTCTGCTTCTGCCTGTATTAATTCCAGGAAATATATTTCCATCCTTAGTCCATATTCTGTGCTTTTCAATGCTTTTGTCCCTGAACCTGGTTTGCTTATTTCCTCTTGTACGTTTATCTAAGGTATTCTCTGTCTCCTGCCTCCTCCTACTCTCATGTCCCATAAATTCTCCATTTATTGCAGGCTTTCAACCTTCTCACCAACTTAACTTCATATTATTTGATACCAGTATTCTTCATAAGTAGCTTGATAATTTTCTTGAGTGGCGAAAGCCAGGGTACCTTTTTGGCTAGGCTTATGTAGGCCCTAGGGCCAATAGCCTAGTATCAACCTATGAACCTATGATTTGCTGTAGTAATGCTGTTCAAATCTGTTATCTAATAATCAATGAAGTTATTTTCCAACTGCTCATTATCAAATTTAAGTAGTCTATGGAAAACTTGGAACTATTATCAAAACATCAGAAGGTTTTGGCATTGTTCTGTTTTGAGGCTTGAATGCCACAATAAACACCAAAGTTTGCTGCAGACGATCTTTTCTTCACTGCTCTCCCTGCATTGCTGCAGTATTTAATGACATAATTCATTAACTCAATGCTGCTTGTAAATCTTCCTTATTTGACAGCCATTGTCATGTCTTGAAATGTATATAAATGAAGTCAGCAAATTTAAAATCCTTATTTAAATAGCCAAACAAAGTACAATTAAAGTTAGTGAAATTAGTATTGTTTTGATCTTTGATGTTAGCAAAAAGTGGTTTTCGCAGCACCCGAAATGTACCCAGTAATGACTCCTTCTGTAATTCATACGGCTTTACATGTATCAATAACATATCTAAATACGACTGTAAATTCTTTTTTATGAGACCCATTGGGTATCCTTCCACATTGCCCTTGTTTCAGCCTTCAAATCCTGGTATTTTATGATTTTTTGTTTCTCTGTACATAAAACACTGTAAAGACTGAGTGTAGCAATGTCAGTGCTCAATGCTATTCTTGTTGTCTTTTCCTGGACTGCTATATCTGGTTTTCTCCCATCTGTTTTTTGAACTGTTGGTAATGGGTGAGTCCATCTAACATAAACCTCATCATTTTCTATAATGATTTGTTGCTCTTGTTTCCAATGCTTCTCAGCTACTTCAATATCATAATGTTTGCACAATCCCCAAAGCCATTTTGCCACATTATTATGCCTTTCAGTGTACAGGCCTTCTGCCATTAGTGTGTCATACCCAGCAAGCAAGATTTGCAACTGCATTAGATCCTGATCGACATGAGATTGTTTCAGAAGTTTTCTGTATTTGCAACTACATTTATGCATTTTTCACATTTCTTGCTTTCTCATCTAATCTTTCAGCTTATATTCTTTCTTTTGTTTTTGGCACATTCATTTGCTGCCTGATTTTTTTATCTGCTTCTGGTCTGATTTCCATTCCCACTTGACACTGATATGCTTCTGCTAAACTAAGCAGGGAAGTCATCTTAGACTTGTTCTCATCTTTAAAAATTTCTCTATGTTTGGTCCTTGTGAGGTGAGCAGATATATATGCAGTCCTACAATTGCAGAGCTATACATGTAATGAATTTTGAGGAGGCCCATATGCCTTCTCCAGAATGGGAAATATATTATCTTGGTGTACACTGATTTTTATAAATCATTTGTTAAGGATGAAGCATTTTTCTTATTTTCCTGTCCAAATGATCCAGTACCTTTTGGGGCCAGTCAATCACCCCATAACTGTAAGAACAGAAAGAGCAAGCTGGTTTATAGCTTGGTTTTGTTCCTAGATGCTGTTCCTAGATGTCAGAACTGCTTTCAGTATTAATTTCAGTCTTCTGAAATATTCCTTACTAAGTTTTATTTGCATTTGATAATGTTTATTGTTATTACTGCATCCGTTCCCAAATATTTATAACTCCTACTTCTTCAAGTTCTCTATATCACATTCCTGTCCCAGACTGATATTTTCTTGGTGCTGCAGCTTTCCTGCTTTAAAGGTTGCTTTTGCACATTTATCAAGACAAAATGATATTGGAATATCATCTGAGAAAGTTTTGACCACTTGGAATTGTACTTTCAGTTCCTCATCTGGTGAACAATACAGTTTAAATCATCTACCAAAACAGGATGAGAAGTCTTTACACCTTGTTGTTTTCTGGGTGCCAAACTGTAGCCATGACCTAAACTATTAAGTAGACAACGTAATGGGTTAAGGACAAGACAAAATAGCAATGGTGACAGAGTCACCCTGGAATATTCCCCTTTGAATTTTTATCCCTGGCATAATAATTTGTCCTTTATCATGGCTTAACTGCAATGTGGTTTGCCACTGTTTGATGGTCACTGTAATGTAATCTATCAATGTAGGGTATATCTTACACATTTATAAGCACTCTTTTATCTACAAATGTAAATCCAAGAAAACAGTCAAGTCCAAACAGGCTGTGCTAACCTTTATTCCATAAAAACAGGTAAAATGGTAATAAAACTGTGAGTGCTTTTGGGATAACCCTTCATCAGACAATGAAACAGCATTCATGAAGTCTATTTAAATACATTTAAAAACACAACCACCAATCATCTCACTGCCCTCCTTTTCTTAAGGGCTGGTCTTAAAGGTATACATGTATTCAACCCTGGTGGATGATTTGCTGCTAGCTCTATAATCCAGTGTAGTTCATTACACTCAGTGACATTCACTATGCCGCCCCCCTTTTAATCATATGAGTAACATGTATAACCATAAATTTAAAGGTGTGTGTTGGATTCTTAGAAGTATGCACATACAGAGCATTACATTCATCTTTCTGTCTAATACTGTACAAGTGATGTATTCTAATTTTCAGTTTACAGTTGGTTTTCCCTACATAGTAACTGGGGCATGATTGACACATTGCTAAATATACCACATTTTCCATGTGGCAGTCTGCATATACTTTAAATATATATTCTTTTTTGCTTATGGGGCGAACACAGCTATTTTTATCACTAATCATGAAGCAAGTCTTACAGTGCCTACAAGGAAAAGTACCTGTTCTATCTGATGTTAACCTAATTTTATTTTTCATTCCTGGTTCTTTACACGTCTTTCAAGTTACTGTTGCATCTAAAACCAAAGGTTAGTTCTTTATCCACTATATTTTTGAGTCTATCCTCACTTAATAGGATTTTCCAGTTTTTGTTTAATTATTTCACAAACCCCATTGATATTGTTGCTATATTGTAGCATAAGCCTATGTTTATTACTTTTCTGTATTGTTGTGTTGTTCTCATGGCTTTGTGTTTCATTGGCTTTGAACCATGGTCTAGTCTTTCCCTTTCTATCTCTCTTCACTAGTTCTAACTCCTCTTGCATCAAATTGTTTGTATAACCCCTTTATACCATATGGTTCTGTAAACTTTCCAGCTCTTTTTCAAAGTTAGCTTCTTCTGTGCAAAATCCTGATGTACGTAAACCCTGTCCCACTTCTGCATTCTTGAAAATTCCAAATAGTGATTGCTCCAACAACTTTTCTTGTATAGAGAGGTTGATATGCCAGTCCCTACATCTTTGGTTATTCTTATATCCAAAACATCTATAGATTTAAAATCACTTTTTACTGTAAACTGTAAAAGATTAGTGGTTGTCTCCAAATGCTTAACAAACCTTGTCAGTTCATCCTCACTATGTTAACATAAAATATAAACATCATCCACAAATTGAACATATTGCAGTAGATATTCGCTCCACCATTGATCATTAATACATACATTCATTTCTTCCCAATACACCAACACTAGGTTGGCATATGAGTTTGCACAGGGTGTGTCAATAGCCACACCCTGTTTTTGCCTATAGTATGTTCCATTACACATAAATACATTATTTTCAAGTATGAGTTGTAAAACTTCCAGAATTAACTGGATTGTTCTCCCATAAAACACTTTCTTTACTTTTAGTACTTCCCTAATCGCATTTACTAATAACAGTAAAGAGGTTGTTAACATCAAGAGTAACCATTAATACATTGATCATTGCTTTGTTTTTTACAACCGCCGATAACATACTCAAAAAGTGTCTTGTGTCTTTTAATGTTCCTGGGTAATAGTTTATCACTATTTTCAGTTTAGGTTCCACCCATATGGATAAATGTTCTGTTATCCACCCCCTACCTGAGACTATCGGTCTCCTGGGTGGTGGATTTTTGGAAGCGCTTTGAATATTGGTGTCACAGGATGCTCTATATGAAAAAAGTCTAACAAATCTTGTTCCAACAACCCCTGTCCCTTAACTTCTTCAAGTTTTGCTCTCATTTTACAGATTAAATTTCTCAGCATTATAGAAGAAACACTTAAATAAGTTTGTGCATCTTTAAGTAAATCATTCAATGATGTAGTTTATGCTGCAGTATTCAAAACAACAACACGCCCACCCTTGTCCATTGACTTAATTACAATACATTCATCTTCAATCAAAGAATTTAATGCTTCCTTTTCAGAAGGATTCAAGTTATCATATTTACTATAACATTTATCAAAATAATTTCTAATTTCAAGTTCACATGTCCTTAAAAAAAGTTTGTGTTGTGGAGTGTATTATTGGTACAAACATGCTTGGATGTTTTAACATTGTTCGTACATTCATATTACTACCATACATTTCCCTCAGTGCTATATTGTGCCCAAACAAATGCAAATCTAAAATAACATCACTTACTTTCGAGCCTCTGCTTGGTATAAAAGACAGCCTTTTCTCCAAAACTCGTAGCTGTTCTGGGGTTAAAACTACATTAAATAAATTAAATACATTATAGTCACCAACAACAGTCAGTCCACTATTTTCAGTCTCTTCACTTCCCTCTGTTGGGAGCAGCCTCTCTGTTGTTCATTCTTCTTGTGCACTGGTACCGGGAAAGTGGGAAAATTCATCCCATTTCCCATTTCTATCAAGTTAGAAGTTTTAGGCCTTGCTCCTAGCTGTAAATTGTATAATTGTGCTGAGCTTACTGGTTCCACATTCTGCGACTGATTCACCATGCTGGTTGTTGCTTCTACAGAGGGCAAAGCCTCTGTAGGCATTACATCTGAATTATTCACCTCACTTTGTTGTTCCTGAGCTGGAGTAGATGTTAACCTTCTCCCTTCCACCATCAGAGAGAGCTAAAGGTTACCATTTCTTTCTTGTGGTTCCCTCGGCCATGTAAAGATTTGTCCCTTAAGAAAATCCTGGTAGTCCCTATGGATTTTCTTAATGTTAATTGCCTGCAACATGTTTTCAAACAGTTTGATGCTATTGAAAGTTTCTGCATATTATTTTGATGGAACCCAGTAGTATACTGTTCCAGTTGTTTTTGTATTTTCTCTATATCATTGCATAGTAATTGCTCAACAGGAGAGAAATAGTCTATCAAGAGCTGCATATAACAATAGCAAGTCTCTACATTAATCTGTTACCAGCGTGCAAGTAAATCAGGAAACATCTCTCCTTTTGCTGACATACATAGTATCCTCATGCCTCTTGGTACTATTTTAAACTGCAAACATGCCTCCATGTGAAACCTCTGCCATTGTAACCATTTCAATTTCCATGCCAAGTTATAAAATGAGCTTAACAGATTACTAAAGGTTTCAATATCATATCTCTCACTCACAGAACATGAATTAGGGGAGGCTTCTTCATTATTTAAATCAATATTAAGCAAGGGATTTTGGCCTTACGCCATATCAAATTTAAACATATTCTTACTTGTGTTCAGTTGCAGTTTATGATGTCGGTAGCCAAGTCCAATATCTTCTGTTCTTTGCTCAGCCATGTGGAAAGGAAAGAGCCTCAGGAACAAAACAGTGAATACAAATTCTCTCTTCCTATGCTTAAGGACTCGCTTGCCAAAAAAACAACATAAATCCAAGAAAACAGTGGAGTCCAAACAGGCTGTGCTTACTTTTATTCCATAAAAATAGGTAAAATGGTGATAAAACTGTGAGTGCTTTCGGAATAACCCTTCATCAGACAATGAAACAACATTCTTGAAGTCTATTTAAATACATTTAAAAAACACAACCACCAGTCATCTCACTGCCCTCCTTTTCTTAAGGGCTGGTCTTAAAGGTATACATGTATTCAACCCTGGTGGATGATTTGCTGCTAGCTCTATAATCCTATTCAACCCTGGTGGATGATTTGCTGCTAACTCTATAATCCAGTGTAGTTCATTACACTCAGTGACAGTCACTATGTCTCCCCCTTTTACTCCTATGATTAACCTGTATAACCATAAATTTAAATGTATGTGTTGGATTCTTAGACGTATGCACACACAGAGCATTACGTTCATCTTTCTGTCTAATACTGTACAAGTGGTGTTGTATTCTAATTTTCAGTTTACAGTTAGTTTTCCCTACATAGTAACTGGGACAGGATTGACACATTGCTAAATATACCACATTTTCCGTGTGGCAGTCTGCATATAGTTTAAATATATTTTCCTTTTTTTTTAATGGGGCGAACAAAGCTATTTTTATCACTAATCATGAAGCAAGTCTTACAGTGCCTGCAAGGAAAAGTACCTGTTCTATCTGATGTTAACCAAATTTTATTTTTCATTCCTGGTTCTTTACACAAAATGTCTTTCAAGTTACTGTTGCATCTAAAACCAAAGCTTGGTTCTTTATCCACTATATTTTTGAGACTATCCTCACTTAACATGATTTTCCAGTTTTGTTTAACTATTTCGTAAACCACATTGAAATTATTGCTATATTGTAGCATAAGCCTATGTTTATTACTTTTTTGTATCATTGTGTTGATCTCATGGAAGGGCCGCGGTGGTGCAGTGGTTAGTATTGTTGCCTCACAGCAAGAGGTTCTCCAGTTCGATTCTCGGCTGGAGTGCCTTCCGTGTGGAGTCTGCATGTATTCCCCGTGGTCAAGTGACATTAAAGACATGCAGGTAGGTGTGTGCATGAGTGGGTGTGCCTTCTTTTAAGGTTGTGCGTTGGGCTGGCAACTCGGCACCATAAAAATCCACTGACAATCCTTAGCGGATGGGTGTTCCACTGTGGTGACCCCTAACCGGGAAAAGCTGAAAGATCTGGGTGTTGTTCTCATGGCTTTGTGTCTCATTGGCTTTGAATCATGGTCTAGCCTTTCCCTTTCTATTGCTCTTCACTAGTTCTAACACCTCTTGCATCAAGTTGTTTGTATAACCCCTTTGTACAATATGGTTCTGTAAACTTTCCAGCTCTTTTTCAAAGTTAGCTTTTTCTGTGCATAATCTCAATGTACGTAAACCCTGTCCCACTACTGTGTTCTTAAAAGTATGTCTAGGGTGCATACTTGAAAATTCCAAATAGCGATTGCTCTAACAATTTTTCTTGTATAGAGAGGTTGACATACCAGTCCCTACATCTTTGGTTATTCTTACCTCCAAAAAATCTATAGATTTAAAATCACTTTTTACTGTAAACCATAAAAAAAAAAATCAGTGGTTGCCACCAAATACTTAGCAGACCTTGTCAGTTCATCCTCACTATTTTGCTATAAAATATAAATATCATCCACAAATCGAACATAATGCAATAGATATTTGCTCCACCATTGATCATTAATACTTACATTAATGTCTTCCCAATATGCCAACACTAGGTTAGCATTTGAGTTTGCACAGGGTGTGTCCATAGCCAAAACCTGTTTTTGCCTATAGTATGTTCCATTACACATAAATACATTATTTTCAAGTATGAGTTGTAAAACTTCCAGAATTAACTGGATTGTTCTCCCATCAAACACTTTCTTTACTTTTAGTACTTCCCTAATCACATTTAGGCCATAGTTATTACTAATAACAGTAAAGAGGTTATTAACATTAAGAATAACCATTAATACATTGGTCATTGTTTCATTTTTTACATCTTCTGATAACATACTCAAACAGTGTCTTGAGTCTTTTAATATTCGTGGGTAACACTGCATCATTATTTTCAGTTTAGTTTTCAACCATATGGGTAAATATTCTGTTATCCACCCCCTACCTGAGACCATCGGTCTCCTGGGTGGTGGTACAACATTTTTGTGGATTTTTGGAAACGCTTTGAATATTGGTGTCACAGGATGCTCTATATGAAAAAAGTCTAAAACTCTTGTTCCAACAACCCCTGTCCCTTAAGTTCTTCAAGTTTTGTTCTCACTTTGCAGATTAAATTTCTCAGCATTATAGGAGAAACACTTAAATAAGCTTGTGCATCTTTAAGTAAATCATTCAGTGCTGAGGTATATACTGCAGTATTCAAAACAAAAACACCCCCTCCCTTGTCCACTGTACGTTCATCTTCAGTCAAAGAATTTAATGCTTCCTTTTCAGAAGCATTCCAGTTATCATATTTGCTATAACTTTTCTCAAAATAGTTTCTAATTTCAAATTCACATGTCCTTAAAAAAGTCTTTTTATTGTGGGGTGTATTATTGGTACAAACGCGGTTGGATGTTTTAACATTGTTTGTACATTCATATTACTACCATACATTTCCCTCACTGCTATATTGCACCCAAACATATGCAAATCTAAAATAAACATCACTTACTTTTGAGCCTCTGCTCTGTATAAAAGTCAACCCTTTCCCCAAAATTCGTAGCTGTTCTGGGGTTAAAAACACATTAGATAAATCAAATACATTATAGTCACCAACAACAGTCAGTCCACTATTTTCCATCTCTTCACTTCCCTCTGTTAGGAGCGGCCTTTCTGATGTTCGTTCTTCTTGTGCACTGGTACTGGGAAAGTGGGAAAATTCAACCCATTTCCCATTTCTATCAAGTTAGAAGTTTTAGACCTTGCTCCTAGCTGTAAATTGCGTAATTCTGCTGAGCTTACTGGTTCCACATTCTGCGACTGATTCACCATGCTGGTTGTTGCTTCTACAGAGGGCAAAGCCTCTGTAGGCACCACATGCAAAATATTCACATCACTTTGTTATTCCTGAGCTGGAGTAGATGTTATCCTTCTCCCTTCCACCATCCGAGGGAGCTGAAGGTTACCATTTCTTTCTTGTTGTTCCCTTGGCCAGGTAAAGATTTGTCCCTTAAAAAAATCCTGGTAGTCCCTATGGATTTTCTTAATGGTAGTTGCCTGCAACTTGTTTTCAAACAGTTTGATGCTATCGGCAGCTTCTGCATATTATTTTGATGGAACACAGTAGTATACTGTTCCAGTTATTTTTGTATTTTCTCTATATCATTGCATAGTAACTGCTCAAGAGGAGATAAATAGTCTATCAAGAGCTGCATATAACAATAGCAAGTCTCTACATTAATCTGTTACCAGTGTGCAAGTAAATCAGGAAACATCTCTCCTTGTGCTGACATACATAGTATCCTCATGCCTCTTGGTACTATTTTAAACTGCAAACATGCCTCCATATGAAACCTCTGCCATTGTAACCATTTCTATTTCCATGCCAAGCTATCAAATGAGCTTAACAGATTACTAAAGGTTTCAATATCATATCTCTCACTCACAGAACATAAATTAGTGGAGGCTCCTTCATTATATAAATCAATATTAAGCAAGGGATTTTAGCCTAACGCCATATCAAATTTAAACATATTCTTACTTGTGTTCAGTTGCAGTTTATTAGGGTGGTAGCCAAGTTCAGTATCTTCTGTTCTTTGCTCAGCCATGTGGAAAGGAAAGAGCCTCAGGAACAAAACAGTGAATAAAAATTCTCCCTTCCTCTCCGTAAGGACTCGCTTGCCAAAAAAACAATGTAAATCCAAGAAAACAGTCGAGTCCAAACAGACTGTGCTAACTTTTATTCCATAAAAACAGGAAAAATGGTGATAAAACTGTGAGCACTTTTGGGATAACCATTCATCAGACAATGAAACAGCATTCATGAAGTCTATTTATATACATTTAAGAACACATCCACCGATCATCTCACTGCCCTCCTTTTCTTAAGGGCTGGTCTTAAAAGTATACATGTATTCAACCCCGGTGAATGATTTGTTGCTAGCTCTATAATGCAGTGTAGTTCATTACACTCAGTGACATTCACTATGCCCCTCCACCCCTTTACTCACATGAGTAACCTGTATAACCATAAATTTAAAGGTATTTAAAAACCTTAAGGACAGGAAAAGAGAATTTTTATTCAATGTTATCTACGAATGTGGGATGCTGCAAAATGCTTTCTTGTAATCTAGCCATGCCATACTTAGATTCTTCCCCTTTTTACAATTCTCCATTATGACTTTTTTAACAACAAATGATCCTTTGTTCCAAATGATTTTCTTTTATTAGCTCTTTGTTCTATTACAGTGATTGAGTTTGCTTCTAAAACTTCTATAAACTCTGTCGGCATCCATTCCACTGTATAGTTTATACATTATTTGAAGGCAAGTTATTGGTTCTTTAGTTTATAGGATATCTTGCAGGTTCACTCTTAAGGAGTATAATTTTTCCTGTTGTTAACCAGACTGGCATCTGTTTAGAGTGTGCATATAAATAGTTCTTACTCATAGCTAATCTTCATGTAAAATGTTTTACTTTTAGTCCAAAGTTAGGTACTGCATCTGGGCCTGGGGTGTTCCACTTTTCTTAATTTTGTTTCAGTTTCTCTGGTTGTCACTTCATCCTATTTCATATACTGTACATTTGAACTTCATATTCTTTCTTTTACTTATTCTATCCATTCAGTATCTTTATCATGCACCATAGGATCTTCATAGATATTTATGCAGAATGTGTCTATTTCTTTTTTTTTTGTTTTGTTTTTTTTTTGGTGATGTTTCTATTCCTTTTGCCTTGTTTCACAATTTTCTATATTTTTTTTTGGGGGGGGGGTCATCAATGATTTGCTTATTTTATACTTTTCCTTTAGATTTATTTGCATATCTTCCAAGTTGTTCTGCCTGTGCTGATATCTTTAGTTTATTATTTGCAATAGTGTATGATAGATCCTGATCTCTTCTGATACTGTGCATTGCCTTTTTCACATCTATCTTTCTGAATATTTTTGTTAATCTGTTCCCTTCTCTTCTACTCTTTTAATAGTGACACTTCTTGTCTTAATTGCTTTAGTTTTCTCTGTTTGATACTACTGCAGTGGCATTTGACTTCTCCCCTTACTGGCTTGTGTTTAATTGGTAATAATTTATTTGTTATTAGAAAGAAAAAAAAACAAGGTCTACCATAAATAAACAGCTCCAGTAAAAGAAAACAAGTATTTAATCAAAAATAAATATGGGTACTGAAACACAGCTAGAGATAAATAACTTCTCAGGTAAAAGCAATAACTTAACAGCACATAAGCAACATGCAAATAAAGTATCAGATTTTAATTACGAGGTAAGTGCTTTCACGTTCAGTAAAATCCTTCATCAGACCATGATTATTTGTTATTAATTTAGCTGCACATTAATATATCCTATTTACTTCTGATATATTGCATGAATTTCTATGAATGGGCTTGATTACTGCGGCCATCTGTTTTAGTTCTAACATTTTGGGTCTTATTGACTTTTTGTAGTCTATTTCTTTCATTGATCTTAATTTGGCTATCCATCTCTATTAAATCAAACAATTCTTCCCTTAGATCATTTTGCTCTAAACTAAGGGCACATTATTTGTTTTCTGTTTCCTGCGAGCATTCTACAGACAGTTCCAGAAAATCTTCCTGTGCCGTATTCTCTTCGGCTTCACCGTGTGTCATCTGTTGCTATGTCATATGGGAACTCACTGGCCTATCACTGCACGACATTGTCTGCATCAGAGTTGCCCCAGTTTCCTTTTCCTTCCCTTGCTGTGCAGCTCCAACTGAACTTTTATTCTGGTTTCCTTCTGAAGGTTTTAAAGTATCCGCATATGGCAACTGATCAGATGCTTCCAGCTCCACTGGTTTCTCCTTAATTTTGGGATTCATTATTCTACCATGCTGTGATGTTATCTACATTAAATCTTTCACTTTGCAGGTAATCCATTACTTCAGTTTTCATTTCTTTAACTTCTCCATTACTAATTCTCTTTTCTACTTTGCCCCATTTGTTTTCTTATTTTTTTTGTATTGTAAAATTTTCTATATCTGGATGACATTTCCTGTATTTCTATTCAAATATCTTTTGTGCTGCTTTTTTGTATAGCTTAGTTTTGTTTTCTCCTTTGCATGAATATTGCACCATATTAAGTCTCTTTTTCTTTCCCATGTCCATATTTCTTCTTCAGATGTGTCCCACTCCTCCTGTTTTTCCTTACTTGGGAGACTCATTGTTCCATCATGCTGTGACATAACTTGAGTTGCACTAAATCCTTCACTTTGCAGGTATTTCATAACTTCAGCTTCAAAATTGTAACCTCTGCTTTACTAATCTTCTGTCTTATGCTGCCCTTTGTGATGTTATTTTTTTGTATTGTGAAATTTTCCATATCAGGGTTCCCTTCCCTGCATTTGTCTTCAAATATCATTGGAGCTGCTTTTTGTATTAATTAAGTTGGCTTACTCCTTTGCATAAATGTCTCACCACATCAGATCTCTCTTTTTCTTTCCCATGTCCATATTTCTGTTTTATACCATCCAAAAATGTCTAGATTTTTTTCTTTATATTTTTGCACTTCCTCGGTCACTTCTTTTACTAAATCGCTGAAGGTTTCATGTTCTATATGTTTTTCTTGAATCTGTTCTATTTATGAATGCAAGTTTGCATTTGAAGCCTTTGGCAATTTTTCTTGTGCAAGTATTTTCCTTTCCTCTAATTTCTCTCTTAATCATTTTGTATATTTTCTGTCCGGAGAGTCTGGGCTTTTTGCATAATAGTAATAGTACATAATTTCTTTCTTATTCTCAGTAGTCCACTCTATCATCTTTATGGATCTTTTTTGGCCTGTCAGTTTTTGTGATTTTTTTGTGGACTACTACTTCCTTCTGCAAAAGGGGGCCATCCTCTCCCTGAACTTCATCTAATGCCATTGTAGGAATGTTTCCATGTCTTGAGGATTCTACACTGTCATTCATTCCAGTTCCGGTACCAGTGCACCTACCAGGCTTGAGTACTTTGTTATCCTGGGACTTGTGCACCCAGCTGTCTTATTTATTTTTTAATCTACTTCTGTCTGCGATATATGCTATATAAAATCCAGTCTATATATCAGTGTTGTCTTGGTGAAATTTTGTAAAAACAGGGTCCATCTCATGAAGGTACTCCGTAAGACTTGAGGATGAATTCAGATCCAGCAATACTGCTCTCCTTTATTTGTTGATTTTATAATCTTTCCATTCAGACCCCTTATCTTCTCTCCCTTTGGACCACTTACATCTCTCTATTCAGACCCCTTATCATCTCTCCCTTTGGACCACTTACATCTCTCTATTCAGACCCCTTATGATCTCTCCCTTTGGACCACTTACATCTCTCTATTCAGACCCCTTATGATCTCTCCCTTTGGACCACTTACATCTCCTATTCAGACCCCTTATCATCTCTCCCTTGGGACCACTTACATCTCTCTTTTCAGACCCCTTATCATCTCTCCCTTTGGACCACTTACATCTCTCTGTTCAGACCCCTTATCATCTCTCCCTTTGGACCACTTACATCTCCCTATTCAGACCCCTTATCATCTCTCCCTTTGGACCACTTATATCTCTCTACTCAGACCCCTTATCATCTCTCCCTTTGGACCACTTACATCTCCCTATTCAGGCCCCTTATCATCTCTCCCTTTGGACCACTTACATCTCTCTATTCAGACCCATTATCATCTCTCCCTTTGGACCACTTACATCTCTCTTTTCAGACCCCTTATCATCTCTCCCTTTGGACCACTTACATCTCTCTATTCAGACCCCTTATCATCTCTCCCTTTGGACCACTTACATCTCCCTATTCAGACCCCTTATCATCTCTCCCTTTGGACCACTTACATCTCTCTATTCAGACCCCTTATCATCTCTCCCTTTGGACCACTTACATCTCTCTATTCAGACCCCTTATCATCTCTCCCTTTGGACCACTTACATCTCTCTTTTCAGACCCCTTATCATCTCTCCCTTTGGACCACTTACATCTCTCTTTTCAGACCCCTTATCATCTCTCCCTTGGGACCACTTACATCTCTCTTTTCAGACCCCTTATCATCTCTCCCTTTGGACCACTTACATCTCTCCCTTGGGACCACTTACATCTCTCTTTTCAGACCCCTTATCATTTCTCCCTTTGGACCACTTACATCTCTCTGTTCAGACCCCTTATCATCTCTCCCTTTGGACCACTTACATCTCCCTATTCAGACCCCTTATCATCTCTCCCTTTGGACCACTTACATCTCTCTACTCAGACCCCTTATCATCTCTCCCTTTGGACCACTTACATCTCCCTATTCAGGCCCCTTATCATCTCTCCCTTTGGACCACTTACATCTCTCTATTCAGACCCATTATCATCTCTCCCTTTGGACCACTTACATCTCTCTTTTCAGACCCCTTATCATCTCTCCCTTTGGACCACTTACATCTCTCTATTCAGACCCCTTATCATCTCTCCCTGTGGACCACTTACATCTCCCTATTCAGACCCCTTATCATCTCTCCCTTTGGACCACTTACATCTCTCTATTGAGACCCCTTATCATCTCTCCCTTTGGACCACTTACATCTCTCTATTCAGACCCCTTATCATCTCTCCCTTTGGACCACTTACATATCTCTTTTCAGACCCCTTATCATCTCTTCCTTTGGACCACTTACATCTCTCTATTCAGACCCCTTATCATCTCTCCCTTGGGACCACTTACATCTCTCTTTTCAGACCCCTTATCATCTCTCCCTTTGGACCACTTACATCTCTCCCTTGGGACCACTTACATCTCTCTTTTCAGACCCCTTATCATCGCTCCCTTTGGACCACTTACATCTCTCTATTCAGACCCCTTATCATCTCTCCCTTTGGACCACTTACATCTCTCTATTCAGACCCCTTATCATCTCTCCCTTGGGACCACTTACATCTCTCTTTTCAGACCCCTTATCATCTCTCCCTTTGGACCACTTACATCTCTCTATTCAGACCCCTTATCATCTCTCCCTTTGGACCACTTACATCTCTCTATTCAGACCCCTTATCATTTCTCCGTTTGGACCACTTACATCTCTCTATTCAGACCCATTATCATCTCTCCCTTGGGACCACTTACATCTCTCTTTTCAGACCCCTTATCATCTCTCCCTTTGGACCACTTACATCTCTCTATTCAGACCCCTTATCATCTCTCCCTTGGGACCACTTACATCTCTCTTTTCAGACCCCTTATCATTTCTCCCTTTGGACCACTTACATCTCTCTTTTCAGACCCCTTATCATCTCTCCCTTTGGACCACTTACATCTCTCTATTCAGACCCCTTATCATCTCTCCCTTTGGACCACTTACATCTCTCTATTCAGACCCCTTATCATCTCTCCCTTGGGACCACTTACATCTCTCTATTCAGACCCCTTATCATCTCTCCCTTTGGACCACTTACATCTCTCTATTCAGACCCATTATCATCTCTCCCTTGGGACCACTTACATCTCTCTTTTCAGACCCCTTATCATCTCTCCCTTTGGACCACTTACATATCTCTATTCTGACCCCTTATCATCTCTCCCTTTGGACCACTTACATCTCCCTATTCAGACCCCTTATCATCTCTCCTTTTGGACCACTTACATCTCTCTATTCATACCCCTTATCATCTCTCCCTTTGGACCACTTACATCTCTCTATTCAGACCCCTTATCATCTCTCCCTTTGGACCACTTACATCTCCCTATTCAGACCCCTTATCATCTCTCCCTTTGGACCACTTACATCTCTCTACTCAGACCCCTTATCATCTCTCCCTTTGGACCACTTACATCTCTTTATTCAGACCCCTTATCATCTCTCCCTTTGGACCACTTACATCTCCCTATTCAGACCCCTTATCATCTCTCCCTTTGGACCACTTACATCTCTCTACTCAGACCCCTTATCATCTCTCCCTTTGGACCACTTACATCTCCCTATTCAGGCCCCTTATCATCTCTCCCTTTGGACCACTTACATCTCTCTATTCAGACCCATTATCATCTCTCCCTTTGGACCACTTACATCTCTCTTTTCAGACCCCTTATCATCTCTCCCTTTGGACCACTTACATCTCTATTCAGACCCCTTATCATCTCTCCCTTTGGACCACTTACATCTCCCTATTCAGACCCCTTATCATCTCTCCCTTTGGACCACTTACATCTCTCTATTGAGACCCCTTATCATCTCTCCCTTTGGACCACTTACATCTCTCTATTCAGACCCCTTATCATCTCTCCCTTTGGACCACTTACATATCTCTTTTCAGACCCCTTATCATCTCTCCCTTTGGACCACTTACATCTCTCTATTCAGACCCCTTATCATCTCTCCCTTGGGACCACTTACATCTCTCTTTTCAGACCCCTTATCATCTCTCCCTTTGGACCACTTACATCTCTCCCTTGGGACCACTTACATCTCTCTTTTCAGACCCTTATCATCGCTCCCTTTGGACCACTTACATCTCTCTATTCAGACCCCTTATCATCTCTCCCTTTGGACCACTTACATCTCTCTATTCAAACCCCTTATCATCTCTCCCTTGGGACCACTTACATCTCTCTTTTCAGACCCCTTATCATCTCTCCCTTTGGACCACTTACATCTCTCTATTCAGACCCCTTATCATCTCTCCCTTTGGACCACTTACATCTCTCTATTCAGACCCCTTATCATCTCTCCCTTTGGACCACTTACATCTCTTTATTCAGACCCCTTATCATCTCTCCCTTGGGACCACTTACATCTCTCTTTTCAGACCCCTTATCATCTCTCCCTTTGGACCACTTACATCTCTATTCAGACCCCTTATCATCTCTCCCTTGGGACCACTTACATCTCTCTTTTCAGACACCTTATCATTTCTCCCTTTGGACCACTTACATCTCTCTTTTCAGACCCCTTATCATCTCTCCCTTTGGACCACTTACATCTCTCTATTCAGACCCCTTATCATCTCTCCCTTTGGACCACTTACATCTCTCTATTCAGACCCCTTATCATCTCTCCCTTGGGACCACTTACATCTCTCTATTCAGACCCCTTATCATCTCTCCCTTTGGACCACTTACATCTCTCTATTCAGACCCATTATCATCTCTCCCTTGGGACCACTTACATCTCTCTTTTCAGACCCCTTATCATCTCTCCCTTTGGACCACTTACATATCTCTATTCTGACCCCTTATCATCTCTCCCTTTGGACCACTTACATCTCCCTATTCAGACCCCTTATCATCTCTCCTTTTGGACCACTTACATCTCTCTTTTCAGACCCATTATCATCTCTCCCTTTGGACCACTTTCATCTCCCTATTCAGGCCCCTTATCATCTCTCCCTTTGAACCACTTACATCTCTCTATTCAGACCCCTTATCATCTCTCCCTTTGGACCACTTACATCCCTCTATTCAGACCCATTATCTTCTCTCCCTTTGGACCACTTACATCTCTCTGTTCAGACCCCTTATCATCTCTCCCTTTGGACCACTTACATCTCTCTATTCAGACCCATTATCATCTCTCCATTCTTTTCAGATGTAAAGCACAAAAACATTGCACTCCTGACTGCAACTAATGCATTACCTCCATCAGTACCCAGGCCATTACATAAATAATTGGTATTCTATCTTCAACAAGACATGCCTTGCTGGAAACTAAAGTAGCATCTGCCATTGCCTACTTGCAGTCAGCTAAACAGTAAAATCTGTACACAACCATAGCTACAGCAGTGTCAAAATATATGAGGACTAAGAGGGTTCTCAGTGGTACTTATATTAGTAGACTTATCTGTGTATGTAAGGTAAGATGAGAAATTTTCGGCTTGGAGTACAGTTCCTGTTTGCTGTATTTTGTATTTACATCTTAATCATCATGGACATATTAGTTTTTTCTGCATGCAAAACCTTTCAAATTTTAGAATTTGGAAACCAGTCTACTATATTAATTCCAGATTCTGTCTAGCATATTAAGTTGTATATGTTGGTTTAGTAAAAAGGTTGATATTTTAATTTCAGCACTTTATCACCATCTTTTGGTTATTTATGAAAGATGGGTTTCCTTTACTTATGGCTTGAACTTCCATAATTCTAGAAAATGAAATTCTTACTGACATTATACTTTTGTGCTTGCATTTGCTGCATGACTGCATATAACTTGCTGTGCTAAACACCTTTTTAAATCAAATGCATATCAGTCTGTGCATGCTTTCACTAGTCGCACAAATTCACTGTTTGCATTCAGCATGGCCTAATTTTCTAGGTGAAAATGGACATTCTCTAGCTTTTGGCACTGCTTTGTTGTCTACCTGTCAAAGTCAATGCTGTTTTCATTTGTATTAAATATGACATCTCTTACTTTCCTGCTAACTTCTCTTATCTGTGCTGAAAAGAAAACAACTATTAGTTCTGACAGAGACTATTTCATGTACATCTCAAGAATCTGGGACAACATCCACTATTCAGTATTACCTCTTGCAAGTCATAACAAGGTTGATACAACCAAAATACTGTATAACTATTTGACCCAAAAATTACCAGATACAAACTTTAAGAGGCAATCTGAAATATAATCCCAGTAGCACAGCCTAGCAAGAGTGATTAACAGCACCACTCACCTACTCCCAACACAAGGGGCACAGACAGTTGACACCTAAGTTCTTTATGAATTATTCTGTCAATATTTCAGTGTTTCACCCAAACCCTTGGCACAAAGAGATAAAACCCTGAATGTAATCCAAAAAACTGAGCAGCAGTATATATGTTGTTGGGACCAGGCTGGGGAGGATGGGCTTCAGTAGCCAATGCCAGCTGAGAGTGAGTAGCCAATCCCGGCTTGTCCGTCCTCAGAAGAAGGGTCAGCCACGATCATAGCAACAGCAGCATTAAGAGCCTTACACGCTCTATGCTGCAAGTGGTAGTGAGGAAGATGAGCATGTGCAGAAGTACACATGAATCTACCAAAGACAGTCATAGCAGAGCTTTCTAGAAGGATGCTGCAGGGTGGTGGGGTTATGATACACTCCCTTGTAGCAGTACAATGCTGTACATAGCATCCTCAATTTCACTGGCCCCGAATGTGGGTCATATAGCTCAGAGAAGACTAAGGCAGACTAAATTAAAAAAAAGATCTGGTAGCAGCTGATGATCAGTCATGGGAAACTAAAAAATGTTTCAGTGTAATCATGCACCAAATTCAGAGCCTCATTTAGGCTACGTAGGAGTTGTCCTATAAAATCAATGTTTATTAAAACAAAAGTTCAAACATGAAAACATGAAAAGACTGTATTTTTTCAATAATCACCTTTATTAAATTATCACGTATGACATAGGCAATCTTACATTTGTATAAATGAAAAACAAACAACATTGAAACATTATACATCACAGACACCACTGAAACAGTTGTAGTTGCAAACTTTATACATCACTTATAGTCTATCCAGTCATTGTCAGTTAAGCATTATATGGCTCATTCAAATCCTGTCACTTAAACCTCATTCCTTCTTTGCATATATTGGTCCCACAATTCCCATTTTTTCTATGTAGTTTGCTCATCCCTTTTCTAAAGATCCCAGTTCCAGTTGTTTAATCTCTGCTACTATATTCATTGCATCTAGTGCAGTTGGTTTAGACTTTGATTTCCATTTTCTGGTAATTGCTTTTTTGGCAGCCACCATAATTAGACTAAGCAAGGCTTTAATATGTCTAGGCAATTCTGATTCTGTATCGTAGCTCAAGAAAATCATCTCCCCAGTCAATCCAATTCGCTCTCCCAGCATCTCCGACAGAGTGGTTCACAGGGAATCCCTAAAGTCTGCCACCTGATTACACTCCCAAAAAATATGTTCTCAGCCACCTCTTTCTTTATTCATAAAATCCAAGAAACAGAATATGCAGAGTAAGTGCATTTATTTCAAAACCTAGAGACTTCATCAGAGAATGGAAAAGAATCAAACATTCCTTGTATACTTCAATTAAAATTAAAAATACCCAGTCGTAACATTCCATTAATTTAATGTTTCTCCACTTCTCTTTAAGTATGCTCTAAACTTCTCTATGTCATTAAAATCAGGTGATGCTCAAGCATCCAACTAGCAGCCAGACAGGCAGCAGTGTGATTACATAATGCGTTAGTATGATCCATAGATCCAATTAAGTATAAATACTCATAAATACATTTAGATAATTTTATAGACATATGACCAATATGAAAACCGTCACATTTCAAACAAATAGCAGCATAAATCACATTTGCAGAGTTACACATAAAAATCCCAGATATCTCACACAAGGAGTTAATGAAATAAACTTCAGACTGATCTTTTAACAAAAAATACAATAATTAAAAGTTTTGCAAGCCACCATTTAACCATTTGAAAAACTTGGAGTATAACTTTGTCTTAACAAGTCTTTCATTTTTTTTTTTTTTTGCTTTTTTAAAACTAAATTAAACTTGAAACATGCTATAATAAAATAGCTAAATTTGCAACTGACTGCCCACATCTTACCCACCACTGTCACTCCTTAAAAAAAAAAACCTCTCCTGGTTAGAACTCCACAACTTCTATCCTACAACCAATTAACCTTAGCACGCAAACTAGCATATCAATCTGAGAAAAACCCTGCCCCTTTAAATTTTCTCCAGCCCTATACCACAAACCAAAGTCTATGGTCAACAAATAAATCTCTACCACAAGTGTCCAAATCCACTAATATGGCAGGGGACTCCCTATTTTCTCATCATGTAGCAATAATGTAGAATTCACAATCTCACAACATCAGAACCAGCACAAATACCAACCAATTCTAATAGATTCGTAAAAACTATCTTAATAACACCTGGCATTGTTCCTATACTACTCCTGGCTAACTAGTTTTAATAGTTTCTGGTCATACTTTTTCTTCTTCCCTGACCACCTCATAATCTATGCTCCTTCTCATGTCTAGATAATTTCTACCCTCATCCTTTTCTATTTAATTTCCCTCCTACAAACTCTTCATCAGCTTACTTTGAGAAACTACAATGTTTACACTCCAATAAGAAATTATAGCAAATGATTGTGTAATACAAATGTCAGCTATAATAGCATAAAATGTCATTTCTGGTGTACTATATGCCTTGTATATTTTTTGTATAATTTCTTGTATAAGTTCTCTGTATGTGGAGCATTTCTCCCCGGGCCTCCGATGAAAATGGGTCTTATCCCAGTTGGATAACAAATGTAAAATAAATAAATAAAAGTTAAATAAATGAAGGTCTGTCTCCCACTACCCAAACTCATGCTGGGAATCTGCTAATATTCTTTGATTATTATATAGTATTCTTTTAATGCTGCTTCCATCCAAAGAATTAATTTCTTAGTTTAATTTTTATCATGAAAGCAGACGTTATATTTGTATATAAACCTTTTTATAGTGTATATGATTTATATTTATGCTTTCTACATTCAGAAACACTACTAAACTCTCGATCAATTATTTGCTGGATAACCTTGGCATAACATTTTTTGCTTAAGTAAATCAGTCTCCAAATGAAAAGCTTGATCATTTTCTGCACATGATTTTTTTTCTAATCATCAGCCCTTTTACAATGTTCATTTTTAACCATGGTGTTTACATACTATTGTAACTCAGATAACTCTTACCAATGATAGGTTCCTGAGAAATCATTATACTAAACTTACTTTACTTTTTCATGACCAAAATATCCAGAAAGGATCTATGTGTATGATGAAAGTTCATAATAAATGTTATGTGCATTTCTATATTACTTAAATAACAAAAACATTAAAATGCATCTGTTGATCGTGTGTGTGTGTGTGTGTGTGTGTGTGTGTGTGTGTGTGTGTGTGTCTATATACCTATCTATGAATCTACCTTTGTTTTATTGAAGTTCCAAAACTTCGAAACCCATATGGCCGAGACTATACGATTGAAGTTTGGAAACTTCAAACACTTTGACTTGAGATCGCTGTACAGCTTGGAACATGAGATTTACCATTTTCCTTGCTGAAGTGCGATCTCGGAATTGATATATTTAAGTAGCAGGGGGTGTTGTGGGGGTGCAGGGGGGCTTGCCCCCCAGCAAAAATGTAAAGGTAAAGTTTTTGTGCTTTTTGTTGTGTTTTTGAAATTTCAAAACTTTGGTTATGTGGTCTCGGGCATATTGGTTTTGAAGTTTTGAAGTTTTGATATAACAACAGACCCCTATATATATAATTTTTTTTTTGGGTCTATATTATATAGTCGTAGTTTCAAAACTTCGAACCTCACATGAGCGATACTCATATGAGCGAAGTTCGAAATATCAACTGTATAATAAAAAAAAAAAAAAAAAAAAAACTTACCTTACTGCTCTGAGCAGGGGGGCAAGCCCCCCCACCCCCTACTTAAAATATACCAACTCTGAAAGCGCACTTCAGTGCAGAAATGGAAAATTTCCTATTATGCATGTGAAAATCCATTGACTTTCACCTTCAACCTCTCCGACTTTCGATCATATGATGTCGACCATCTATGATTCGAACATCAGAATGGTCGCTCATCTAATATAGACCCGATATATATATATATATATATATATATATATATATATATATATATATGTGTGTGTATATATATAAAACTATGCCTATCTTCCTACACTGCCAGATAAACATATTAACATAACTGGCGGGCATTGTAGCTCTCATTGCCACAACTGACTAAGTGTTATAAAATTATAAAATAAAATTACATCAAACATTTCTTTTGATAATTTGGTATGACTAGTTGCAATGGAATAGTTCATTTACAAATAATGTGACACTATTTCCATACTTTTGCTCTTAAAAGAAATAGAATGCAATGAATTGACATCTAAGGTAACCAGCAAGTCATCATCACCCACACTGATATTTCTTTTTATATTTTGAATAAAATCAAATGGGTCCTCAATAAATTATTTTGTGCAAATAACAATAGGGTTAATACTGTGTGTAAAACATGGCCATGGGTTGCTTAACTGCCCCCCATATCTCTCAACCTCTTAGTGTAAGAACTCTGGACAAAAACTGACAAACTGGGTAGGCAAAGGCCCAAAAGTAGGGATATATTTTAAATATTGCTCTTATAAACATATAAGGTTGCTAGAGAGACAAGGTTTGTTTTAACATACATTTTCTGAAATATTTCAAGTCTGAAACTCATATTATTATTTAGTGACTTCAATCTTCAGATCATCCTGGTGATTTGCTAGAAAATTGCAAATTTTATGAGGTACAAAGCAAAAATATGAGCCAGAAATCTGGACATTCTGCAAAAATCTGGACATTTGAGAGGTTTGCCCCCCCCCCCATACAATTAATTTTTGTGGAGGGTCCAATATATTTTTATGTAGCTTTGGAAGACCAAAAATAAAGGAAGAAACAGCATTGTTCCTTAAAAAATCATCCACACTGCTGTCAGTCAATCCGTCCATCAACCATTCCTCTGTACAAAAATCAATAATTTTAGTGCTCATCTTAATTCCTGGAAAACT
This sequence comes from Protopterus annectens, assembly GCF_019279795.1. NCBI lineage: Eukaryota > Metazoa > Chordata > Ceratodontiformes > Protopteridae > Protopterus > Protopterus annectens. The sequence goes on from NC_056727.1 coordinate 1,016,387,908, forward strand.
ATGCTAACATAGCCATTAGGAGTGTGTAATAATGCCAACATCATTCTTGTATAGTCAGTTCTATCTAAAGCAAAAATGGAGCCACTCTTAGCTTTAAGTACAATAATATCACTATTTCTTCTTAAATACAATAACGTTATTAACAATAATATCTTTTGTTAATAGATTTGTTGTAAATCCCCTGATTTCTCTTTCACAAATATTCAATAAAGCTGATAGTTCTATTGACAATGGTAGATTAAAACTAGTTGTTTTTAAAAGTTAATGACTGTAAAAAAATTCTTAACATGTTGTGACATGTTGTGCATTAAACAATGTTAAATTAAACTTATGCACATACTCCCTCATATTATTGTAACTACTCAGTGGCGGCTGGTGACTTCAAATCAAAGGGGGGCTGCAGGAGACAGCTAAATGGGTGGGGCCAATTGCAAGGAGTGTGGCCAACTAGAAAGGGGCAGAGCTATGCTCAAATCTACAAAAACTGGGACTTTAATTAAATATGCTGCCCTGGGTGCCAAACCGTCATTATGAGAGTCCAATCAAGACAAAATGAAGTGGAGAAGAAAAAAAGAAAACATTTCAATGCATTAGCTACATGACAGTTTACTTAATATCTAGATTGAAACAAAAAGGTTGTGAGGCATGAAAAAATAAATTACCTTTAAAATACATTACTGGAATGCCAGTCAAAATAAAGTATAAAAAAACAAGCAGCACTCAACTCAAACCACTTCTCTTTGCACTGCAGTTCTAATTATAATTTATATTCAGCTTTATAAAAGTACCAAGTAACATTCTGAATGTAGCAATCTCTGTGATTCTGAATACCCCCACTTGTAAAAATGCTTCTTATCCAAAAAAAGACCTGCTGCAGTGCTGCTTGACAAAAACTATCTACTTGTTTCATGGGGAAAACATGATCAAAGTATAAAATGAACAGCATACAAGAAACAAGCTCAAGATAAATTGCTTAAAGGATTACTGCAAAGGATATGGACTACACATGATAGATTGGCATTCTGTTTAGTTTACAGGTAAAGCCTGCAAAGATGACTGCAAGTCTCCAACAAATGTAACAAGCTTCTGAAAAGCTCCTGTCCTTTATTACAAATACTGTCATATGCATTTCAATACCTAAGGCTTATACGTTATCTAGCTATGAAAATATTCTCTGCATGGCAACAACAAAAAGGTTTTCAATGTTGATAATTCTTTAACAGTATGTTTATTAAAGCTTACTTGCATCTTACAGTCAAAGACAACCTTACCTGATGGTCAATAAAGCATTGCTACTTAAGCACAGAGCAACATGTACTGCAACAACATGCATTTTCTGAATAATAAGAAGCATAAATCAGCAGTATAAAAATATGACAGAAAACCAGAACATTCTGCCAAATCAAGGACAGATGAAAAGCCATGGTCATACTTGTGGTCTACCTTGGATGGGGGAATAATCTGCACACATACACTGCATAACTGTTCCTTGAATTGCTTGGACACATCCAGAGCCACTACAATGGGGAGTGGGGTGCAACAAGTATGTCACAATTTGAAATGTCTCTGGCTGACGGTGATGTCGCTGACACATTTGTCATACCTCTCAACCTAAGAGCAAGAAATCTGGAAAAAAACATAAATAGAAGTGGGACAAAGGACCAAAAATAAGGACAACTTTTAAATATTGCTCTTATAAACTTAGAAAGATAATAGAATAGTAGGTCTTGCATTAGTATGAATTTTATGAAGGTTATGAAATCTGAAACTCAAATGTCTTTCATTATTTTCTAACGTCAGCCTTTAATGATTTGCTACTAATTCGCCAGAAAAACACAATTTTATGAAAAACAGACCAAAAATATGATGCAAAAACATAAAATATCCACACAATACGGCTGGGAACCTGTCAAAAAAGGTACAGTTTTTTAATATTAGTACTTTTAAGTTGAGCAGCTGACAAAATAAGAGAATCTACATGCACTTCTAAAATAAAAGTAGTCTGTAACTCTGATCATTACAATTATTTATTAATTATAAACCCTCCACGTTTCTTCCAAAATTGCCATTTTGCATAGGGATTATTAGGGGGGGAATTCAACATTTTGAGCCAAAATCAGGGACAGTTGAGTTGTTTGGATATACCTAATTCCATAAAACGATTTTGTGCATAACTCTCAACCATTTAACATAAGAAATCTGGACAAGGACAAATATATTGGCGGAACAAACAAACAGTACTAAAACTTCCTCTTGTATAAGCTTAGACAGTTCATAGGCAGTTCATAAGACAGGTCTTGCTTTAGCATGCATTTTTCTGAAGGGTATTAATTCTGAAGCTCAATGCCTGTCATCATTAAGTGGTTTCATTCCTAAATGATTTGCCAGAAAACCACAAATTTTATGAGGTACAAAACAAAAATAAGAAGCAAAAATCTATTAATTCTGTGAAAATCTGGACAGTTGAGAGGTATAGTTCAGCCGGGACAATTCTGCAGCAGAAATCCTACATGATGGACTTAGCTCCCTAGGTGTGGACAATAAGTACCCCCCCCCCAAAAAAAAAAATGAAGATCTAGGAGAAGTGATTTCTTCATTCTGGTTTCATCACTTTCAGTAGCATTCAGACTCAGTGAAAATATTCAGTAACAAAAATAATTGTGCTTGTAGGCAGTTGATTTAACTGGTTCCTAATCGAACACATCCAACCAAGAACTGGGAGGGGGCATACCTGAGCTGATCAGATAATCAATAAACACCTTCCTGATTTTTATTAAAGTATATTCCTTGTATAATACAGAACAGTTGTTAGAGAGTGTTTTAAATTTATTGTTTTGAACATTTTTCCAGTAAACAATGAAACAAAAATGCATGCACCATAATGAAAAAACTGCCCAATTCAGAACATTTCCAACATAAAAGTCTACTCAAACTTCTACAATCCACGAGTATCAGTAAATATGCACAATCACTGCAGAAGTATAAGTTATCTAAATAATTCCACATTAAAGAGATTAGTAACTAATGAAAAGGTTGCTGCTAGCAAACTACTTTATATATTCATTGTTTCATCTACAAATAAATTGCCTGTTGCCCTTGAGGAATAAATTGCCTATGTTACATTAAAAAAATGACAAACTAGTAATAATGCAATAGGAAATGGATGGCAAACTTATAACAGGTTCATAGTTACTAGATATCTCTGCCAAAGAAGATATTCTCAGGAATGCAGCATCCACCTCCTTTAAAAGTAAAACACAGTACAGTAATGCATCTACATACTGTGGGAGTAGAACCCACAGCCTTCTGTATCAAGAGCAAGTACACTGCCTGTTGTGCTATTAACAATGCAAGCAGACTTGGCATCAGCAGTACTAAGCTTCTCTTCCCCTGAAGCTCTCAGCTCCTTGTAAAATCTACTCAACACTCAACTGTATCTCTCAGCCTTTCAGCACAAGAAATATGGAAAAGGCCAAAATGTATGGGGGAGGGGGGGGGGGGCAAAAGCCCAAAAAACAGATATGTTTTAAACATTGCTTGTATAATCTTGGAAAGTTGCTAGAATAAAATGTTATGTTACCACCATGCATTGCACTGCCAAATCTTGAACCAGGACCCTGTGCACTACAGTCAGAGCAACATACCACTATGCCATATAAGCTGTTTCTTGAAAGACATGAAGACTGAAACTTAAATGGCTATCATTTAGTGAATTCAGTTCTCAACAAAGCTGTCAGCCTCTTAGCACAAAAAACATGGACAAAGCCAATAATGGGGGAATACAGCCCCAAAAATAGGGACGATTTTCAAATATTAATCTTATAAACCTAGAACATTGCTAGAATAAAAGGTTTTGTGTAGTGGTACCATGCATTTTCTGAAGATATCTGAAATTCAAATGCCTGTCAATCCAGAAAATCACAGATTTTATGTGGAACAGAACAGATTCAGAACCAAAATATTAGGTGGAACAGAACAGATTCATAACCAAAATATTAGGCAAAAATATGCAGTGGTGGTGGGTAGGGAATTCAGGCTCTTGCTACCTGTATCCAAGGTACAGGGTGTGAGCCTGAGTAATGCTGGCCACTAGGAATATTGAATTGGGGCATTTTACACACACACGCACACACACCACACACACTACACACACACACACACACACACACACACACACACACACACACACACACACACACACACACACACCTGAGAGTGTGTCAGCCAATCAGTTGCTATGTAGGCTGCAGACCTTGCAGTCTGTTCTCCTTCCAGATAGGAGTTCCAGTTTCATTTTACAGCTGGGGAGCTGCAGTCCTGCAGTCCAGTAGCATGAGCCACCCCTGTAACTACTAGATCATCCTTTCTCGCTGGTACATAATAAACCCCCTTGCCAGACATACCTCTTAACCTCTTAGAGCAAGAAATCTGGACAAAGCCATAAATAAAAGTGGGACAAAAGCCCAAAAATAGGGACAATTTTAAAATATTGCTCTTACAAACCTAGAAAGTTGATAGAATAACAGGTTTTACATTATCATGGATTTTCTGAATGGTATGAAGTCTGAAACTCAAATGTTTTTCATTATTTTTAACTTTGATCTTTAATAAATTGTCACTAATATGCCAAAAAACAGTTTTATAAAAAATGAACAAAAATTTGAAGCAAAAATCTGGACATTCTGTAAAAATCTGTACAGTTGAGAAGTATGTTGCCAGCACAGAAATTGCCAGTGGAATAAGAATATGACATTTTCAATCCCATCTTCTATTTCTCTGTTTTTTTAAACATTTTTTATTGATTTTCATTAAATAAAATAATACAAAAAATATGATATATAAATATTCACATTATATGTATTAAAACATCATAACATGGAACAATAACTATTCACAATGTCCATAACAGATATGTCATTCTTGTGATTACATTTTATCTAGTAGTGTTTCAAGCTTCAACCAAGTTAATTTCTTATGTGTTATCTTAGTAGTTCTTTCTGAAATAGCTTCCAAGTCCCTATTACATACAAGTTTAGCTAATAGTAAAAAAATCTGTAAATGATAGGATTGTTTTACACTTCCAATTTGACGTAATGACTTTTCTTGCAATTGTAAGCAAGGACCAAAGAAGGTGCACCTGTATTTTGGGGATATGTGTTGGTATTGGTGCATTGAACAGTAATAATGAGTCAGATACTTCACACTTGTCCGACCACAATGCTTTTATGAAATTTCTGAACTCTATCCAGAATGGAGTTACTATTTTACATGTAAGAAACATGTGTACCCAGTCTGCACAAAGTATTTCCTCACATCTCCAACATTTATTAAGATTATTTTTTTATATCAAGTCCATCTTATGTGGGGGTAAGAAAGCTCCTACGGATGTATTTCTAAGTGAAGATTTTCCAAGAAGGGGATGACATTGTGCTACTAATTGATTTAAGTACTAATTCTTTATCACTATCTGAAAAAATGGATTTGTTTATTCTCTCTGTGAAATTACATAAGGAGTCCTCTGGGATTTGCATATTGGTTCTTAAAGATTGATATATACTTGACAATGATAGGATATTATTAACACGCAAAGTGTTTATTTCACAAAGAAGAGAAAATATTTTAGGTAAAGGTGTTGTGCTGGTGATATGACATATTTTGAATTCATTAACTATGTATTCTGTAAATATTTGTATGTTCGTAGGTTCATAGGTTCATAGGTAGGTACTAAGCTATCTGCCCGAGGGCATTTATAAACCTAGTCAGAGTGTGTCAGCTTTCACCGCCCCATTGATTAATTAACTGAGCCTCTGTCATGAAGAGCCAATGAAGTGATCCCAGGGGTGTATTTTCTGTTACCCATCCACTTGTCAAGGTTTCTCTTGAAGAGTGTTAGTGAGGGGCTCTGCCTAATGTAGTCAGGAATTTTGTTCCAAAGCATGGGGAGTCTCTGTGACAGGAATCTATCCCTCCAGCATGTTCTATTTATTGTTGTGGTGAGGTTTAGCTCACTAGAGTGAGTGGCTCGCAGTGACTTGGATATCTTTAGGTGGAGCATGTCCATCAATTCTGAGTTGGACATGGCTTTGTAAGTCAGGCAGAGGTCACCTCTGAGTAAGCGATATGCCACTGAGTACAGCCGGAGTTTTGCCAGTTGGGCTGCATAGGAGATATGTTTGAGGCCAGTAATCCTCTTGGTGAGGTACTTTTGTGGTCTTTCCAGCTGTTAGAAGTGTCTTGTGAGGTACATCCCAAATGGGGCATTGTACTCTATGATGGGTCTGATGAGTGACGAGTAGAGGGGCACTATAACCTCTTTATTTCTAGATTCTAACCCTTTAGTAATTAGATGGGCTACATAGAAGAATTTCCTAACTACTTTGGCAATATGATTGTCAAAGGAGAGATTACTATCTACCTGGGTCCCCAGATCTCTTATTACCTCTTCTGTATTAAGAGGGCTGCCACCTATGTGGTAATTCATGGGTGTTTTGTTTTTCCGAAATGGAATGACTATTCATTTTTTGGCATTTACTTGAGACCATCACTTTGACACTACGTGTCCGTCTCAGTAAGGCCCTTTTGGAGAATGTCCGTGTCAGCCGGAGAGTCAATTATGGCTCCCAGTTTGCAGTCATCGGCGAACTTGGTTAGCCATAGTCCTCCTGTGTTTGCCTGTACTTCTGAGAAGTATATGCTGAACAGTAGGGGTTCCAGGACCAAGCCTTGTGGGACACCACTTGTGACTGGTTTAGAGTCGGACCTGGAGCCTGCTATTCTTACCGTGTGAGTTCTGTCTGTAAGCCAGTTGGCAACCCATCTCATGACTTAGGGGTTTATGTTCAGGCTGGTGAGTTTTTCTATAATTTCCAAGTGGAGAATGGTGTCAAAAGACTTGGCGAGGTCAAGGTAGGCTGTGTGAACCACCTTCCCCTCATCTATGGCCTTGGTGACTGTCTCGAAAAAGTCAACCAGGTTTAGTAGGCATGATCTACCCTTAACAAAGCCGAACTGGGTTGGGTCAAGTGTTTGGAGGTTCCCAATGTCTTTGTTAATGAGTTCCATGATGATGCACTCCATAGCCTTGCAGACTAGGCTAGTCAGTGTTATGGGGCAATAGTTACCAGGGTCAGTTGTGTCCCCTCCTTTGTGGAGCGGAATAAACATTGCTCTGCACCATTCTATAGGCACGTAGCCTGTGGAGAGGCTGAGGTTGAACAGTGTGTTTAGGTGGGGGGTTAGTTCGTTCTGTAGTTCATGCAAGACACAGCCTGGGACACCATCTGGCCCCACTGACGCTGTACTTTTGGCTTTTGAAAGGGCTGTTTTCACCTGTGCATCTGTGATTTCCAGGACACTTTTCCAGTATTGTTGTGGGCTCTTTTGAGGGTGAGAGGGGAGTAAAGTTTGCACTGAATCTATCTGCCAGGATTTTGGCAATATCAGTAGGTTCAGTATATTTTGTGGCTATTTTGCACAAGCTCAGAGCATATCTGTGAGTTGCCACTTAGATTCTTGACATAGCTAAAGAAGGCTTTGTGGTTATCTTTTGAATCCTTGGCTATTTTTTCTTTCGAAGTTAGCCTTTGATGATTTTATGAGTGACCTTAGTTTCTTACCGATATTGATCAGGGATGTCTTTCCTTCTTGGGATTTGCTTTTTTTCCAAACTAGTTTCCTCCTTCTATTGTATAGCCTGTTTATGGCAGGGGTCCACCAGACAGGTTTCCTTCTCTTAGGGGAGTGAGTCTTGGTTTTGCTAGGAATGGCATGATCCCTGCGTCCTTGTAGGTGCTCATAGAGTGCATTTGTAAATATTCCTACATCTTTGACACTGTTATCCTTTAGCATGGGGGCTGTGAAACTTACCACCTCTGTCTTAAGTAAGGTGAAGTTTGCTATAGAAAGGTTTTTCACTGTGGTTTCCTTGGTTGGGGGTGGTGGTGTGGTGTGGAGATCCAGTGTGATTAGTTTATGGTCTGATCTAACCAGTGACAGTTTGAGTTCAGGTGCGGAACACCTGTCGCCCATGTTGGTGATGACCAGGTCCAATATGTTTTCACCTCTGGTAGGGGAGTTTACCAGCTAATCCACGGCATTTGAGTTGATAAAATTCAGCGCTAGACCTGGAAGTTTGTACTTGAGTAGTTTTCCCAGTTAATGGTGGGGTAATTGAAATCGCTCAATATCAGGGTGTTCAGTAGGACCTTCATGTTTTCCAATGTCTCCAGAAAGGTGGAGTGGTGGTCCTGGTTCATGGAGGGTTATCTCTAGCAGGCCGCAATTTGCATTGCAGATTTGCCTGATGTTAGTTGCACATGGATGATCTCTAAGGTATCATGCTGCGCCATTAACCTGGAGGTGTAGTTATCCTTGATTAATATGGATACACCCCCTCCTTTTGTGTTTCGGTCCATGTTCTGTGTCTGAAATTTGTGGTATGAGTTGTAGCCCAGTAGTGCTGGGGTGCTCTGTGGAGCCTAGAACCAGGTTTCAGTTACTGCACAGATGTCAATGTTCTCCATACTGAGGAGTGCTTCAAGTGCATGCATTTTGAGATTTAAACTCCTGGCATTGAGTAGCATAACCCTCATGTTTTTATTTGTGCTGTTTACGGAGGTGGGTTTGACTTTTGAGCCTTGCCTAAAAAAGGCACTATGGGGCAACAAGAGCCTTGGCCAGTATTCAAAAGCCTAGGGATGACAGGTGCCAGCCATCTCTATTGAAGCAACAAGGCTTGTCGAGCATGTTGGCCCAGGCTGACAGGCACCGGATCCCCTTTGAATGACACCAGAAGCTTAGCCAATTGTTGAAATTGATCATTTTTTTCTTTATACTCCGGTATCATTCTTGGTGAGGGCAGGATGCTACTCAGGGTCAGGGTCATATCTGCCTGGGCTACATGATCAGAGAGCTCTTCCATGTCTCTTTTCATGTAGTCCAGGTAGGTATGTCTCAGGTCATTCACACCAACATGAACAGAGACAGAGTCATATTTGTACTCATTCTGGAGTGACCTGAGTGCTTGTGTTATGTTCAGCCAGTTGTTTTGCTTTATGTTATACCTGGCCATAAGAGAACATGGTTCATGGATATTATTATTGCAGAGAAACTGGTGCCAGAAAACTAAGCTATTTTCTTTCATTACTTTTATTTTAGATACATTGAAAGAGTCCAGACATGTCTTCGTGTATGCTATGGGAAATATTACATTTATTAAGCTTTTTGTCATATGATTTTTGTTTATCTTTTAAAAATTATCTAATATATAATTAATGAAAAGTGATTTTTTTTTATTCTTACTGGTATTGTGGAAATGTTCTTTGACAACAAGGAAGATTTTTTTATTTTCTGAGAACATATTATTGTCAATATTTGTATGTATGTCAGTTAACAAAATACTTACATGGAGATTTTTCCAATTAGAACTATATTTGGAGTTTAACCATTGGCTCATTACATTAAGTATGGTCTATTCCCCATAAAGTTCTAAATTTGGGAATGCTATTCCCCCATCTTTCCAGCTTCTGTAGTGCCAAGCATGGCTGATTCTTGGCTTTTGAGGAAACCATAGGAAATTTATTAACATAGAATTTAGTTGCTTCATTAACTTTTTGGATGGGGAGGCAATTAAAGTTTAGAAGTAGAACAAAATTTTGGGTAATATGATCATTTTTTTAATTACAGTCTTTTTTCTATTGTGAAATACATTTTATTCCATCTATTTAAAAATTCCTTAACTGTGGATAATAGCTATTTGTAATTTGTTTTTAAAGTATTATTCCAATTTGACTTTATGTATATTCCTAAGTACTTAATGGTATCATTTGCCCAGTTAAAATTGTGTTTTCTTAGTAAAATGTTTACTTTTTTTATTTATTAATAATGTTTCTGTTTTGGTGTGATTAAAGCTTAGGCTTGAAACCTCTTCAAAAACTTGCAGGGATTTTGTTGTATGATCTATAGAGGAATCTATATTTCCAATTGTTAGCATGACATCATCCGCAAAAAGTTGTATTTTAGAAATGTAGCTTGGACTAACAGAAAATCTCCTTCTTTTAGAATTTGCTATTATGACGTTAGCTAGAGGTTCTACTGATAGGGCAAATAATAAGGGGGAGAGTGGGCAGCCTTGTTTAGTGCCTTTTAGGATGTTGAGCAGACCTGATAAAGAAGTGTCAATTCTGATAAATGATATTGAGTTAACATATAATCTGTTAATTATACTGATAAAGTCAGGAGAGAAGTTATGTACTTCTAATACTTTAAATAAATAGGACCAATTTATAGAGTCAAAAGCCTTGTTTAAGTCTAGGCTAATAATTGATAGTTGTTTTTTTTTTCCTGTTAGCATGATCTACTAAGGAAAGGAGCCTGATAACATTGTCTTGTACTCTTCTATTTAGGATGAAGCCTGTTTGATAATCACCTATTACATTAGGCATCAGTTGATTTAATCTGTTAGCTAATATTGATGTAAAAATTTTATAGTCCACATTTAATAGTGAAATGGGACGATACTAAGTTACTATTTTTGGGTCTTTGTCCTGTTACAGGATAGGGGAAATCATGGCATATTTCCAGGAATGGAATGAGCTTTTGTTGTTTTTAAGGCTTTGAATCCTCACTTTTAGTTCACTTAATTTTATTTGTTTGAAAAGTTTGGTATTCTGTTCTTTTGATAGTTTGTTGCCTATGTTCTCATTTAAGAAGTTATCTTTTGGGACATTGTTATTAATATTTGGATTTGTGTTATTTATTATTTCATGATGTTTTCTAAAAGTCTCAAGAATATATTCTAAATCTGTTACAATTTTAGTTTTATTTTTAGTTTCATCAACAATTTCCGTTATATGTTTAACATTCGTTAAGTTTTTTTAATTTCACAGCTAATCTATGCATGTTTTTTGGGTTAACAGAGTAAGATTGTAATTTGATTTTTTTTAAATATATTGCCACTTTGTGATTAAGAATTTCCATGTAATCAAGGTTTAATTGTTACAGTTCTGTATTTGTGTTTATGTCTTTATTATTTAGATTTCTTTTTAGTTCATCAATTTTTGATTGTATTCTTGATAGCATACTATCCTATTCCTTTCGTTTGTTTAGGTACCAGGTTTTGATTTTACCAAAAATGTAAGATTTCAGCATATCCCAGATAATAACTTTAGAAGTACTATCATTGTCATTTATGTCTAGAAATATTTTCTTTCAGTAACCATTCCTTAAACCTGGTTATCTTAGCAATGTGTACTGGTATTCTTTGCCAATATACTAGATGACTAGATTTCATGTGGATTTTAAAGAATATATTGTTGTGATCAGACATTAGACAGGAGCTAATGAAAACTTCCTGAATTTTTGAGAATAAATAATCTGTAACGAATGCCTTATCAATGGTAGGTTATGTACCGAATTTATATGAGTAATGTGTGTATTTTAAGGATTTGGGTTCTATTTTTTCATAAATATCTCTTATATTTGAATTATTGATGAATTTGTTCAATCTTTTAGCAGGTGCAGATTACTTAAACTTAGAACATTTAGTAGTGTAACTTCTGGAGAGAATACAATTAAAATCACATGCATATATTATTTCTCCCTTAGATTTATTACAAGTAAGTCAAGATATTTATTCGCTGTTGCAGCACTGACACCAGGTAGCCAATAAGTATTGGCTAATGTGATTAGTTTTTTATTTATTTCTAGAATAATTAAGCAGAACATGCCATTTTTGGCGAATATGTGCCAATTATTTTAGGTACTGGTACTGTTTTCCTACACAATATCATGGTGCCTCTTCTTTTGGTATGAAAATGAGATTCTGCAAGTATAGAGTAGCCATTAAAAGACATCCTATTCAAATTTTCTTCTATTATATGAGTTTCTTACAAGAATGCAATATCTACTTTCTTAGTTTTCAAATATTTGGTTAAGATTCCTCTCTTTAAAGGATTGTTGAGTCCACATACATTACGGACAAACATTTATATGAAAACATTCCTATAGATTGTCTTAGATAGTAAAGATTCTGTTATGAACATAACATGAACACTGAGTATAACTGTAAAACATTTAAAACTATTCTGTTTCTCTGTTGATGACATCATTTCTTGTTGTTAAAATTGTGGTGTATTCCTATCTGTAGATTTGGAGAAGAAGCAGCTACTTTTGTCAAAGTCCAATGGCCTCCACTTCTGTCTTCAAGCACAAGAGACACTTTTTGATTTGCCAGTCTGATGGAACAGGAAGTAGGTAGAACATTGTTATTGGTCATAGATGCCCTTTACGAATTATTTTGCATCTCATTTCTTTCTGTTCAACCTATTGTCTTAAACATGGTGATCTTGTCAATGTTTGAGTCATATTGCCTAAAAAATATGGTTCATTAACTTTTCCCTCTATAACTTGCAGTGCAGTAGTAACCATTGATACTTACACCATTCAAATAATCTATCTAATCCCATTCAAAATGTTTAACTGTATAGTTCTCTGTATGTCATTCTCCATCATAATTTTCTGTTGTATAAATTGCATCTTGGAATCAAAGTTGATAATTTTTTTTGCTTTAATATATATATATATATATATATATATATATATATATATATATATATATATATATATTACAGCATCACTTCATTATTTTTTTGTAATTGTATTCCATTAACAATTTCATCTACCTTAAACCTATTCTCAAATTCAAAACTTTCCAGCTGTCTAAGAACATGGTTGAATGATTTGTGACAGTGGAGAGCACAATAATATATATAAACTGTTTTGAACCCTTTGAACTTTTTAATTATAATCAAAAAATAACACATTCCATTGTAGTGCCTGATTTCTTAACAGATGTTTTTCAAGGGCTCCAAACTGCTCATGTAGGGATATAGTATCTGTTATAATCATTTCTAATGATACACCCTTAAGTGGATTGTTCAGTGCTGCAAATACCCCTGCTAACACATTGTCATGCTCCTGCTGGGGATGCATTCAGCACAGACTCAAAGGAACAAAAAGAAAATTACCATCATTTTATGAACTGGAGCACTTGTCAGTTTCCTTTCTTAAGGCATCTTAGAAAAATCCATTTGTCACGGTCAACTTTAAAAAACACACAGACACTCACAGACCTTTGATCACTTTTATTGCATGAAATAATAAATGGTAAACATGGAAACTTTATTGAAACAATCAACTTTAACTCATTCAGTCAAACAAAGAACCTTCGAATTGCTGCTTAAAGTGTTTATAAACCAAAGAGAACCAATGTATCCAAAGATTAGGGCTGGTGTTAACCTTCATCAGATAAAACACATATAAACCTCAATTTAAAATAATGAACATCTAATCAGACACTAGTAAAAACCTGCTCAGCCAGGGTGGTTTCATGGGGCTGCCTCATGAGCCATGAGTTGTATAATCCATCTAGATTCTATGAGCTCAGTGAGTTGTTTGATGTCCCCACTTTATTGTTTAACATTTTATAGTCTGAACCTAAAACTATGTGTAGGACAATCATTCACATGTGAATGATTGTCCTACACATAGTTTTAGGTTCAGGGCTATAGCAAATGTTAAACTTAATAAAAGTGGGGGGGCATCAAACAACTCACTGAGCTCATAGAATCTAGATGGATTATAGAGCTCATGGCTCATAGGAGGCCGGGCCTCAATGATGTCATCCACATGAAACCCACCCTGAAAAACAGGCGGGTTTTTTACTAGTGTCTGATTGGATGTTCATTATTTTAAATTGTGGTTTATGTTACTTGTGTTTTATCTGATGAAGGGTTAACACCCGAAAGTGCTAATCTTTTGGATACATTGGTTCTCTTTGGTTTTAATAAAACACTTTAAGAACACAGCAGTATTCTTCCGAAGGTTCTTTGTTTGACTGTATCTGTTCATCTTCCTTTGGTTGGATCACGTTGGCATCGAGCATTTTTTGGGATTAACTTTAACTCATTGCAAGACAATAACATAAATAAACATAAGGGCAACGAAACAGCTTACCCTTGGATAAGCAGCGTCCCCCACTTGCTTACTTATCATTGTAATAACAAGGCAGCATCCCCGCTCACCTTCAAAATATCACCAATCCAATCCATCCACTCAAAGTCTTCCACCATCATATCTTCACCACCTTAAACTTCCAGTTATCCTCCAGAGGGGGAACAGAAGAGGAGCATGCCTGTCCCTCTTCTCTGCCCACCAGCCCGAAAAGGGCTGTTCCCCCTCATACCATACCCCTTCACTAAACCCTCCAGCATTAGCCCCAAATGTAAATTAAACAAATCAAGACTGAATTTGCTAAGATGAACCCCAATCGGCCCTATACCACATGGGATCGTTATCCTCGAACTCCACATGCCGGATAGTATGCACCCCATCTCTTTCAAATGTTTTGCCAAAGTAAAATTAACATACCTCCAAGCCCTCTCCAATGAGGAAATATTTTTTGCCTCCCTCCAAACCAACCTGGGAATAATCTCAGACCAAAGCAAAACAACTGATGGACAAAGCCTTCTCAACTCTAAAACATCCTCGCAAATGTGATAAACCAACTACTTCTTCGGAATCCTACCCAAATCATTACCCCCTAAATGAATCAACAAAATGAATCAACAAAACATGCTCTGCAACATACCTGCAGTATCTGGGGTAATATATTACATAATTGAAGTTTTCTTAATCGAATAAGTAAAGCTGAAACTTGTAATATCGAAACCGTAAATTGGCAAATGACCGATTTAACCCAGGAAAACACTTCCATTGGCCATTCTGTGGAGTATACCCATTTCTCCAATGTGGAGTGATCTCGGAGATGGTATATTTAGGTGGGGGGGGAGTGGGGCATGGGGGCAAATCCCCCACTTGACTTCAGATGTAAAGTTTTTTTTTTTATTCGGCCAAGGGAAGTGTTTCCCTTGGTTGAATCGGCCGGTCGACAATTTTGGCTTTCGATATTACAAGAGCGAGCTTTCGTTATTCGATTAACTAAAGCTTTGATGTTGTAATATAGATGTGTATCCAGCTCCACATCAACCCCCTAATACCATGCCAGGTAATCTTCAATCTGAAAAGTTCCAAGCCCAAATTCATTCCATCACTTCTAACCACCACACTCCTAGCTGCCTGGTATATGAAAAAATTACCTAAGATGATGAAAAAAAATAATAAATTACACCAAAACAGCTCAACCAAAACGTACTTAATATAAGTCAAAAAGGCAATGGAAGACCACCGCCACACCCTCTTGATAACTTTGATCAAACTGCCTCCCTTTGCTAGATAACCTGCCATCCTGAAAGAATGTGAAGAAAACTTGTCCCCTTCTAAACCGCTTCTATAGGTATCCCTCTCCCTTCTTGATCTATCTTCGATGACCTCAGCCTGATATGCACTGCCCTGGGCAGTATAAGCACATCATCCCACACCAAGTAACCCAATAACTCAGGCACATGAAAAGCCCCACAATACATCCACACAATTGCTGTATTCCACATCACATAGTAATCCAAACATCCACATACTCTACCTTAACCCTTTAGCAACAGTCTTTAAAATCCCTGTAGTCACAGGCCATCTCCTATCTGTAGCAGGACCTTCAACTCTACTCCAACCTTTCAATACTCGCCCCATAATCCATGACCTAGTCCAGTCCTCTAATCTGGCCAACTGAGCAAATACTGCAGTTGCTGTCAAAGCCCCCCCTCTCACTATTTGAACTGCCATACCCTGTTTCTGCAGCATAGCTAAATAATGCAGAAACAAACTCTCCAACCACTCACACTCTTCTTCCAGTAACTGCCTCACAAAGCTATCAAAATCATGCAATGCCCTACCGTAAGCTTTGCTTGTAGATACCACCCATGACTGTTGCACCAATCCGATGATCACTATTGCCGAATCTGCCAAATCTCATCTGGTATGACCAAGGGGTGCCTTGCTGCTGTTGCAGCCACCTGCAGAAATCTGCAAAACTGAAAATGAGACAAACTGTCAGCTTTCTCGTTCATAACCCCTGACACATGCAACCCTGTAATTGAAAAGTTAATAAACAAGCTTTTCAACACTAGTTTATGAAGACCCAATAACAATTGAGGGGATTTAGCCATCTTAACCTGCAACACTCTTACCAGCGTAATATTGTCTGAATTAAACACCACCCTCTTTCCCCTCAAATGATCCTGCCAGACCACAGAAGCTGCCCAAATTGGCATCAACTCCAAGAAGGCAATGTCCCATTTCTACTCTTTGGACCAATGAGCAAGCCATGGCACCGAGAACCATTGCTCCGCAAAATAAGCTCTCATGCCCAAACCCCCAGCCACATCTGTAAACAACTGCAGATCCCCTTGACCTATCTAGTCTGACTGCCAAAATGTGATACCATACAACTGGTGTAAAAACTACGTCCACAGAGCTAGATCCTCCTGTGCTAACTTACTGATCCTTACTCTGCTGTCCTTACTCTTCCCTCCTTTCAAAAGAAAAGCCACTGACTGACAAAACATATGCCCTGGATGCACTGCCCTGCAAGCAAAGTTCATCAAGCCCAACAATTCCATCACATCCCTTACACGAACCTTATACTTGGACTTCACCCAGGTGATGTTTTCCCGCAGATGAATCATCTTTTCCTTCAGCAAACGAAACAAACCTTGGCCTGCATCCACCACTAATGCATTGCCACCTCTGAGCGCCCTCTCTTCCTTCACCCAGCAAAAAAAAGTCATCTAGATAGTGTGCTGTCAGCTGTCCTTCTACCCTCTGTTGCCATATCTTTTCGTCCAAAAATGAGATTCTGCAAGTATAGAGTAGCCATTAAAAGGCATACTGTTCAAATCATCTTCTATTACATGAGTTTCTTACAAGAATACAATATCTACTTTCTTAGCTTTCAAATATTTCGTTAAGCTTCCTCTCTTTATAGGATTGTTGAGTCCATTTACAGTTACGGACAGACATTTATATGAAAACATTCCTATAGATTGTCTTAGATAGTAAAGCTTCTATTATGAACATAACATGAACATGGAGTATAACTGTAAAACATTTAAAACTATTCTGTTTCTCTGTTGATGACATCATTTCTTGTTGTTAAAATTGTGGTGTATTCCTATCTGTAGATTTGGAGAAGAAGCAGCTACTTCTATCAAAGACCACTGGCCTCCACTTCTGTCTTGAAACACAAGAGCCACTTTTTGATTTGCCAATCTGATGGAACAGGAAGTAGCTAGAACATTGTTATTGGTCATAGATGCCCTTTACGAATTCTTTTGCATCTCATTTCTTTCTGTTCAACCTATTGTGTTAAACATGGTGATCTTGTCAATGTTTGAGTCATATTGCCTAAAAAATATGGTTCATTAACTTTGCCCTCTATAACTTGCAGTGCAGTAGAAACCATTGATACTTACACCATTCAAATAATCTTTCTAATCCCATTCAAAATTTTAACTGTATAGTTCTCTGTATGTCATTCTCCGTCATAATTTTCTGTTGTATAAATTGTATCTTGGAATCAAAGTTGATAATTTTTTTTGCTGATATATATATATATATATATATATATATATATATATATATATATATATATTTTTTTTTTTTTTTTTACAGCATCACTGCATTATTTTTTTGTAATTGTATTCCATTAGCAATTTCATTTACCTTAAACCTATTCTCAAATTCAAAACTTTCCAGCTGTCTAAGAACATGGTTGAATGATTTGTGACAGTGGAGAGCACAATAATATATAAACTGTTTTGAACCCTTTGAACTTTTTAATTATAATCAAAAAATAAGATATTCCATTGCAGTGTCTGATTTCTTAACAGATATCTTCCAAGGGCTCCAAACTGCTCATGTAGGGATATAGTATCTGTTATAATCATTTCTAATGATACACCCTTAAGTGGATTGCTCAGTGCTGCAAATACCCCTGCTAACACATTGTCATGCTCCTGCTGGGGATACATTTAGCACAGACCCAAAGGAACAAAAAGAAAATTACCATCATTATATTAACTGGAGCACTTGTCAGTTTCATTTGTTCAGGCATCTTAGAAAAATCCATTTGTCAGGGTCAACTTTATAAACCACGCAGACACTCACAGACCTTTGATCACTTTTATTGCATGAAATAATAAATGGTAAACATGGAAACTTTATTGAAACAATCAACTTCAACTTATTGAAAGACAATAACATAAATAAACATAAGGGCAACGAAACCGCTTACCCATGGTTAAGCAGCATCCCCCACTTGCTCACTTAACATTGTAATAACAAGGCAGCATCCCCGCACACCTTCAGAATATCACCAATCCAATTCATCCACTCAAAGTCTTCCACCATCAAATCCTCACCACCTCAAACTTCCAGTTATCCTCCAGAGGGGGAGTGGAAGAGGAGCAAGCCTGTCCCTCTTCTCTGCCCACCAGCCTGAAAGGGCTGTTCCCCCTCACACCATACCCCTTCACTAAACACCACAGCATTAGCCCCAAATGTAAATTAAACAAATCAAGACTGAATTCACTAAGATGAACCCCATCAGCCCTATACCACATGGGATCCCTATCCTCAAACTCCACATGCCGCATAGTACGCACCCCATCTCTTTTCAAATGTTTTGCCAAAGTAAAATTAACATACATCCAAGCCCTCTCCAATGAGGAAAAATTTTTGCCTCCCTTCAAACCAACCTGGGAATAATCTCAGACCAAAGCAAAACAACTGATGGATAAAGCCTTCTCAACTCTAAAACATCCTAGCAAATGTGATAAACCAACTGCTTCTTCAGAATCCTACCCAAATCATCTCCCCCTAAATGAATCAACAAAATGAATCAACAAAACATGCTCCGCAACATGGTAAATACCTGCAGTATCCGGGGTTTTATATTACATGATTGAAGCTTTTCTTAATTGAATAAGTAAAGCTGAAACTTGTAATATCAAAACTGTAAGTTGTCAAACGACCGATTTAATCCAGGAAATCACTTCCCTTGACCATTCAGTGGAGTATGCCCATTTCTCCAATTTGGAGTGATCTCAGAGATGGTATATTTAGGTAGGGGGGGTGTGGGGGCAAATCCCCCACTTGACTTCAGATGTAAAGTTTTTTTTTTTTTGATTCGGCCAAGGGAAGTGTTTCCCTTGGTTGAATCAGCCGGTCGACAATTGTGGCTTTCGATATTACAAGATCGAGCTTTAGTTATTCGAATAACTAAAGCTTTGATGTTGTAATATAGACACATATCCAGCCCAACATCAGCCCTCTAATACCATGCCAGGTAACCTTCAATCTGAAATGTTCCAAGCCAAAATTCATTCCATCGCTTCTAACCGCCACACTCCTAGCTGCCGGCATATGAAAAAATGACCTAAGATGATGAAAAATAAATAAATAAATTACACCAAAACAGCTCAACCAAAACTTACTTAATATAAGTCAAAAAGGCATTGAAAGACCACCGCCCCACCCTCTTGATAACTTTGATCAAACTTCCTCCCTTCGCTAGATAACCTGCCCATCCTGAAAGAATGCGAAGAAAATTTGTTCCCTTCTAAACCCCTTCTATGGGTATCCCTCTCCCTTCTTGATCCATTTTCGATGACCTCAGCCTGATATGCACTGCCCTGGGCAGTATAAGCAGATCATACCACACCAAGTAACCCAATAACTCAGACACATGAAAAGCCCCACAATACATCCATATGCTTGCTGTACTCTACATCACATAGTCATCCAAACATCCACATACTCTACCTTAACCCTTTAGCAACAGTCTTTAAAATCCCTGTAGTCACAGGCCATATCCTATCTGTAGAAGGACCTTCAAGTCTACTCCAACCTTTCAATACTCGCCCCACCATCCATGACCTTGTCCAGTCCTCTAATCTGGCCAAGCGAGCAAATACTCCAATTGCTGTCAAAGCCCCCCCCCCCACCATTCAAACTGCTTTACCCTGTTTCTGCAGCATAGCTAAATAATGCAGAAACAAACTCTCCAACCACTCACACTCTTCTTCCAGTAACTGCCTCACAAAGCTATCAAAATCATGCAATGCCCGACCATAAGCTTTCCTTGTAGATACCACACATGACTGTTGCACCAACCTGATGATCACTATTGCTGAATCTGCCAAATCTCATCTGGTATGACCAAGGGGTGCCTTACTGCTGTTGCAGCCACCTGTAGAAATCTGCAAAACTGAAAATGAGACAAACTGTCAGCTTTCTCGTTCTTAACCCCCGACACATGTAACCCTGCAAATGAAAAGTTAATAAACAAGCTTTTCAGCACTAGTTCATGCAACCCAATAACAATTGAGTGGATTTAGCCATCTTAACCTGCAACACTCTTAAAACCATAATATTGTCTGAATTAAACACCACCCTCCTTCCCCTCAAATGATCCTGCCAGACCACAGAAGCTGCCCAAATTGGCATCAGCTCCAAGAAGGCAATGTCCCATTTCTACTATTTGGACCAATGAGCAAGCATTGCCCTGCAAAATAAGCTCTCATGCCCAAACCCCCAGCCACATCTGTAAACAACTGCAGATCCCCTTGACCTATCCAGTCCGACTGCCAAAATGTGATACCATAAAACTGGTGTAAAAACTACGTCCACAGAGCTAGATCCTCCTGTGCTAACTTACTGATCCTTACTCTGCTGTCCTTACTCTTCCCTCCTTTAAAAAGAAAAGCCACTGACTGACAAAACATATGCCTTAGATGCACTGCCCTGCAAGCAAAGTTCATCAAGCCCAACAATTCCATCACTTCCCTCTTACGAACCTTATTTTTGGACTTCACCCAGGTGATGTTTTCCTTCAGGCGAATCATCTTTTCCTTCAGCAAATGAAACAAACCTTGGCTTGCATCCACCGTCAAACCCAAAAATCCAACACATTTGCAGGACCTTCCAACTTATGTTTAGCCAGTGGTACTCCCTAGACCTCACACATCTCCACAAACTAATGCATTGCCACCTCTGAGCCCCCTCTCTTCCTTCACCCACCAAAAAAAAGTCATCTAGATAGTGTGCTGCCAGCTGTCTTTCTACCCTCTGTTACCATATCCAGTGCAGTGCAGTGCTAAACTTCTCAAAAGTAGAACAAGCCACTGCATACTCCATAGGCATAACAATGTCAAAATAAAAACTATCACCCACTGCTATGTTCAATAATGGCCAATCCTCCTCATGCACTGGCAACAAATGAAAGGCCGACTCAATATCTACCTTAACCAGACAGGGATCCTCAAAACATCTAATGATGTGGACCGCATCATCCAAAGATGCAAACGTTACTTTAACCTCTTCCGCAGGGATGAAATCATTAACAGATGTGCCTTCAGGGTAAGATAAATGATGAATTAAATGAAACTCACCTGGTGTTTTCTTGGGAACCAAACACAAAGGTGATACTTTAAATTGGGTAAATGGCTGCCAATGAAATTGACCCAACAATCTACCTGCCTGACACTCCTTCTCAGTCAAGACTCTCAAAACATCCTCCATCCTTTGCACAGACTTCAAATTTTTTCCCACCTTACCATCACCCACCAAAGTAGACAATCAAAACCCCCCTCAAAAACCCCCTCAATTAATTCGCCAGCCACAGCTGGCAGCAGATAATGTGCCAGCAACTCCTTCAAAACCTGAACATTAATAGATGAATAGGTTCCCGAGGCGTCCCCTACCTCCACGAAAGGAGCCTCCCTTTGACCATGTAAATAAGCCATACCATGTACTGCTTGCAGTGCCATAGGAGGCTCACCCCAACCTCTTTGAACTGTAAAATGGAATGCCTGACCCCCAAACTGGCTACCGCCCCTACCACATTGCATAGCTGCATGTGCTCCCATACACTTATAACAAGCATGGGAAAATCTGCAGCCTGACCATGAACACCCCCACCCCCTTCCACTGGCTGACCCACTCTGTTACCCAATCCAAAGGTGTCCATCATGGTAGAAAGCCAAATATCTGGGTGTCTGACTTCCCAATGCATGGATTTGTCAACAGCCTTTCTTTTACGGAATTCCTGATTATACCAAAGCCATGTGTTACCTGTCTGTAACCTCTATGCCTCCCATCTAGTCAAAAAATAGGCCAAGAATGGAAAGGCCAGTGAATTATCCTTCTCCAAACAAACTGCCATGTATATATAAATCCCAGGACCCAATTTTCCCATGTCCTTTGCTGAAACCTCCCCACATACCTACGACCTAAAGCCACCAGTGCCATCAAAAGGTCCTTCCCATTTGCCATCTCTGCTTACATCAAGTGCTGAACCACATCCACATCAATTAACTCAAAAATATCAATAAATTCCCCTTTCCAAATCTTCTCCTTCACCACAAGCGATATGTGCGAAGTTAACAGAATTGGTGCACCCTCCTGCCATAATGCCTGAGTCACAAACAAATCCTCCAGCTGTGTCCCAAAGTCTGACCCTGTCTTCATCTAAACCAGGCTCCAAATCCTCCTCCAACAATGAAAAGGTTCATAGGTTGGTACTAGGCTATCAGCCCTAAGGCCTTTACAAGCCTAGCCATAAAAATTCCCTGGATATTTCTTCCAGCAATATTTACTTCACTGGACCCCTGTCTA
Source organism: Protopterus annectens (assembly GCF_019279795.1). Taxonomy (NCBI): domain Eukaryota; kingdom Metazoa; phylum Chordata; order Ceratodontiformes; family Protopteridae; genus Protopterus; species Protopterus annectens. The sequence goes on from NC_056727.1 coordinate 1,016,410,534, forward strand.
GCAGGACAACTGATATGATCCCTGGGGTGAATTTCCTATCTCCCATCCAATCATCAAGGCTCCTTTTGAAGATGGCCAAGGAGGAGCTCTGCTTAACATATATGGACAGTCTATTCCAGAGTATGGGGAGTCTGGGTCAGGAACCTATCCCTTCAGCATGTTTTGTTCATTGTGATGACAAGGTTTAGATCCCTGGAGCATGTGACTCTGAGGGATTGGGATTTCTTTAAGTGGAGCATGTCCAACAGCTCAGGCTTTGACATGGCCTTGTATGTTAAGCAGAGATCGCCTCTGAGTAGACGATATATCACAGAGTATAGCTGTAGTTTTTTTAGACAGTCAGCTTATGGCATCTGTTTTAGGCCTGTGATTCTTTTAGTGAGGTATTTCGGCGGCCTTTCCAGCTGTTGCAGATGGCTTGTGAGGTACATACCAAACAGGGTGTTATACTCTATAATGGGTCTAATGAGAGATGAGTACAGTGGGACAATGACCTCCTTTTTCCTGGATGAAAAACTCTTAATGATGAGGTGTGCCACATAGAAGGATTTCCTGACTGTTTTGGCGATGTGGTTATAGAAGGTGAGACCACTGTCCACCAGTGTCCCTAAGTCTCTCATCACACTTTTGGTGTTTGGTGTACTGACAACTTTGTGGTAATTCATGGGTGCATGTTTTTTCCCAAAGGGGATAACTATACATTTCTTGGCGTTAGGCTTGATTCCATGGCTCTGGCACCAAGCATCTGTTTCTGTATGTCCCTTTTGTATAATATCCACATCATTTGGGGATTCAATAATGGCTCCCAGTTTGCAGTCATCTGCAAACTTTGTTAGCCAGAGTCCCTTAGTGCTGGCCTGTACTTCAAAGAAGTATATGCCAAACAAGAGCGGTCCCAGGACTGAACCCTGTGGTACTCCAGCTGTCACTTGTCTGGAGCTGGATTTGGAGTCAGCTACTTTTACAGTCTGGGTTCTGTCAGTAAGCCAGTTGGTAATCCATCAAGTGACGTAGGGATTTGTGCCCAGCTTAATAAGTTTATCTATGATTCCAGAGTGGGGGATGGTGTCGAAGACCTTGGTGAGGTCCAGATAGGCTGTGTGGACCACCTTACCCTCGTCCACAGCTCTAGAGACTGATTCGAAGAAGTCAATCAGGTTCAGGAGACACAATCGGCCCTTCATGAACCCAGACTGGGTGGGGTCCAGTGTTTGAAGGTTGCCAGTGTCTTTGTTTATAACTTCCATGATAATGCATTCCATGCACTTGTAGACCAGGCTCATCAGACTGATGGGATGGTAGCTCCTGGGATTCAAGGTGGATTCCCCCTTGTGGAATGGGATAACTGTAGCTGTGCGCCATTCAGTGGGCACGAATCCTGAGGTGAGGCTATGATTAAACATGACATTTAGGTGAGGTGCAAGTTCATTTTGTAGTTCATGTAGTACACAGCCCGGGATGTCATCTGGTCCCACAGATGCTGTATTCTTAGCTTTGGAGAGCACGGTTTCTACCTGTGTGGCCGTGATTACCAGAATTTGGCAAACTTTTGGTATTGAGATGGGACATTTAGGGGGTGAGAGGGGGGGGTGACGTTGGCACTAAATTGTTCTGCCAGGATATTGGCAATATTCTTGGGATCAGTATATTTAATGCCATTCTGTTGTAGCTCAGAGCAGATCTGAGCATTGCCATTTAGATTCTTGACATAACTATAGAATGTCATGTGGTTGTCTTTGGAATCTTTGGCAGTTTTATTTTCGTAACTAGCTTTTGAGGATTTTATGAGGGATCTCAGCTTCTTACTGAGGCTGGTAAGTGAGTTTTTTGCATCCTGGGATTTTCCTCTTTTCTGCAACAGTTTTTTCCTTCCATTGTATAGTTTGTTTATGGCAGAGGACCACCAGATTGGCTTCCTTTTTTGGGAGGAGAGCATATTGGTTCTATTTGGGATGGCACGATTCATGCACAAGTGGATGTGCTTGTACAGTGCCTTAGTGTAGTATTCAGCAGTCGAACTTTCAGATCCTGTCTGCATGGGTGTCATGAAGTTTGTCACATCTGACTTGAGTAGCATGAAGTTGGCTTTGGAGAAGTTTTTTACTGAGGTTTCCTTACTGGGGGGTGGGGGTGGGATGTGGATGTCAAGGGTGATTTGCTTATGGTCAGACCTGACCAATGAGTGAGTGATCACTTGTGTGGAGCATCTATCTCCCATGTTGGTAATGACCAGGTCTAGGATATTGGAGCCTCTGGTGGGACAATGGATTAGTTGATCAAGGGCATTGGAATTTATGAATTCCAAGAACTGTTGGGAAAAGGTGTTGGTACCCAAGTAGTTTTCCCAGTTAATGGCAGGGTAGTTGAAATCACCCAGTATTAGGGTGTTTGGTTGTATCTTAATATTTTCCAATATCTTTAGAAAGGTGTAGTGAGAATCTTGGGGCATGGTGGGGGATCTGTAGCAAGCTACAGTTTGGATTGCAGTCTTACCTAGTGTTAGTTGCACCTGGAGAATTTCAGATGCATTGTGTTGGGCAACTAGCCTGGAGGTGTGAATATCCTTGGTGAATATAGACACTCCTCCACCTTTAGTGTTTCGGTCTTGGTTTGGTGGCCAAAAAGTGTGGTAAGAGTTGTAGCCTGGTATTGCAGAGATGCTCTCTGGAGCCTTGAACCAGAACTTAGTTACTGCACAGATATTGATGTTCTCCATTTTTAGGAGTGCCTCAAGAGAGTGCATTTTGAGGTTTAGACTTCTAGCATTGAGTAGCAATACTTCAGATTTTGCATGCTTGTATCTGTTACAGTGGTGTTTTTTTTCCTTTGACCCTTGCCTAAAAAAGGCACCATAGGGGTGGAAAGAGCTTTAGCCTGTAACCTGAATCCCAGGAGTGACAGGTGCAGACCCTCTCTGGCAAAGCATCATGGTTTGTCGATCATGTCTTCCCAGGCAGACAGATACTGGATCCCCATTGAATGACACCAGAAGCTTAGCCAATTGTTGAAGTCAATCATTTTGTCCTTATACTGTGGTATCATTCTGGGCAAAGGCAGGATGCTACTCAGGGCTAGGGTCATACCTGCCTGGGCCACATGATCCAAGAGCTCTTCCATGTCTCTTTTCATGTAGTCCAGGCAGGTACTTCTCAAGTCATTCACTCCAACATGGACAATGACAGAGTCGTATTTGTACTTGTTGTGGAGTGACTTGAGTGCATGCATTATGTGGTGGATACTGGCACCTGACAGGCAATTGACTGCAATTTTCTCCTTGTTCAGCCTGGTGAGTGGGACATCAGTGTGCCTGACTATAGACTCACCTATGATTAAAGTGTTGGGTACATTGTCTTGCCTTAGTGGCTGTTGTTGGTTGGCACACGTGTTGTGAGCTATGTGTCACTTTGGTTGTGACTGGTGTTTGTTTGCATTTCAGCTTCGGAAGTCCTTGTTGCTTGGGCAGGTTAGTGTTAAGGGCCTCCGCATATGTGAGTTTAGTGTTGCTATGTGTGGGTGTTGATGGTGTGGGTTTTGAAGGGCTATGTATTGCTTGAGGTGTAGTGCAGGTGATAACCTTCTCCTCTTGACTGTCTAGCACAATCTTGGCTGGAGAGAGCTTTGCTTCCAGTTTGGCTATGTAAGTGCATCTCTCGCAGTTTGTAGTGTTGGATAGTAGGAGGAGAGGGTTATCTGTGTACATGAGGCAGTTGCTGCTTTACTCCAGTATGCCCAGATTCACCAGGTGGACAGGAGAAATCACTGGAAGCTGACCCTTGGACATGCCTGTTTAGGTGCTTTTTTTGTAAAGTACAAGAGCTGTTTTCCCTTACCTTTGCAAGGTACTTTGCAATTATAGGCTGTTTAGTGCCTACGATTAATTTCTCCTTATTGAAAGGAGAGTTGAGTGCTTGTATCAGTTTCAGGCTTCCTAGTGCTTTCAAGCAGGTTCTAGAGCAAGTGCTAGTCACAGGGGTTCAGATTTTAGTGCTACTACTGAGAAACCAGCTAGTTCTAAGGGAAAGTTTGAAGAGCAGACTTTCTGGCACCTGGAATAGTTTAACCATAGCCCCATGGTGCTGCACAATGTGAAAAATGTGCAAACACATGCTTTTTTAAGCCGGAAAGTTGAAAGGGATAGAAATCAGCCCAAAATGACTAATAAAATTACAGCTTCAAAACTCAAATCATGATCTGCTAGGGCCTCCAATCCCATACCCAATGCAGTGCATTGTACACCCCCACCCAACCCCGAATAATCACTCCCCGTAACTGCACCTACAGCTACTATCCCCACAGAGTCTGATGAATTATTACCTGTCAGGGGTGAAGGTGCTACCACCAGCATTTCAACCTCCATTGTCCTTTCTACCGCTGTAGTTTGTCTGGATATGTTAGCTCTAGATGTCCAAGTTCCGGTCCCCGTCTGCCGCTTTCTCCGAGTATTCTGACCCTGCATGCTGGTCATCGGAACCTCATTTGGCATCGCCCTAAACAAGTCTTCCACTTGTGCCATGATAATTACCTACTTCTGCTTCAACGCTTCTGCCATGCTCATCAAGTGCACTACATGAAAAAGAAATGAACACTGTAAGAGCAGGGAATGCACAAAAGATTATTAAACCTGTAAAGGCTCTATGGCCATTAGCCTTGTACACACCTATAAACTAGAGAAATAATCAGCCCTGCTCAGTCTTAAACCCATGACGCTGTACTCTACAATCACAGAAACATACCACTACACCATCTAAGTTTTATGAGCATAACATGCATTTACATATACATGAAAAGCAACATTTAATTTATTTTTATTTTCTCAGTGCTTACACAGATATACATACACAGACAGATATGCGAGCATGCAGACGTGTATACACACACACACACACACACACACACACACACACACACACACACACACACACACACACACACACACACACACACACACACACACAGGATTATGCCTGAAACTACTAAGTATTAAGTACTAAGGAGAGAGAGAGAAAGAGAGAGAGAGAGATAGGGAGAGAGAGAGAGAGAAAGAGAGAGAGAGAGAGAAAAGCGTTCAGTAGATATGCCCCCCTTTGACGGCTGTACTCACCTATATGGCTAGGAAACCACCCAAGACCTACCTTACCCCCACCACAGGTTGTCTGGAATGTGATCCTGCTTCAACAACAAGATCACACCAAATGTGCCTTCCAACACTAAATCCTTCCTCAGAAGCCTTCAAGGTCCACCCCTTAGTCCTACCTCACTTCCTCCCCTAGCTTCCCACTTGCTTAACCCTTTCTTATCTGCTCCCTACCAACTCACTTATTACCAGCTTACCTACATCTTCGTTACATCCCAGCTTCTATCCCCACCATTAAAGATGTTCCATGACAACTTTGTCTGTCCCCAAACTTCATTTGTAAAGACAGAACACCAGGAACTGCTATAACCTCCAAAAAAATAAATGCTATAAAATTAAAAACTAGAAATTTTATTGTGATTAGTTATTCTTACTTTTAATTTAAGTATATAAGACATTCCTAATTTCTTGTCCATACTCTAATGAAGTCTCAAGTTTTTGAGATGAAAACACAACACTATGATGTTTGTTTTGTGGATTTTATGAATAAATATACCCCCGGATTCATGAAGCTTGTGCCGGGTGCAGGCACAGCGTATGCGGGACAACACCAAATATGTCCGCTGAGTGATTCAGGTACGAACCAACTCCACGTGCACTACCGGCGTATGCCAGATCTACGCAGCCCTGAGCATAGGTATGCAAATCACCCCATGTGCAGTGTCGCACCATGCTAATGAAGGCATACAGCGATTCACGAAGTGGTGCAGGCGTAGCGAAAGCCCATGGAAATGTAAACCAAAAAACATGGTTTACATTTTCCCAAACAGAACATCGGAGTTATGGAAGTGGACCAGACTCATGTATTACAAAGTTAATATACGCCAATGGCGAAATACACAGCCAATGGCACAAGAAAAGATGAACAACACCTAAAAAACAACATTTAATGTCATGTCCACAGTAAAGCACAGTACAACCGCAGGGCATGTGTGTGCAAACAGGAATACAAAGGAAATATATACAAATGTCATAAAATCGCAATGAAACACAAATTAGGATTGCACCATAATATGCAATGGCAGGCATGGCACACCACAAGCAAGGCGCAAGGGTTGCCAGGGGCCCATGACAGTGTTCAGTGCTGTAACTATGAATTAGTAGTCAATGCCATACAAATGAGGCAGGTAATACTGAATCTCAAATGTCCCGCCGGATTAAAGATGTACCTGACGGCGTAGCACTATAACACCGAGGAGTGTATCAGAGGTGATACATGACATCAGCAGAGGGGTGTGCCACCGTATCAGTAAGCACATTGGAGCAATGCAAATCTGGCCTGGCCGTTGCTAAGCAAAGCTGCAGGACAGGGGTGGGGAGGAAGGTATAGAACCATTTAAGTGAGAGCACACATGGTGCCCGAAAGCACATGTGTACGGGGATGAAATCTTGCCCGAAGCCTGGTAAGCAGATGCACGCGCCGCAAACAATAGCACAAACAGGAAGGTCAGGGGAAGAAAAGAAGGAAATGCCGAAGCAGGGTAATTGGCGTACTAATGAGCAATTAACACCAATCAACTCACGGCGGCCAATCGACGGCAGTAGACAAGCCTGCATGCAGAAACCTGCACAACAGGATAGGGGAGGCATAGGATTGCAAAGAAAGGAGGGGAGGACCTGGAATGCAAAGATAGGAGAACTGTCATAGCAGAGCAAAGCAAACCCACAGTAGATTGGCAATAGCACACATTACGCAAGATAAGCCAGGTCTATGAAAGTACAAATGAAAGCAGGCAGCTGGATGCATGCCAGCAAATGGTAGGTGTAACATGCACAAATGTAAATGGAAGGGCAGGAGGTAATTCACAGCATCCAAATGTAATACAACACCAAAGGCAACACAATAGTGGTTCCGTTAATACAACACAGAAGATACCCTGTAGCCATGATCGTACATACACACCCTATGACATCATCAGTGTTCACAGCAAAACAGTATAAAGTGTGAAAGCACCCAACACCTGTGTATTCCCAAACACCGCACCATAGGTGTAAACAGATGGGGAACTTTTAAAATGTACATGTTGGGAGCTGCCATAGCTGTGATTCATCAGCATGTGTTACAGACCGACAGTGTTGTGGAGGATGATGCCGACAACCACTGTAGGCCTCGGAGGAGGAGAAGAGTGTTCAGACCAAGGGTAACCTACCAGTGGCTACATGATCTGGAGATAGTAGAGCGTTACAGGGTGGACAGGGACATCTTACAGCAAATAGTAGAGCTGTGCCGGCCACACCTGAGAACCAGAAACAACAGAGAGGAACCCATCCCAGTGGACATGAAGGTATGTGTAAGCTTGTGAATACTAGCCACAGGTACCTTTCAAAGGCCAACTGGAGATATAATGGGGATCTCACAGTCATCGGCATCCAGGGTATTACATCAGTTCCTGGATGCCATGTTACCACATGCCAATGAGCATATATACTTCCCCCAAACTCTGGAGGATTTGGCCAGCAATATGCGTCACTTCCACCGTGTGGCAAACTACCCGGAGGTACTGGGTGCGATAGACTGCATGCACATACAAATCACGTCACCATCTAGTGAGTATGGTAGGCGCTACATAAACCGCAAGGGATTCCACTCCATCAACTGCCAGGTCGTGTGCAGTGCCCAGGGCATTATCATGGATGTGTGTGCTGGCAGCCCTGGAAGCTACCACGACTCCCGTATCTGGCATGCCTCACAGCTGTATCAGGTATTTGTCAGGGGGGACATCCCACAAGTTCACCTTGTGGGGGATGCTGGCTATGCACTGGTGCCATGGATGATGACCCTCATCAGAAATGCACACACACCAATGCAAGAATGCCATAATGAGGCACACACACAAACCAGAATCATCATAGAGCGTGTGTTCGGGATGCTGAAATCATGGTTCCGGTGCTTGGACACATCTGGTGGAGCCTTGCAGTACTCTCCAGCCACGTGTGCCCACATCTTCATAGTATGTGCCATGCTACATAATATGATCCTGCAGAAACAGCTGCAGCAGGGTCAAAATGGGGGAGGGCCTCACAGCCCACCCCAATTGCCAGGGCCAACACAGGCACAGAGGGATCCAGACCACGGACACATTGTGCCAGCCCCAGTAGGCAGACGGAGGCGTGCCCAATATGCCTACGCCTTGGCAAAGAGGGAACGTATAGCACATACCCTGACAGTGTAGGCTCCCATGGACTGACACCTCTCCCCACCTGCACACACAGTAACATGGATGGCACACAAACACGACTACCTGTAAATTGTGATGTATAGGTGGCCCACTGTAGAATCCTACATAGGCAGCCCTCAAACATTGTACACGCAACAGCCATTGGAACATGGAAATGTCAACACCTGAACAGTAGATGCACCTATCAGCATCTGTCGGTGCTGTGTGTATAAGTTCTCAGGTACATCGGTAGGTACACGCCTGATTGTCAGAGGCAAAACACCAAACGGGGCAAACAATGACTCCCATCGCCACAACATCGAGTAAGCAACTGTCGCTTACTGGAGCAGAGGCAATCGCGGGAGCACATGTGTGTAAGCACTGTCCTACACACAGTCATCACTGATTACCCATCGCATTACTGAGGGGCTCCACAAAATGTAATCATGGATGTTGTGTCAAGGCAGGGGATGTACCCATGACAGGCATTCATCACCCCGGCATGCTGCATCCATGGTCATATGAAGGTGGAGCAAATTATCGGGTGTAGCTAATTGTGATATACATACCCAGTGCCGGAGTACAGCCAGTAAACATCACATGGACATACCATTAACTGGACCCATCAATTTGTAAACTAACGGAGTTATCCATGTGAGTGTAGTGTGGAGTAACTGCTGTAGTGTACTGCACATACAAAATGACATAATTCGTGTACAACCCCCGGATGTCCAATTGGTACATGCAGTGACTGTCGTGCATGTTCCCGGTCCCACGTCCCACAAGGGATGTAACGTAATCCCGACGGCACGGGTAATGCATTCTGGATGCAGGTCATCAGAATATGTGTAGCACACATTAGCGGGATTAAGCGTTGCCCACAGCTGGTAAGCGATGTTTAAATATGACTATACGGATATGCGCGAAACAGGGCTAAGCGTCACCGACCACTGTGCAGATCATGGTCAATGATGTACAGAACGGTGACATCAGCATTAGTCACCCCTGAACAAATAGTGCCTGCTTTGAAGGGTAAAATGACCACTGCCAGGAGTGGAACAGGCAGTCATGTATACAATCACTCAACACTATTGCTAGGCAAGATGTATGTATGGAAGGGTTGCCACAGTTCAAATGACCAATGTGGGACATACGCCAGATGTCTGCAGGATTACACATACACTCGGCCAGTACGAAAACCAGAATGTCAATGTTTTGCATAGATAAAAAGCTTATTCTAGTAATGGTCACAGGTACGTGTTCCATGTCCTGTAACATGTAGGTGGGTCAGATACAGAATAAGTGTGTTATGCAACTATGACATAAATTATAGGGAATATGTTTGTCCCAAAGTCACAGGACATTTGCTATGTTCACAAATATTTCACAGGACACAACTGCACAAAGAGGGACTGTCCCTCGCAAAGTGGGATGGGAGGTAATCTTAACCTATGGCAGGTGTGTAATGTGACAGGTACAGACACAAACGTGTGGAGTCCAGGAAACACGGTATACACTGACAAATACACAATGAAAGGCGTAGCATGCCTGTCACCACCCCTGTCCGAGATATGTATATATATATATATATATATATATATATATATATATATATATATATATATATATATATATATATATATATATATTTATTTATATACATACATAGATATATATATATATATATATATATATATATATATATATATATATATCTACACATATGTAATACATTTAGAAAGGGCGATAGTGTGATATATGTTGATATACAAGGGGTCACTGACATCTGCAAATATATAGATAGGTCGACGACATTCAAAACACCTTTGAGGTACAAATAAACAGGATACCGCCAACTATGGAACGTGTCACACACCGACATGCGTAACCAGGAGACTGAAAGACAGAAAGAACACAGTACTGGAACAGTAGAACCATGAGCAATATGACGATAGTAAGGATATGTAGTCACCGCTGGTGGTGGTGCGGTCCATGTAGGTACCGTGTACAACTGTGGTTGTGAGTGATGTAGCCTGTGTATGTGTGTGTTGAGGGTGCCATGTGTGTTCCCATGTGACTAAAGTGTGTGTGTGTGTCCGCATCGTGTGTCTGTAGGTGGCAACTCGGAGGTAGATGATTACGGTAGGTGTGGGTATAGCTAGCTGTAGGCATGCGGTAAACACCTGTCCCACATTAGGAGGGACAGCCCCCTCTGGGCACGTGTGTCCTGACATGAAACATTACAAAGGGCAACTGTCCGAGAGTTTAGAAGATTAGTATGTCCCACAAAATATGCAATAGTTGCAGGAAATACTCATGCATATATGTAAGAAACGGAAATGTTACATGCAAACCGATAAGTAGTGAAGGACCAAGAACAATTGGTATGTAATGAGGATAAAAGTATGTGCTGTCCTGTGTACTGACCGTGGCCATATGTCAGCCTGTAAACACCACTGTGTGACCCGCAAGTGTCCAACTATAGCCATATGAAAAGGTGGCAAGCCATGTGACAGAGGTTCTGACACCAACACCACTGCAATGACTGCAAATATCTGTTACAGACATACATGGGATAGCGGTCATTTACAAATATCCCTGCACATATCGCCGTACATCCGGAGTTATGGAAGTATCAACCTCGCCTGCATACCATATAGAAACCAATTAACAACGGCCCAAAGTAAATTCTCGTAACAGAAGTCTATTAAGTGATAGCACTGTAATTAGGGAAGGGGTCCACACACATATTTATGGACTACGTAGAAATGCAAGCCCCACAAAACCGTATATGCTACATACACCCGCCTACATCCCCCACACTGGAAACAATAGCAATACAGATCGTAACCACAGCGGAAACATCTAGTTAGTCAATTACATCTGCTAAACCATTTACATACCTTGTGAGAGACACATTTAAAGGCGCCATGCAAAATTGTATCCATCGTATAACGGAACAAACGACGATGTTACAGGTGTTTGCAATAGTCCTTTATCAGACGGGTGGGATGTCAGGTACAGTCACAGGTAGAACCACATACTCAAGCCGTCACACACAATCCATGGGGGAGATGACTCCAAAATAGACTAGGCTCTACACATAGCAGTTGCAATTACACACAACAAAACACAATACAGGCCGTCTCCCCGAAGGCAGGGCAAATGGCCAATGCCCAAGTGGAGAATTCAATTATACCCCACTGTTGCCGCGTAATTGGCAAATGGAGTAGCTGCACAGCTGAAGTGCATGTAATTAGTCACACCGGACCACCAATTGGTGGCAGTAAACCACATGTTGCAGGTATAGACGTATATAAGGATGACTTGCCAGATATGCAAACTGTATGCTCATACCATAAAACAGTTGAAAGAGTGATACAGAAGAGCGAGATATAGATGAAACACCAGAACGATATCAAGGTATGTAGAACACTATCTGTATGTATAGTATGTTCTGTATTACGTTATGTCAGTGTATGCATAGCCTGGTTTGCAGTAATTAAAAGTGTCCACCATGCATAAAGTGGGGAATGGTATTTATGTAGTGATGTCTTGCTGATCGTACTAATGCTTGTAGAAGATGTGCGTCCAGCTTTGGGCTACATGGTAAACAGCACAGACACCACAAGGGATGCAACATGACAGCTTTAAACATAAAAATGTCATATGACCCACCATCAGTGGCAGGGCATGTCCAATAAGTACGTGCCATAGCAGGGGATAGTATATGTAGATATATTGTAACAGTACGCATGTGTATGGGCATATAATGTCAATGACATGTCTAAGGTGGACCCTCTGTGCAAGTATGCTTTGAATTATGGGATACCATGTAAAACATGTGTAATGTATAGTACAGTAGATTGATATGTCAGATATGCTACACAGGAGAACAGGCATATGATGCATAACAAAGGTATCATATAGTAATGTGAGTAGTATGTAATTAATATATGTACAAACAGTTATGATGAAATAAATAATATGTAATCCACTCTGTGCATTTGCAAAGGATGCAAACATTACTCCCATACTAGAATAGCAGAAGAGATGTGACAGACAAACATGAACATGATTGGCGTGTACAATAACAGTATACATATGGCCTGTAGTCATGGGACATTGTAATAGCGTGACAGCCAATCTAACTGGAAGGGCTATACCAGTAACCATGCACAAAGGACAAGTAATAGCTCCACAGGTTCATAGTGGGGTACCATGCAGTCTGGCAAGTCTATGTGCAACAACAACTACAGTGTGCACACCAGTGGCACCTCTCTAAGGTAGTGTCCTGTGAACAGAAGAGCCATGTGTAACCTGCATCTGTGCACAGTACAAAATCACACAAGGAATGCTGAGAACAAATCACTTTATGACGCAAAGCTTTCGGGTATGAACCCTTTCTCAATGCTAAATACATACATATACACAAAGCAACTGCTTTTATACAGGCCTAGTAGTCATGTGACTGCAGCCAAAGTCACATGACTTATTCAAATGTACAATTTAAAAAATTTAAAGAAACACACTGCAAAAAAGCATTTGTTAAAAAAGAAACTAGACATATACATATATATGATCACATTTCAAAACAATATCTAGCACATATATATTCTTAATTATAAAAATATAAAAATATACATATATACCTATATGTTTAATATAAACTCTAAAATTATTAAAACATAGGTGTACACATACATGTACACAACAGATGCACTTATTAACATCAATGTATAAACATGCTCATACGCACAGGTTAATAAAGGTATCATTTCAACTTGCGTTGTAATCCAATAAGAATTGGTTTAATGCTTACTGTACTGTTAAGGCCAGGACTATCAGCTCCCCAAGCGTACTATCCATTGATATTCTTTGTTTCAAGAAAATTATTAATATCACCACATCTGAGTGAGGGAATCACCAAATCAATGACCCTAAATCTAAATGTATGCCTGTCACAGGCATACATTTAGATTTAGGGTCATTGATGATTCACTCAGATGTGGTGATATTAATAATTTTATTGAAACTAAAGAATATCAATGGATAGTGCTTGGGAGCTGATAGTCCTGGCCTTAACAGTACAGTAAGCATTAAACCAATTCTGGATTACAACTAGTTGAAATGATACCTTTATTAACCTGGCATGAGCATGTTTATACATTGATGTTAATAAGTGCATCTGTTGTGTACATGTATGTGTACACCTATGTTTTAATAATTTTAGAGTTTATATTAAACATATAGTATATGTATATTTTTATATTTTATAATTAAGAATATATATGTGCTAGATATTGTTTTGAAATGTGATCATATATATGTATATGTCTAGTTTCTTTTTTAACAAATGCTTTTTTGCAGTGTGTTTCTTTAAATTTTTTAAATTGTACATTTGAATAAGTCATGTGACTTTGGCTGCAGTCACATGACTACTAGGCCTGTATAAAAGCAGTTGCTTTGTGTATATGTATGTATTTAGTATTGAGAAAGGGTTCATACCCGAAAGCTTTGCGTCATAAAGTGATTTGTTCTCAGCATTCCTTGTGTGATTTTGGATCTTTTTGCAGTTTGTTTTTCTACCATCTGTGCACAGTACAGCCACTGCAGTGATCCCTGGCGTACGTGTGTCCATCATCCACCAAGCGAGGTATCACATGAACACTGCTACTGACTGTCCATGCGTGATGTACATAGGAATCATGTCCCAAAGTATGGTGAGTGTCTGGTCTGGGAATGCAACCCCCAAGCACATGCCACACACTGTCGCGTGTGTGCACATATCCATGAGCATCATGTTCATAGTGGCTATTGTGTATGTCATGTATGCAGAGTATATCCATAAACATATTTGCAGACATGGGCCCTGTCTTTGCAGCAGAGGTCACCCCTGAGCATGTAGTCCACAAATGTGTACAGATGTGGTGTCTGTACATAAGCCGCAAACTTTAATAGTCATAGCTCAATAAATGTCATGGCATTTTAATGTTGAGTTATGTAAAGCTGTTGTGTAAGGTACACCCTAAGCGGGATGTTGTACCCATGGATGTGTGTATAAGTCCGGTGTTCAGAGGTACAATGGGTGTCTATGTTCCAGCTACACACCCAGTACAGACATGTGTGGACACGTAGAAGGATATCCACGCCACAGTGGCAATGTGGTAATCACAGGAGTGTGTGTGACATACATGTGTCTTACAAACATGTACAATGCGACATGTATATAGGGGACTAACACCTATGCAATAACCAGTGGGTGGATGGTGTACTGCAAAGGTGATGTTCATACCAAGTGTCATGCAGGTAGAGGCCATAATGTTCATATCGGTATCTGTCACAGTGACACCTGTATGGATGGGGTCTGTATCAGCTGGTGGAGCAACAACGGTGCTGTGTATGCAGTGGCCTGTAAAGCTAGGCAGTGAAGTCCCCTCAGTGGTAGCCTGTACCTTAGGGAAGCATATACCAAACATGAGGGCCCCATTACTGAGGACTGTGGTATGTCAAGTGTAACTGGAATGCAGTATGTGATATGGTATGCCACCCTCAGTGTGTGTGTCCCATCCATTAGCCACTTTGCATAACATAAGGAGACATATGTTGTGATGTGCAGGTGGATGTGTATGTTGTCAATACCAGAATGGAGAACGGTGCTGAATGGCAGCGAGAGGACAATGCAGGCTGTGTGGACCCCCGTGTCGTCATCGACTACTCTGGCAACTGTATGAAAGGTGTTCAACAGGTGTAGGAGGCATGCTGTGGCCCCAACAAGACCAACCCAGCTGGCATCAAAGGACTGGAGCACAGCAAAGACTCAGCGAATGATGTCCATGATGATGTGCCCTATAGCCGTGCATAACAGTCCAGTGAGGTGTGTAGGGCAATAATCCCAGTCGTGCATTGTGGCACCACCTGTGTGGAGTGTTACTGTCACTGTGTGCCAGTCAGGGGCCACAATGTCTGGTACAAGGCTATTACTGAATATGGTGTCCCAGTGGGGAGACATGCTGTTCAGAGGTCTGTGGACATCACAGGCTGGGATATTGTAGGGTGACAAGGGGCCTGTGTTCTAGGACATATAGAGTGCAGGTCAGTACTGTGTAGGTGTGACTGCAGGTACACCGCAATGTTCCTGCAAGGAATGTGGCCCTGTAGGGAGTGAGAGGGTGTAATGTTAGCATTGAAGCCATCAGACAGCATGTTGCCAACATCACCTGTTACTGTCATGTTCCAGAGTGACAGTTGTATGTGTGAGCAGATGTGGGTATTGCATACGACTACTGACATACCACCATAATGCCTTGTGGTACATCTCAGAATGTGTCGCAGTAATGTGTACGTAGCTAGTTATGGAGTATGTGATGAGGGATTCTGTGGCCCTACCGAAGCTGACCAGTGAGTCACCCCACCCATGAGAATGTACACCACTGTGTAACAGCCCCCACCTGTCGTTGTAAAGTATGTCCATGGGACCACACCCCCAGAGTGTCGTCTGTAATCTGGTGTGTACCATCATGGCTCTGTGTGGAATAGCATGAACCATATTGTCGTGTACATGCTAATGAAGTGCACTGGGGTATGTCTCAGCATTTGCATGTGCATTGTCCACCTGCACGTGTGTCACGACAACAACTACCGCTGTCATACGACATCTTTAGTTGGTGTTGTAGTACTCATCTACTGTGTATGCCATGAAGTGTGTGGTGCCGGTATGTGGCTAACAAGGGTGGGTAGCAGATGTTCGGATTCCACCAATGAGGGGATAACCCCAGGTGTGGAACAGCAGTCACATGTTGGTATTGTCCATGTCAAGGATACTGTTGGTCTTGGAGCTGGTGTATGGGTCGAACCAGTTGAGTGGAGGTTATGACTCATGCACAGCGTATGCCTAATGTGTCAGTACATGTACGGCTATCACAGTTAAGTGTGGGTTACTGTCAGTCTCACATTAGTAGCAGCAGTAGTTCTGGACACAGTTATATGCACATGGAGCACCTGTGATGCATTGTGCTAAGTAACCAGCCGGGATGTGTGTACAACATAGTGGAATATGGGGACACCTCAGCCGTGGGTGTGCCAGTCCAGGTACGTGCCTGAGAGGTACGGTCTGTCTATAACCAGTCATTGCAGGTGTGCTCTGCAGAGCCAAGAGTCAGGTCCCAGTCACTGCAGAGATATTGAAGTGGTGCAGTATCAGGTGTGCCTTGCCTGCGTGCATCACAGAGGATGATGTCAAGCATTGTGTGACATGACCACATGCTTCGCTAGCCAGTTCCCATTCTGGTGGTGACTGTTATTGGACACTGTGCAAGACAGGCAGTATAAAAGTAACAAGAGTCCAACATGTGATCTGTACTCCCAGGGCTGACAGGTGCAGGTCAACTGTGCCAAAGCATCATGTTGTTTGACCAGGTCTGTCAAAGTGGATGTATACTAGACACCTGTGGAATGACAGCATAAGCATGGACAACTGTTGGGAGTGACACAGTCATTCGTAGTACAGTGGTAACAGGTCCGGATGACCGCAAAATGCATCCCAGGGCTTGGACCACACCATCAGGGCTACAACACTGGTGGGATATTGCATGTCCCTGCACATGTAGTCTGTGCCCTGAGATACAACTTCAGTCACATAAACATGGAAGAAGAGTCACATTGTACCTGCTGACTTGTGGCATGTGTGCATAGGTTATGTTGCAGAACCAATTACTTGACAGCAGGATGTAAGTGACTATCGTCTTGTGTAGCCTGCTGAGTGGAACAGCAGTGTGACTGCCAACAGTCACCTAAGACAGGTGTGTTGTATATGTTATGACACCCTATTGGCTGTATGTGATGGGCACACATGTCTGTGGGCTATAGGTTGGTGTGGTTATGTTTGGCAATGTGGGCTGTCATTGGTGCCCACACAGAGTATGGAGGGGTACTGTACAAGGTGTGTCCGTATGTGTGGCCTGTGGTGGCGATCATGTGGGACTATGTGATGTTTGGGGTGCGTTGCCAATGTTGCATATCCCCACATAACTGTCAGTCGCAGTCATGGTTGGTGACAGTATAACCCCAAGCAGGGCTGCATATGTGCATCCCCCACAGGCTGTACTGTTGTATGTTGGGAGGTATGCATTGACTGTGTACATGAGAATAGCTCTATTGCCACATGTACAACATAGTCATCATAGTGACAGGCAATAGCACTGGTACGTGCCAGTTGGACATGCCTGTATATAAGTGGTACGTGCCAGGTGGACACACCGTATAAACCACCATGTCTCACAAGGTATGTGAGTGATATGTGTACGACAGCTGTTGTACAGTTATCAAGCTGGAAATGTATGGACAGACAGTGTACCTGTGAGGACTGGTGTGAAATGGGTGCTAAACTAAGCAGTAGCTCACAGGTACACGGTATGTGAGTGATATGTGTACGACAGCTGTTGTATAGTTATCAAGCTGGAAATGTATGGACAGACAGTGTACCTGTGAGGACTGGTGTGAAATGGGTGCTAAACTAAGCAGTAGTTCATAACGTGCCAAGAAGCTCTGAACAAGTGCCGAGCATGCCCATACATTACATATAGGGTGTTGGATAATATCAACCCACAAGTGTTGACAACAGTCATGATTGGTGGTACCACATCAGAACACTGCCGGGTATGGTCTGCAAGTCCATGAACCATTATCAATGTAGATGTTAGCAGTACACATGTACAAGACAGTACGGATGTTCGGCTACAGATGCCTTTGTATGTCACAGGAGTGTTCTACTAGTGGCCTGTTGACAGACTCACAACTACTAAAGGTGCTACAGTGACATGTGCATATCACACAGTGTCAGCTACAGTAAACCAGGTTTAATGTGTTGTACCCCACCCGCATTGTAGCCCATACCACACAGA
Source organism: Protopterus annectens (assembly GCF_019279795.1). NCBI lineage: Eukaryota > Metazoa > Chordata > Ceratodontiformes > Protopteridae > Protopterus > Protopterus annectens. Next base: position 1,016,428,728 of record NC_056727.1, read on the forward strand.
CAAATGTCAGCCATCTGTGTATGTGAGGATGTGAATGGCCATGACCTATGGGCAATAGTTGTCACAGTGTTGCGAACAACATACAGAATGGGCTGTGTGTGATGTGTGTGACATATGTGCACATTCTGGTGGATGATATCAGCAATGACACCACTAGGGAATACCCCCGTACCCATTAAGAAACAACTAGGCTGTGGTCAACAGTATGGACACTGTGTTAGGGATGGTGTAGTGTAGTACACCTCCCTGAGCTGGAGACGTCTCCCTGGCCCTTTAGGTAGTTATCCGAGGTACCCATGACATGACAGGGTGGTATCCATGAGCACGGAGATCATTGGACAGGCATACACAGCACCCGTGTGACCAATATTGGAATACACATCACCCTCCAGGGGTAGGGCCTATGCGTGGATGGCCAATACCAGCCTCCACAATACTCACCTCCAGTATGCAGCATGCTATCCACCTTGCATACAGATATATACCACACTATGCTGTTAGACATGCTACATGTCCATAGCCTGATCTAAAAGACATACGTCATGGACAACCACCGTCCTACGACTAGGATGGCCACATGCTGGACAAATCCCTGTGCCATACCTGTGACATATTCCTGCCATACCATGCAGTCCTGTCCACATAGCTGCACATATCATCCCTGTCATACATGGTGTGATGGCCATATGGTAGATGTTGTATCATCTATCTGGATCAGTAATGTGTCACTGATGCCCCCCACGGTGACGTAATGGGTGTTGGATACAGCTAGAAAACCCAGCCCGTACATGCTATAGCCAATAACCTTACCTGCGAATGACGTCCAACTAGCCATTGTCCCATGTCTATCACATGTGCAACACAGGCGATCCGTGGCAGGATGTTGAACAGCTGTACAGTGCAGTGTAGATGTCAATGGCAAAACAGATGCATGTACAGATTTCCATGCATACTTGGTGCATTGTCACTGGCCAAGCCCAGTAAGGCTGTATCTGTGTTGATATGTGACATATCCAGAGCATCAAGGTCAACAGCATTACCGTGGATATATCAGGCATGAGTAGATAGGTAAGAACACCAGTGCAGGCAAACAGACATGCCCACATGGAGACAGACGTCACATGCAGTAGGAACACTAATGAGGTGACACACATATATGGGGATGATATCCAATGCATACTGGGTGTTACATGTGTGTGACACATACATGCCAGTCATGTTAGTGTCATGTTGATTTGCAAAGATAACTGTGCAGATGTACTAGAAATGTATGTGCAGCAGTATCACTGTACATGTCTGTAAATGTGACCTGTCACCTTCATCATGTCTTACAGATAATGCCGCGTACACACCTACCAGCATACAGTCGACAGGAGGATGATGTCATAATCCCGTACCTCCATGAGAACTACGAGGTGTTATTTAGCCATGTGCCACAGCATGCACAGCAGCGGGATGACCTGTGGCAGGATCTTCACAGGAGGGTCAACGAAGTGGGTGGGCACAACTGCATCTACCAGCAGGTGCACAGACACTGCACAGATCTGATATGTCATGCAAAGCAGCGTGCCACTGCAATCACCAGGGAACAAGGTGGAACAGGTGGTGGGCCACCAATCCAGCCTCCACTCACACAAACAGAGAAGCTACTGGCCAGTCTGGGAACACCCTTGGAACAGCCCCTACAAACACTAGCTGCCATCGTGGAGGTGGGTGTCTCCCAACCAATGAGCCTGGAGTTGCCTGGTAAGTCAGTACTGAACATATGGCCAGTATATCCCACGTACGTGCATGTGTCAGTGTACATCATGTAATGTAACAACATATGCAAGGTATGTGAACACACATGCTTTATGCTACCCTGTGTATGCACCATACCTCTGAACTGTACAGGTATTTGCAGGATGTCCAGATGTCTGCCTCATATTGTCGGTGTGTTCCCCTTAATATCTGTCCCTTTCTGGCAAATAGCTGAGAAATGGAGTCATTAAATGATGACATACATTTGTGTTTATGACTGCACATTCCGTGTAAAACCCATGTGCATGCAAACCTATTAGTCTAGCAAATTTCTAAGTTAGTAAGAGCAATATGTCACAGTTGTCCCTATATGTCCCCCATCATAGTAGGCTTTGTCCACATTTATTGTTCTAAGAGGTTGAGAGGTATGGTATGCACACATGTACTGACTATATGCTATTGTACAGGTGAATGTGTTAACTTGCACTGTGCACCCTGTGGCTGTCATACAATCATGGATAATGTTCATACTGCTGTGTCACCCAATACAGGTACCTCTGGCATGCCGCACAGACAAGAGTCCATTGCAGGTGAGACTGTCATCGGTATCAAGCATGTCAAAGAATAGATCTATTCACGATGTGGTCAGTTAATACATGGATATACATGTCGAATTCCCCATCATCCACACAGGCCACCCATGTGCAATATATACAACTGAAATGATACACAGACATGAAACTACAGTATTTGTCATTGCTACATGTGTGTCCAGCTGTGCATACAACAGTGGAGGTGTTCTACAATGGAGGCATATGTACTATACAGTGGAACAAAACGTGTGGTACACAAACCAGTACCGCACAGTGAGCAGTGACATGGGCAGACCACAGGTGCCACCATTGTGTTATATGCCCCTGCAATGGTTTCACACATTGTGATGTTCCATCCGACATGTCTGAGACACGTAGCATTTTGGTTGCAATATTGTCACAATTTCCCATAACCCATACCACACATACACCTGTTGTCTGCATAGCCCTGTGGATGGTGACATATCCAACATCTATGGGTGTATGTCATATGGGACAACACAGACATGTGTGATAGATGGCCATCACATACATGACCAACACATGTGCACACATGGCCATGGGGGATGGCCAGAGACACATAGCCACACAGAAGATGGGATGTGGATACACCTTGTCCCACTTTGTCCACACATGGTCCAATTACAGCCATACTAGACCGATTGTACAGGTGATGTGGTACGCTGCACATCCTAAATGCCTGTGCACAGCTAGCAGAGGTGTCAGTGACGTGTACCTCATAAGATGTGTTGAACATGATGTCTGTGTCATAGCATGATGGTAGTCACCTTCACAGATTCCACTGACAGTGACACCAGGCCACAGATACTGTACTTTTCCCCTGCCGCTGTAGGACATCACTGTTAGCTGTGCACCTTGTGTGCGTGGTACATCAATGTCAAGTGTGAAATGGTGACGTGACAGGTCCGCTATTCATAGACATGGTTGCCAGGCAGCTAACACTCTGTAGTCATCGTGCAGGGGTGTCATCTGTATGTCCTCCAGTGACCTGTCACATGCCACAGCATGGTTGGGTGTGTATACACCTCAGCATCGTAGGTCACAATCCACAGGTATGTCATGGGTATGCATGCAGTTCTGGATATGCAATGCATACATAACATGCACTGTTTAGCAATATAGATGCCTCATGATGCCATGCAATGGCACAGTGTCTTTACATCACACTGTACAGCAATGTAGATGGCTCACAGTCCCCTACCATGCCCATGCACATTTGCTCAACATGCATTCTATCTGTAGGACATATGGACAATACCGCAATGTGATACCCAGTACGACGTTGTACATGTGTCAGGACACCATTGTGTCAGGCATGCATGCATGTTAATGCACACGTCAGCAGATTAAATGTCAAGGTAAGGTCAGCCATGTGTACTGTTATCCTGTTCAGGTCCGCATGGTGTATGACAGGGATGCATGCATACTACCATGATCATGTGAATTGCATGGATAATGATATGACACCTGCCTGCTATAGTGTGCATTCCAGGGGGTATGCTTACAAACACTATTGATCTATGAGTTGCATGCTGTCAGCTGTATCACAAGCATGCTGCATGCCATCTGTCATCTCACATGCATGGTGTGTCAGTATGTGTGTCAGTGTGTGTGTGTGTGTGTGTGTGTGTGTGTGTGTGTGTGTGTGTGTGTGTGTGTGTGTGTGTGTGTGTGTGTGTGTGTGTGTGTGCGTGTGTGTGCGTGTATGTGTGTGCCAGTGTGTGTGTGTCTATTGTAATTTAGAGTCTTTCTTTGCATTCACAGGTGATGTAGGTGCATTACCCTCCTGCAGTCCATCTGATAGTGTCCCCACAGATGTTAGCAGTGATGAACATATGCACGAGGTACAGGCAGGGATGTCAGGGGCGGAATCTGTGCCAACGGTTGCCATCCCAGCTATAACCCACTCTTCCCCGCACACAATTCAGCTACCAACACATACCACATCTACAGTGGCCATAGAGGAAGGACAGTCAGCATTTGTTAGCGTTGAACAGGAATGTGTGGTGGCTACAGAAGGTGTGTCTCCACACCATGGTGGCAGTATACTGACTGCAGATGTGCCACACAGGCATGTGGCTGGTGCTGCTCGTAGGAGGACCTCTGGCAGACATGCACCTGCAGGACATAGCGCAGCAGCTGGGATCTCCAGATGCGTGTTCCAGACTGTAATGGCGGCACAGGCATGTGCCGAATGGCAGAACAGAGAAGGGCAGAGGCTGCAGAGGGCTGCTATCAGTACCCTAAACAACAACATCCAGGCATTGGCAGGTGCTTAACAGCAGCTTGCTGATGTTCTGGACAGGTGATTGGGTGACATGGTCAGAATCCTCGACCGTGGCATGGCAATCCGCGAGCGTGAGCTGTCTGTGCTGGAACATCTGGTAGGGGTGAGGCATAGGACACATGGACGTAGGCCAGCTACACCACCTAGTGCAGGTCAGCGTGAGCATGCCACCTCACATGGCCACTCCCATAGTGCCGGTTGCAGTAGCAGTGCAGCTGATGCTGCGCTGTCCACACCAGGTGACAGCAGGTCACGTGGACATGGCCCTGGATGTTCCCGGCGGGGACATGGTTCCAGTGACCATGTGTCATCGGACAGTAGCCATTCTGTACCTTTGCCTGGTAGTGCCCGTGCAACCCCTGGCAGGCACAGGACACGTGGCCATGTCCGGTCACAGTGAGCTGTACAACCTGGTCTGTACAATCTGGGGCTGTCCATAATACCCTTGTGTAGGCCTCACAAATGACAGAACTGTGTGCACACATACATGCACACAGCAAACACAACTGTAGTGCTCCACAACACCCACATGCATATGGAACAGACATGTCCATTCAAATCACCGGCCATTATCTGCACACATGATGTCATCCATTGGTGCATCCTATGCCCCTGGCAAACAGTATCACCCTGTGCATATGATGAAGCCTGTGCCGCATCCCTGTCATCTACACCATCGGTGCAGGGATATGCTCAAATGGTTTGATGCACAGGGTGAACAGAATAGTGAGAAGTGTATCTAACATTACTCATGTATGCATATTGAGGGATGTGTATGTTGCATTGGTTGTGTGTGAATACTGAGTACAGGGGTATGCTCAAATGGTCTGATGCACAGGGTGAACAGAATAGTGAGAGGTGTATCCAACATTACTTGTGTATGCATATTGAGGGATGTGTATGTTGTATTGGTCGTGTGTGAATACTGAGAGATGTGAGAGGTGTATCTAACATTACTTGTGTATGCATATTGAGGGATGTGTATGTTGCATTGGACGTGTGTGAATACTGAGAGATGTGTATGTGACATCAGTGGTGTACTGTCGACATGCACCAGTCATACCATGTAATCCAGGTGCAGCATGCATTGTGATATGTTCACAGTATGTGTCTTGGTTACAACACTTACAGCATGTTTGTAATGATGCCCTGGTTCCCTCCTATGGTGTACTGGCATGTGCCTACAGGCAGCAGTGTTTGCAGTCCCCCATGTGTAACTGTGGAGTACTCACAGGCATGTATAGCAATATCAGCATGCTAAACGTACCCTCAACCTGACTGTTGGAAATTCGAACATGACACAGATGTCCGAACATGACACAGATGTCCGCACATATACTGCACCTGAAGCATGTGGTCAGTTGAACAGGCTACAGTGGACAGAGATGTGACATACATACCGGGAAATATTACAGGTATGTTGACATGGTGCAGGGGATGTACACAGCAGTCTGGCCAGTGATGACATTAGAGGCCACCTGACATCATGAGGCCACACTGTGTAGCAGTAATACCCTGTCACAGTACAGGAACATGACCACATTCACGGGGTCTACAGCACTATAACGCACACCCCATAGTGTTGAGGTGTGGACCCTTGCCTATGTGGTCATCACCCCCGCAGTACTTTGCAACCACAAGACGTAGCACAGAGAAGGGACATGCACAGGTAGCCAGTACGGCTGGGACTGATGGCATCAACGGGGTAGTAGACTGCATCACCATGAGGGGTTAGTGATCCTGTTTCCACAATATGGTAGCATACACCCTCACGCCAAGCACCAGACAGCCATACATACATACATACACACACAAACACACTGTGGTGACCAGATATGTGTGTACGGATAGCCGATGTGTGTGATGCACCACACCTGCCGACATCATGCTTTCCACACTGCAGTATGTACAGATCTCTACAACGGTGTACAGGGATGTGTTACAACTGGTACGTAGACCCACCATATGTGGCATGTGTGGTCACACAAACGGACACACATGGCAGTGCTGGGAATGATACACCTGCCATATGATGAGCTGTTTGATAGACATGCAGCGGTAATGTCCACAGTATGTGTACCAATGCTATGTCTGGCAATTGTGTGGCTATATGCACACGGGAGGATGTCAGTGATACAGGTGTCACGTGACATACAGTTGGTAACACCTGACCGCTGTGTATGCATTATGTCATCACCGTCAAGTAACAGTGACATAGTGTACTGTTTGCACATGGCACAGTAGGATGGCATGTGACACACCTGTGAGCCATCCCCAGCACACATACATCTACACAGGTGGATCACTACTTTATGTACACACATCCTTCCATACATGATGTACAACCAACCGTACTGTCTGTATGTCACCATATACAGGTGTCAATGATGGGGCTGCATTGCGACTGCATGTTGTAGTTAGGCACAGCTGTGTTACGGGCATTGGCCACTGCACATGCATGGCTGCTGCATGCACAGTACAGATTGTACATGTGTGTTGGTCCTACATGTGTCTCCTGTAGCCATGTTTGTATGCATTGCTATTGGGGGACATGTGTGTTGACATATATAACGCATGGACTGTGGTATGATATCACAGGTGTCATGGGTGACTATTACAGGAGAATGTGTCCTCCGTCAACATTGCTACCTCCTGTACTGTGAGCATTCAACAGACATGGACCCACCTTCCATTTGCATGCGTATGATTGCTTAGGCCACTGTTCTGCACGGGGGACAGCAAAGGCTTAGCTATGTATATATGTGTTGTGTGTGGTCCGTGTCATTGGTGTACAGCAACACTCATCTGTCACAGCTGTGTAAGACCCGGGGCCCCTGGTATGTCTTAAGCTAACCTGGTCATGTATAGTGGTATAATTACAATGCATAACACCTGTTGGAACCCTGTCAGTACATGTGTACTCTGCACAGTTGCTGTAGACTTCTGTACAGTCCACTGGTCATGTGTCACATGGTGTTGTGGTAATGTTTGGCTGTGTATTTCTGCAGCAATGACATGGTGATGTCTTGAGGGCTACAGTGTAGACTGCGGTGTGTACATCTGTGATCTGCACCTGTGACAGCTGTGATGGCAGCTGAGTGTGTACTGGTCACTGCATGTGTGTGACTGATCTGTGCTTGGGGACAGTCATACCTTACTGTGCCCTTCCTTGTTTAGACTCCGTCTGCATGCAGGACGGCCCGCCCTGTGCGTGGGGACAGTTATATCTTACTGTGCCCTTCTGTGCTTAGACTCCATCTGCATGCAGGACGGCCTGCCCTGTGCGTGGGGACAGTTATACCTTACTGTGCCCTTCTGTGTTTAGACTCTGTCTGCATGCAGGACGGCCCACCCTGTGCATGGGGACAGTTATACCTTACTGTGCCCTTCCGTGTTTAGACTCCATCTGCATGCAAGATGGCCCTTTGCAACTGCTAAGTGTGTGAGCATGCCCAGTACGCTGTTGTGTAGATGAACACACATGACAGTCCAAACTGAGCCCTTGCATGTTGAGACTCCGTCTGCATGCAAGATGGCCCTTTGCAACTGCCAAGTGTGTGAGCATGCCCAGTACGCTGTTGTGTAGATGGACACACATGACAGTCCAAACAGCCCTTGCATGTTGAGACTCCGTCTGCATGCAAGATGGCCCTTTGCAACTGCTAAGTGTGTGAGCATGCCCAGTACACTGTTGTGTAGATCGACACACAGTACAGTCCGAACGGACGTGTATTACTAAGCGTGTGGCCATGCCCAGTGACACCTTGTGTCGATGATGTCCCTCTGTTTATGGGCATAGCTGTTGACATCCTGTATAGCCATGGTGGTCATCCAGGCAACAGATGTCCATTTTCAATGTCACGAGGGATGCCTACCGAGTACACACTGTTCGACTATCTTGAAGGGTGTACTGTCTGAGGCGCGTCCCGTGTCTATTTCTTGTTGTTGTGGTGCTCCGTAAATCTTACGTTGTCCTGATCACACCACTGCAGTGTGTTTGTCTACGTCTACCGTGGGGCAGTAATATGGCTGTATGCTTTCAGACTGATCAATCTCTATACAATCCCTGTCGGCGTCATTGTCAGTGCGGATGATGACACATGCCTAGAAGTATGCCTCTGGGACGGCTGTGTTTAGTAATCTCAGTAGCGTGTTCTGTAAATGCGTCATGCTGTAGTGTGATAGGGTAGTTAGGTGTATGTTCGACTCCCAGCCCTACCAAGTGTGTGTGTGTGTGTGTGTGTGTGTGTGTGTGTGTGTGTGTGTGTGTGTGTGTGTGTGTGTGCGCATGCTCCCATCTGCCTGGGGACTCAGTCTTGCTTTTAGATGCCTCACACCACAGAAATTTCTTACCAACGTCTTTGCCTTTGCGGATGATGACACACACACCTAGATGTCTGCCTCTGGGACTGCTGTGTTTAGTAATCTTGGTAGCACGTTCTGTAAATGCGTCATACTGTAGTGTGATAGGGTAGTTAGGTGCATGTTCGACTCCCAGTCCTGCCAAGTGTGTGTGTGTGTGTGTGTGTGTGTGTGTGTGTGTGTGTGTGTGTGTGTGTGTGTGTGTGTGTGTGTGTGTGTTTGCGCGCATGCTCCCATCCACCTGGGGACTCAGTCTTGCTTTTAGATGCCTCACACCACACAAATTTCCTACCGACGTCTTTGCCTATGCGGATGATGACACGCACCTAGATGTCTGCCTCTGGGACTGCTGTGTTTAGTAATCTCGGTAGCACGTTCTGTAAATGCGTCATGCTGTAGTGTGATAGGGTAGTTAGGTGTATGTTCGACTCCCAATCCTGCCAAGTGTGTGTGTGTGTGTGTGTGTGTGTGTGTGTGTGTGTGTGTGTGTGTGTGTGTGTGTGCGCGCATGCTCCCGTCCGCCTGGGGACTCAGTCTTGCTTTTAGACGCCTCACACCACAGAAATTTCCTACCGACGTCTTTGCCTTTGAGGATGATGACACGCACCTAGATGTCTGCCTCTGGGACTGCTGTGTTTAGTAATCTTGGTAGCGCATTCTGTAAATGCGTCATGCTGTAGTGTGATAGGGTAGTTAGGTGTATGTTCGACTCCCAGTCCTGCCAAGTGTGTGTGTGTGTGTGTGTGTGTGTGTGTGTGTGTGTGTGTGTGTGTGTGTGTGTGTGCGTGTGTGTGTGTGTGTTTCCAGCTACATGACAACAGTACATTGCTTTAACAGTATTCACTCTCCATAACATCCGTGTGGCATCTTTGCCTTTGATGCTGTTGTCTGCAGGCTAGACGTATGCCTGTGTGAATCCTGTGATCGACTAATCACGGTAGCGAGTTCTGTAACTGCGTAATGCTGTCATGTGGTACAGTGGTTACGTTTGTGTTCTGCACCCAACCCTGCCACATGTGTTGTGTGTGTGTGTGTGTGTGTGTGTGTGTATGTATCTATCTACATATATATATATATATATATATATATATATATATATATATATATATATATATATATATATATATATATATATATATATATATATATATATATTGTATATAGATATGTATGTTGGGATTATCACTCTTGAATGTGCTGCATTATCTGTACATGAGCACCTTGGATGTATGTACATCTGCTATGGCTCTGTGATAGTGCACATACTGTATGCTGTAGTGATCATGGGTTATACTTGTGTAGTGACCGGTTATTGTGTTGCTGGTATTACACGGGCATTGGAAACAATGTTATTATAGCACCTTTGAATGGTTGTATGCAAATCTCGGCAACAGTCAGCAGTGGTTATTACATTGGAGTGTGAGTATGGCTCATATCCGTATGTAGTAACTGACAATTCTATGCAACTCAGGTTAACATTACAGACTCACGTTTATCCACAGGTTGTGGTACAGATCCCAGGGCTGTATGTGTATACATTGACAGGTGCAAGACTGGGTTGTGTTGGATGCATGGAGGGGTGTCCATGGCCAATAATGGCGATCTCTACAGCCTGGCAGGTACGGTCTGTGACTGTCCCACAACCTCCTGTATATGGCTGATACATGCTGTACCTGTGTATATACAGACACACACACTTACCACAAACAGCTATGGCTATCACATACACAAACCCATTGCATCACCATTGGGCCATGCAATAACCGTTGCCCCTCACACACACACCTACGTGTACATTGGATGGCTCAATGACAGCTCTGGAAATGTAACACCACACCCTGTGCATATGATGTCACCTGTGCCACCACCTGTGATGTGTAACATTGATGCAGGATCAGACTAACTTGGTGCTGATGCACACAGTGGCTTTATTCCACTGTATTGATGTTAGCATGCTGTTAACACACAGTGTGTTACTTCCAGGTGTATATCAGCAGGCATGATGCATTGTAGCTATGACCATCACTGTAGCATAGTTTACAGCACTGTTAATTTTGATGATGTATTCTCCATCCATGTGCCATTTCACTGATGTGTGTAGTATTGGCAGCATGTAAGTCTGAGTGTGCAGTACATGTGTGATGTGTGTAGTACACATGTATACATGCTTACAAACGCATACACGACATTACACGGGCTTCACCATTCGTACACTAGCTTACTCATTCTTCCACACTCCATACGTGCACATGGGCTAACATGTGTGCACACATGCTTACTCGGGTTTGCTGGCACACACGGGCACAGACACACTGTGGGCAGGTTTGCAGGTCACATCGGTGGTATCCATGGCATACACCGTCAGTCTCCTGACGTTCCCTAGGATAGCTCATAACATGCCTCTTCCACTGAGTACTGACAACAAACATGTGACACTGCTCCGGAGAGGTTACAGTGTTTTATACATACACACTCATGTTGTCCCCTATCTTCTACTCTAATAGTCCCCTTAACCTACACTACACTGTAGAGGCTTGGCCCATATGGCATGACATATTGTGATTCACTATCCTCCGCCTCACTTGCATCACATTGCCTACAAATACTTTGTTACATCTCTGACAGAGCACTTCCACACATAAGAACCAGTACGCAGTAGCCATGTTATCTCCAGCTTGCCATTCATCTGCATGGTGTACTAACATCTAACTAAACCTACATTTTGTATGTATATTATACATATTTGACTAGTTTTGAAGTGCAGCGCGTTCTAGTGGCGCTGCGCTACGCTTCCACACCGGAGATCGGGGGAGGACAACTACTGTTTTATTGATATCCAATGGACAAAGCTGCCACTGGCCTTGGACATTGGCATGCTTCTTCAACTGTATTCATACTGTATTTGCAGCTGTCATTGCTCCGTTTAGCAACGTGCAGAACGTTAGTCGCCTAACATCCGGGTACGTTTCTGCACATAACTCTGCTCTTGCATGGACAGCTTACTGTTTCATGTATCGCGTAATTACATCATTTGCATCGCTATCACATACAAATGGGGTATGTTGCAAATCCCAACATTGTCCGTGCAATGTTCATGTTACGGGCGGTCTTGCACACTGCTACAGGTGTTTGTTGAATAGCCTGGCAGTCATCTTTCCTTGCTGTACTCTCACTCAATCCATAAACACCGGAGGTTCCGTGTATCATGGCCTAGGCTTTGCTGTGTGCTATGTCTATTTGTGGTGTATGCATGGCTGTGGGTATGTCCCACTGTCATCATTGGTAAAGGTGAAAGCCCTATAGGTACTTCATGTAGACTGCTCTGTCATTTGACATGTCAGCACATACCTGCGGCCAATACTGAACTTCCTACTGCAGCGCTTTTCATACCTTCTGAGTTATTTTGTGGTCGATAATGCTGTTTCCTAAGACATGTATCTGTTTCTGATCATACCTCTCAACCTCCTAGAGCAAAACATCTGTACAAAGCCTAACATGATGGGGGGGACAAATAGGGGAAGATTTTGAATATTGCTCTTACAAATGTAGATAGTTGACAGTATAATAGGTTTTGCATTAGTATGACTTTTCTGAGGGATTTGGGGTCTTAAACTCAAATGTTTGTCATTATTTAATGACATCAGTTCTCAGTTATTTGCCAGACAGGTACAGATTGTAAGAGGAACACACCAAACATATGAGGCATACATCTGCACATTCTGCGAGACTCTGTACAGTTGCGAGGTATGTTTCTGATACAGGATATCAATTTTCTTACACCAGTACACATTATATATGGCGCCATCACAGGCCAGATGACATTACATTCCTATAGCAGGACACACCCACCCAGAGGGTTATATTCCTCACACAGGCCAACAGGTGCTTATCCGCACTAATTATTCTATCATGTACCTTATGTGTACGCTGGTATTTGCGCTTTCCGTCAGTGACAGAACTCACGTGCGAGTATGTGTGACTGGACACTGTATCAGTGACACTGCATGACACCCTGAGGGACACATGTCTTTTGAGTCTATTAACCATCCACATTGACTTTCACAGGGCATACGTTGTCATTCACATTTGTGGAAATACATGCTTTTGACTTGTACATGTTTTGTCATTTGTCCTGACGTCTTTCTTCTCACTTGTCCACCTAGTATCACTAGTTCTGTAAATTTATTTAGGACGGGTTACCTTCATACCTCTCACCTGTACACATTATGGGTAAATGCCCTGAGGTTTGACCTATGATTCTGTTACATTTGTCATAATAATGTGCCTTTCTGGTAGATTGCTGGCAAGGCATGACGGACTGTGCGGTTAGGTAATAATGACTGACATTTCTATTTCATGATTACTAACTCTCATCACATTCGTATTCCTGACTACGCCATTATTCTATCAACATTCTGACTTTGTCTGGGGTATATTTAATATAGTCCCTATTTGTATTTCATGTGCTATGCCTTAGTCCAGCTGTCTTATTCTGACAGTTTGGCAGGTATGGTTACCATCTTGATCGTACATATGTCCATCCATGATAATCACTTACATGACACTGATATAGGTCCCTACATCTTCCCACAATGGTTTACACAATATCCAGTAGATGGGTTGCACCTTTTCGGAGAATATAGGTGTGTGCTATACCCACATATGTATATTGATCACTCCAATGGGGCGTACCTAATAGATCTGTGCCAACCAACACCTAGGCCCATTTCTGCATACTCATGATTCCCATACCTGACACCCCTCCACAGTACCCATTAGACATGTTTCATGTGAGCGATAATAAAGTGTGAAGACACTTCTGAGCACTCCCCACTCTCCGGATATCAGGTCGTACGTCATACAATCTATCGACCCATGTGTTATTACCCTTGCACCTGCTACTGTTGCATGTATAGCTATATCGTAGTTGCAGTTGTGACGTCTTTTGCATCAATGACGGTTCGCACTTCGTACGGGATCAATTTCTGGGGTCCTGCAAAGGACACCTATATTCATGTTTAACGTGTAGAACTTGCAGGCCCTGTCACACTGGTACTTTCCGGGCAATGGTTTGGAAAGCAGTGGTGTATTCTCCTTTCATGCATGTCTGTCTGTCTATCCATAATAGCTATACTGTGACCTATTTATGTACATGTGTTATATGTACAGGGACATATGTTTGTTGTGTATATATCTATTCATGTATCGTGTGTGTATAGATATATATATATATATGTACATATATACATATGTCTGTACATTCCTCATTTCATAATTTGCTTTGGTTTATGTCTGTGGATATATGTGTATATATGTGTATATATATATATATATATATATATATATATATATGTGTATATATATATATATATATATATATATATATATATATATATATATATAGGTTTACTATTAAAATGTCAAACGGCACTACATCGACTGTACTATAGTCGAACACGGAAGTTCGAAAATAGTAATGTCGATGTCAAAAAAACAATCTAGGAATGGTTTTAACATGGGTCAAGGTAGGTGTTCAGTATTATTTTGAACTACAAACATCTCCCCACGTCGACCCATGTTAAAACACAGTCCTAGATTGTTTTTTTTGTCGACATTACTATTCTCCAACTTCCGTGTTCGACTATAGTACAGTCGATGTAGTGCCGCTGACATTTCAATAGTAAACCTATATATATATATATATATATATATATATATATATATATATATATATATATATATATATATATATATATATATATATATATATATATATATATATATATATATATATATATATATATATATATATATATATATATATATATATATATATATATATATATATATATATATATATATATATATATATATATATATATATATATATATATCCATATCATACTTTTCAACTGTACATATTTTCGCTGCATGTACAGCTGTTTGCCTCTTATCTTTGGTCCGTTTTTCATAACCTTGTGTCTATCTGGCAATTTAGTGGCATATCATTAAAGACTGACATTGGTAAATAATGACAAATATTTCAGGTTATGACTTCATACCCTTCAGAGAATCCATGCTAGTGACACACCTGTTATTCTATCCACTTTCTATGTTTGTTAGGGCAATATCTGGGGATTGTCCCTATTTGTACCAGTTGTTTTCATGGCTTTGTCCGGTTTCGTACTTTACTGGTTTAACAGGTATGAGCCATGTCCATAGAACGTGGAGAAAACAGCATTCATTTGCTATGCTGTGAGTGGATTACACACGCGCAGGCGCACTTGCATATCCTTATTGTGGGTTACATATGTTTCATAGATATTTGTGCTTACGTGAAATTTCATAATTCTGACCGTAACAGTTACATATCTGTATTCTGGTTTACGGACTGCTGCGAAACACATGTTCACCTTTACATATTTAAATGTTCTATAGCACGAACGCATTCATTACACTTTCAAGTTATATGTGCAATGGTCGTAGGTCAACCGGGACTGCATTCACATTGGCCGGATGCTGGAACCACTATTCTATTGGTGTTCTCCCTCATTGATATGCATACCCATAGTACTTAGCTACATCAACATACACCTCACCGCTTCACCTACAACACAGGCATCCATTCTCCTGCTGGGAAAAATGCGGTACTACATATTACACATTCCCTATTGCCTACTGATGTGGACCCCAGCTGCATTGTTAATCATTCCGAGGATATGCAGAACACCAAGGCATATAGTCCAGGCACATACAGGTCTTTGATTGTCAGGGTGTTCATGCAGTGATCTGGGTTTAGGCTTGTCCACCTGGTGAACAGAACTTCCCTGGCCGAGTTCAAATGTCAGATGAAGCATACGGACAGGGAGTTTCTCCCTATTATGAAGTTTTACCTGTGTTTATAGACACAGGTGTTTGGGCACCTGTCAGCAGCTTATTCTGTTGGCAATACATATTATGTGTGGGGTTGTTACAGTCCATACTCCATGGTGAGGGGTGTTCCCATTCACATTTGACTATTACCTGTATACAGTCATACGGAGATTATTATTTTGGACATGAAGTGACTACAGGTATGCAGTTGTACATTACACAAATGTGAACGGTTGTTACTGTAAATATGTATGGACCATACCTCTCAACATCTTAGAACACCAAAACTGCGCAAAACCTACTCGATGGGGGGACAATTAGGGACATATTTTAACGATTGCTCTTACAAGCTTAGAACGTTGATAGAATACTAGGTTTTGCATTAGCATGACTTTTCTGAAGGATGTGGAGTCTTAAACTCAAGATATTTCTCATTATTTAGTGACATCAATCCTTAGCTATTTACTACAATGGTGCAGATTGTCGGAGGCACACAACAACAATATGAGGCAAACCTCTGGTCATTCTTAGGGTTGCCACCTTTTCAAATGCCCAAAGTGGGACATGTTCTGTAGAAATGTCAGATTTTCCAGGACAAAATATACCTACAGCCATGCGTAGTACAGAACTTAACCTTTTTTGCACAAATAATAGCTTATTCTAGTAACATTTGAATTGCTTATGCTACTTCACATAACATATAGAAGTTTCATATATAAAATAACTGTTTTATGCAACTATTAAGAAACTTAGGAAATAACTTTGTCCTAAACTCTCAGGACATTTGCTATGTCTTGATTTTTTTCACAGGACACAACTGCCTACAGAGGGACTGTCACTCGCAAAGTGGGACAGGTGGTAACCCTAGTCATTCTGTGAATATCTGGACAGTTGAGTGGTATGGTATGGACCTCTGTAATACGCTGTTGTGTTCTGGCACAGTAGTAGCTCAGTATTAAAGACTGCAGTCAGAACGTGCTGACAAACAGTTGGGTTTCAGACTTCATACCCCGGACATTAATGCCAATGTGCAAACTGTTATTCTATCATATGTCTATGTTTCTAAGAACTATCTTTACAAATTGTCCCTGTTTTTGGACCTTTGTCTCACTTGTATTCATGGCTCTGTCCAGATATCTTGCTCACACAGGTTGACAGGTATGATCGGTCATGCCTGCACACAGTCAGTGTCCCTCACACTTGATCAGGGTTGACCTGTTTATGTCAGTGTCTTCCTCACCCTCATGCCATTTGCCACTATGTAAATATGTGCATTAAATTTTCCCTCCTATTCGTGTCTGGACACGTGCATCACGGGAAGGTGTTTTATCCTGAGTAGTAGGTTATGCATGCCCACTTAGGGCTGGACAATGTCATGGACCTCCACTGCACATTCTGACTTGTGTCCAGATATCTACAGGATTGGACATCATGTCGTCATACCCATTCTACTATTTACACAGGTTGGTTATCCCATGAGGGATATCCCAAAAATTGGACAAGACCAAAACAAGTCAGATAACGAAGATATTTGTGGCTTTACGAAAACATGCAGGGGGTTTTACATGCAGGGGATACATGGTTTGCAATCCTGACACTGCCTAGGGTGACAATACCTACTACATATGCGTAGGGGTCACTGTGTGTAGCTTTGTCTGCAACAAACCAGTGGACCAAGTACGGATGGATTTGTTGGAAGTTCTGGTATGGAGGCAGGTTGTATGGTGGGGAGGGTATGCTGGGTAGGCCATTATGCATCCAGGTGTGTTGCGTTTGTTATGGCCAGTTCCATCAGGACCCATCTGTGGGTATGTGACGGTGACATATCTATACATTTGTCTCGCACATTTCCATATTCATATGTTTGTGGGATTGTGTTCTACACTATGGCCTGTCTGCTTGTCTTGTAGCTGTTTTTACATGTGGTTGTGTTTCTTTCCACTTCACCCACTGCCCCCTCATACACCTCCAGTTCACCTTTTCTGTGTACAACACAGTATCGCCTTTGAGGATTTTACCATTAACCACCCACCTTTCACACGCGAATTCATCACACCCCATAGAGCACTACTTTGGTTGTTGGCCCATGACACAGCTCAGAGTTATACATTGACTACCCTACATGTGTTGGGTACCTTTATGGTTGTGTGGACTACCCTGCCATGTTTGCTTTTCACATGCTGTACCTCACGCACATAGGTACACGCCCATACTTCACTTTCATTACTTGGTTGGTATATCCGGGTACTACCCGTTCGACTGTGTCACATACACATTCGGATTATACAGCTGACTTCCGGATTTTGCCAGCCTGTTGTACTCATTGGTAGGATGGCACCTTTTCCTATGTCCAAGCTATTCCTTACACATGTCCGACTGTTGTGGACAATGCCTCCCAACAGTCGACGGTTGTGTTTCACTTTTTCAATTGGCCACAGTGTGACATTTGCGGTGAACACAGCATATTTTACAGGCCAACACATACCCATGGTCAGTTCGGCAGATAGAACTTACAATTCTTGCCTATATCTAAGCTTATTCTTGTAGCATTTTGGTGTCTTATTCTGTTTCTTATGACATTTATGTAATATACGTTCAGTGAAATATGTTTAATGCAACTATTACATGATGTCTACAGAATAATTATGTCCTATATTCTCTGGACATTTGCCATTTTTACATGTTTGTGTCAGGACACATCTGCCCACAGAGGGACTATCGCTCGCAAAGTGGGACAGGTGGTAATCTTAGTCGACGGTACGGATCATACTGTTCCTTTTGGCCTACATGTGTCCGTATTGTTATAGCTGTTTATATGCTCCTTCTGGTTCAATTACATGCGTATGCTATTTTCTATCACATTTGGTATGTGAAATACAGACATACCTTTTGTATGTGACTATTACATGCCTTGTGGGATATGATTCAGACATACGGTCACTACATATATCTACATTTCTCCTCATGTATTTTGTTATGGACACATCTGCACAGCTATGTTCCCTCCCTCACATTATGGGTCAGCTGGTGACCCTCTCCATTGGGCTGGATGTACCTACTGTCAGCGCGCTAACATATGATATGTTTCACTTCCACATGGTATAGCTATCAACACTATGTTGGACTACGGGCACACGGTTTTCATGTCATTTGTTCAAGGGTAGGGACCCGTTATTCCCTACCGTGCATTTGTGTTTGATTCTTCATTTTCTGTTTGCCGGGACTATCTTGCATGCTTTGCATACGTTTCAGTATCCACGGACACTGATAGGTGTGATTACTGTTGCAGGCGGAATATAATATTCAGCAGTTTAAGTTGCTCATCAACAGCCGACATTGACACACCTCCATGCGCAACTTCATTACGCCTCATGCACTCGTGCACATTTCCTATGCACGTGGCTGTGGCGGCTGCACGCCTTCATTAATATGCATATGGCACGACTACTCCATATATACGCCGCACGGACGGCGCAAGCCTTATGCCGAGCTTCATGAATCCTGGGGATAGTATTTACATGTTTGAACTTTTTGTCTTTGAAATGCTGATTTCTGTAGGATTTATTTTTGCAAGTTACAGTGTTTCCTGGTGTTCTGTCTTTACAAGAGTAGTTATGAGTTTGTGCCAGATTATTGAAGCCGTAAACACTATCCCCAAAGTAACCATCCAGTTGTACCTTAAATATTGTCAAAGATGTGAACTACCTAATCTCAAGTTCATAGGTTCATAGGTAGATACTAGGCTATTAGCCCTAGGGCCTATATAAGCCTAGCCAAAAAGGTACCCTGGCTTTCGGCAGCCAAGAAAATTATTTTCCTGGGCCCCTGTCGAGCAGAGCCACAGAAGTGATCCCTGGGGTGAATTTCCTATTTCCCATCCAATCATCAAGATTTTTCTTGAAGAGTGCTAATGAGGAGCTCTGTTTGACATAGATAGGTAGTCTGTTCCAGAGTATGGGAAGTCTCTGGGACAGGAATCTATCCCTCCAGCATGTTCTGTTGATTGTGGTGACAAGATTTAGTTCCCTAGAGCGTGTAGCTTGAAGGGATTGGGATTTCTTTAAGTGGATCATGTCTGACAGCTCTGGGTTTGACAGAGCTTTGTATGTTAGGCAGAGATCGCCTCTGAGTAGACGATATGCGACGGAGTAAAACTGGAGTTTTTTTAGACGATCTGCATAGGGCAGCTGTTTGAGGCCAGTAATCCTCTTTGTGAGATATTTCTGTGGCCTTTCCAGTTGTTTTAGATGTCTTGTGAGGTACATACCAAAAGGGGCGTTGTACTCTATAATGGGTCTAATGAGTGATGAGTAGAGGGGAACAATTACCTCTTTTTTTTCTGGATGAGAAACCTTTTGTGATGAGGTGAGCCACGTAGAAGGATTTTCTGAACACTGTGGCAATGTGATTATCAAAGGAGAGATTACTGTCCACCTGTGTCCCAAGGTCTCTTATCACACTTTCGGCATTAAGTAGACTACCACTTATGTGATAGTTCATGGGTACAGAGTTTTTACCAAAGTGGATGACAATACACTTTTTGGCACTGAGCTTCAGGCCATGGTTTTGACACCAGGCATCTGTCTCACTGAGGCCCTTTTGTAGTATGTCCACATCATTAGGAGTTTTGATTATGGCTCTTAGTTTGCAGTCATCTGCAAACTTTGTTAGCCAAAGACCTTCTGTGTTAGCCTGTACTTCAGAGAAGTAGATACCAAACAGGAGAGGACCCAGGACTGAACCCTGTGGTACTCCACTTGTCGCTGGTCTGAAGTCGGATTTGGAGTCTGCTACTTTCACAGTGTGGGTTCTGTCCATGAGCCAGTTGGCAACCCATCTTGTGACATAAGGATTTATACCTAGTTTAGTATGCTTATCTATAATTCAAGAGTGGGGGATGGTGTCGAAAGCCTTGGTGAGATCTAGATAAGCGGTGTGAACCACCTTATCTATGGCTTTGGTGACTGCTTCAAAGAAGTCAATCAGGTTTAGGAGACATGATCTGCCTTTTACAAACCCGAACTGGGTAGGGTCCAGAGTTTGGAGATTACCAATGTCTTTGTTTATGAGTTCCATGATGATACGTTCCATGGCCTTGCAGACCAGGCTTGTCAAGCTAATGGGGCAGTAGTTCCCGGGGTCCATCGTGGCTTCCCCTTTGTGGAGTGGGGTAACCGTTGCGGTGCACCATTCAGTGGGCACAAAGCCTGAGGTGAGGCTATGATTGAACATGGTACTTAGGTAGGGTGCCAGTTCATTCTGTAGTTTGTGTAGAACGCAGCCTGGGATATTGTCAGGTCCCATGGATGTTGTGTTCTTGGGTTTGGAGAGTGTGTTTTTTACCTGTGCAGCCATGATTACAGGAAATTTGCATTCTTCCAGTATAGAGATGGCCCTCTAGGGGGTGAAAGGGGGGTAAAGTTAGCACTGAACCTATCTGCCAGGATGTTGGCAATATCAGTTGGTTCTGTATATTTAGTGCCATTGTGCTGTAACTCAGAGCAGATCTGAGTGTTGCCATTGAGATTCTTGACATAGCTATAGAATGCTTTGTGGTTGTCTTTAGAGTCAGTGGCAATTTTGTTTTCATAACTATCTTTGGAGGATATTATGAGGGAGCTCAGCATTTTATTGAGGTTGACCAGGGAGTTCCTCCAGTCATGGGATTTTACTCTTTTTTGCAACAGTTTCTTTCTTCTGTTGTAGAGTTTGTTTATGGAAGAGGACCACCAGATTGGCTTCCTTTTTTTGGAGGATAGCATCTTGGTTCTATTAGGGATAGTATGATCCATGCACTCGTGTAAGTGCTTATAAAGTGCATTTGTTTAGGATTCAGCAGTTGTACCTCTATTGTCCGTCTGCATGGGTGTCATGAAGTTTGCCACTTCTGTCTTAAGAAGTGTGAAGTTGGCTTTGGAGAAGTGTTTTATGGTAGTTTCCCTAATTGGAGGTGGGGGTGGGATGTGGATGTCTAGGGTGATTTGCTTGTGGTCGGATCTGACCAACAAGGAATTGACCTCTGGTGTGGAACACCGGTTGCCCATGTTGGTAATGACCAGGTCTAGGATATTGCTGCCCCTGGTGGGGGTGTGAATATCTTGATCCAAGGCATTGAAATTTATGAATTCCAGAAAACGTTGAGCAAAAGAGTTGGTACATGAGTAGTTTTCCCAGTTAATTGTGGGGTAGTTGAAATCGCCCATTATTAGGGTGTTGGGTTGTATCCTAATACTTTCCAGTGTATCAAGAAATGAGGAGTAGGAATCCTGGGATATGTTGGGGGGTCTGTAGCAAGCTACAGTTTGGATTGCGGTCTTGCCCAGAGTTAGTTGCACTTGGATAATCTCAGATGCATTATGCTGTGCAACTAGCCTGGAGGTGTGGATATCCTTAATAAATATGGACATGCCTTCACCTTTATTACTTTGTTCTGGGTTAGGTGGCCGAAAGGTGTGGTATGAATTATAGCCTGGTAATGCAGTGGTGCTCTCTGGAGCTTTGAACCAAGTCTCTGTCACTGTACAGATGTCGATGTTCTCCATTTTAAGGAGTGTCTTGAGTGTGTGCATTTTGAGGTTTAGACTTCTAGCATGTGTGAAGTGGAAGTGAATTTCATATTGTACCCATTTTATATCACATTTTTCATTATTTTTGATTTAGCAATGGTAGATCAACAAATAATTTAATATTCCTTGTGCCTCTTGTCTATAATTAAAAGTTAAACCCATTGTAGTTACCAATGTTTTGTCTTCAAGGCAGTCACACACCAAAATAGTTTCCTCTGAGCATCGTGTTCTGAACAGAGAATAATTGTGTGGCTTTTAGTCTTTCCATGTATGAAAGATGGCACAATTTAGATAACTGCCTAATATATTTTTTAATTTAATACCTTTAAACTTCTTAGGAGAGGTTGAGTTGTTTCTTGTTTAATGGTATATGGGTATTTTTGTTATGGTTGTCAAATGAAAAACTTTACATTTTTTACTATTGAAAACTACTCAGCTGTTATCAGATTAACTAAATAGGAAATCCCTCAATTAATGCATATAAAGTAGTTAAGTATTAGCATATATGGTGTTATACTCTTGAATACTCACATGTCAGGGGGTACAGACCTGCTCCCTGAAAAGCAGACAGAACATTCACTATTCCATGAATTCAGTAGTAGCCTTTTATAATTTATTCCTCGGCCTTATAATCAAAAATATATACAGAGATGCCTGTTTTGTATTTACTGCCTCATGTTTCAGCACCCCAATCCAAATCACATTTAAAGGAGTCCATATATTTCCTAGCATATTGCCCCAACACAGTTTAGGCAGATTTTACTCAATTATAGCTTATATCTCTACAACAATAAAAAGGTTCCTTTGGTGTTTTATCATACATTTGGCAGACATTGTAAAAGGATGTCTTATAAGACTGTTTTTGACAGTTACAGGCTTCTATTATTACTACCCGTACAAGACATAAATGTAGTTACTTGAGTACAGAGAGCTTCTCTGGCTGCACTTTTGTCCAGAAAGTATAGAGCACATGAGGCATTATAAAATATCCAAAACCCAATCACTCAGCACTTATGTTCTAATTTACAACAGTAGTGAAAGTGAAGGATATAACATATTATGTACTTTTATCAAACAACTTGAAGTTATATAGTAAAATGTTTCAGTATATTGCCATGATTAGCAAGCTGGATGCAGTCTCTTTCTTCTACTATTGCACAGCAATCAGGTCATTTGTCTGATCAGAGTACAATTCATGTGACAAAGCACTTTGTAAGCAAACATATTTTAACACAGAGTTCAACCCAGATAAAATGATGTCTCTCCATCCAATGCTATTGAGCTGCATTACACTCTTACAGTTACACAATGGATTGCTGTCACAATCCGCATTGTTTGCTAAACAAGTACAGGAAGGACCTAGATTGCCAGGCCTTCATTTCTGTATCAGTTAGATATTTCATGCACATTTACAGACAATATAGAATCCCTGGTCCACTTAATGCATATGTTTGGGCTGTGGCGGGAAACAAGAGTATCAAGAGAAAATCCACACAGAAACAGAGAAGACATGCAGACTACACAAATAAGGTACCTAATCTGAGAAATGAACCAGGGAAACTCTTGTTTTGAGATGACAGTGCTACTCACTGTGCCACTGTGCCATCAGTCCATCTACATGAGGAATGAAAACTTTAAAACATATGCACAGCTGATACAGCTGTTAAATGCCCACCACAAACACATTACATCCTAGAAAGCTGCTGCAACCACATGGTTCTAAGGAAGAACCAATTAATAAAAAAGGTCTGATCAGCTACACACTTTTTTTTAATATCCAGGTAAGATTATTAATATAAATTATTTGCCCATTTGCACTTTATGATCTAGATTTTATACTGCTAAGAATGCAACCCACACAGCCACACAAACAGATATACTTTCCCAATACACACACACACACACACACACACACACACACACACACACACACACACACACACACACACACATATATATATATATATATATATATATATATATATATATATCTATATGTATATATACACACATATATATATGTGTGTGCGTGTGTGTGTGTCTCCTTCAAATAGTCGAACTTTAAAAAGCTCGACTACTTTCATATGGCCGAGACCATATGATTGAACTTTTAAAAGTGTGAACGGTCTGAATGGGTATCTCCATAGAGCGTGGAACGGGAAGATTTCCCTTTCCTGCAATATAGTGCGATCTCGGAGTTGGTATATTTAAATAGTGGGGCGTGTGAGGGTGCAGGGGGGCTTGCCCCCCTGCTAGCACTGTTTAGTTTTTTTTTTGTTTGTTTGTTTTTTTCCCATTTTCAAACAGTCAAATATTTGATCATATGGTCTCAGCCATGTGAAAGTTGAACATTTGGATGTTCGATTATGTGAAGTAGACATATGTATATATATATATATATATATATATATATATATATATATATATATATATATATATATATATATATATACACATATTTATATGATAAACACACACCCACACATATATAGGTGTGTGTGTGTGTGTGTGTGTGTGTGTGTGTGTGTGTGTGTGTGTGTGTGTGTGTGTGTGTGTGTGTGTGTGTAATGATAACATGGTTGTTGTTGTTGTGTCTTTCGGCTTTTCCCGATTAGGGGTCGCCACAGTGGAACTCCGGTCCGCTAATGATTGGCAGTAGATTTTTATGTGCCGAGTTGCCGGCCCTGACGCACAACCTTCAACGAAGGTACGCCCATTCACGCCTGTCTCCACACAGAAGATGCTCTAGCTGAGAATCGAACAGGACAACGTCTTACTGTCAGGTGACAACGCTACCGCAGCACCACCACCGCAGCTGTGGTTATCAAAATGGAGAATGCTACCACCATTTCCTTACCAGAAAGTATATACTTCCACTTACTAGTTAATTTCATGTCTTTATTTCCCCTGACACTTTTCAATGGAATTGCCCACAGAGGAGTGTGCAATGAAGGTTTCTCAAGTATAAAAGTGTTGAATTTTCAGGTCATGCTGTGCAGTTTACAGTTTTGTATGCATTTCACACAACGGAAGTTCAGGTGTCAAAATATGATGTTCTTCCAGAACAGAAAGCCATTACACTAACAAGATATGAAGAACAAAATCCAGACAGCTTTTGTCTTTTACAGCCAAGTACGCATGCAGTCAGATTATAACACCAAACCATCTCAGAGAGGAAAGACATTATTTGAAGAAGGTTTGCCATTGACCTCTCATATTAAGACTGCCAAACACATCCAAACACAGCACACAATGTTTAGTAGACATAAGGATTGATTCCTTTTTTTTTTTTTAAGCTAGTACTGGAAACACACTATTTCTAGTGCCTCACTGATACCTAAAAAAAGCATCAGATTGTTTGCTGATTATTTGTTTCTGTCATTCCATTGCCAGTAAGATTACAAACTGATCATTACAAGAATCTATTTAAGTGCATTATGCTAGGCACTTTGACAATAAGAAATAAGTTTATAGATTCATAGGTTCAGCAAATAGTTTGTAGCCTAATGACCTTCAAAGAAATTGATGACAGAACAAAGTCTTGTAATAATTATTGAATGCTGAGACCCATTACTTAGTTCAGCTGTTAGGAAACAGTGAGATTAAAAGTCCCTGAACCTTTAACAGAGCTAGAAAATGCTTTAAGGCATTAAATAAGAGATTTCATATTAATATTACATGTGATATGAACATTGTCTCTGCCCCATACTCTAAGACATTTACCTGAAGGTACAATACATAAACTTCAAGTGGCTGTGATTGTGATTAAGAACGTACCAGACACACTGTCATTGGCTGGTTGACTCAGTCTGTTCACCGAATGAGGGCTCTGAACCATAGTTTCCCCTGACCCTGGCAATCCATGACTCTATTTATATATATATATTTTTTTACAAAAGCCATATTTTTAAGTATTGTATGAACACTGTCTACTTCTGGTATCAAAGATATATGGGCTAGTGTCATGTAGCCATGAGACATGGAGGTACCAGGGTACAAGATGTTTTAGAAATGACAGAGAGGGAAGGTTAACATGAGAGTGCTGATCAGTGAAAGGAAGGAAGAGTATTAAATGCAAGGAATTCACATCCTAGAAGTGCTAGTAATGTACAAAGACTCAAAGAATTTAATGTAGTAATAAAGCCCTGACTATTCCCCTAGTAACATGAGTTAGATTAATGGCTTGAGTGCATGACATTGTCACCAGGTAAGGTTGGCATATCTATCCTTTAGTAAGGGAGCGGCACAGCAGGACACATCCTGCTGCACTGCACTGAATTATGGGTATTGTAGATATACAGTGGATATAAAAAGTGTACGCACCCCTGTTAAAATTCCAGGTTTTTTTGTGATATATAAAATGAGACCACAATAAATCATTTCAAGACGTTCTCCACCTTTAATGTGACCTATAACCTGTACAATTCAATTGAAAAACAAATCTGTTAGGGGTAAAATAAATATGTACAATAAGCTGGTTGCATAAGTGTGCACACCCTTACACTAATTCTTTGTTGAAGCACTTTCTGATTTAATTACAGTATTCAGTCTTCTTGGGTAGGAGTCTATCAGCATGGTACATCTTGACTTGGCAATATTTGCCCACTCTTCCTTGCCAACTCCAAATTTGTGAGATTGCAAGGGCATCACTTGTGCACAGCCCTCTTCAGTTCACCCCACCAATTTTCTATTGGATTTAGGTTTGAACTCTGGCTGGTCCACTCCAAAACTTTGTCTTCTGGTGAAGCCATTCTTTTGTTGATTTGGATGTATGCTGCGGGTCATTGTCGTGTTGAAAGGTGAAATCCTCTTCATCTTTCTAGCATATGCCTGAAGGTTTTGGGCCAAAAGTGACTGGTATTTGGGACTGTTCATAATTCCCTCCACCTTGACTAAAGCCCCAGTTCCAGCTTATGACAAGCAACCACAAAGCATGACACTGCCACGGCCATGCTTTACCATGGGGATGGTGTTCTTTTTTTGATGCAAAGTGTTGTTTTTGTGCCAAACATACCTTTTGTAATTGTGGCCAAAAAGTTCAACCTTGGTCTCATTAGAGCATAATGCATTTTCCCACATACTTTTGGGAGAGTTGATGTATTGTTTTGCAGACTTTTGCCAGGCTTGGATGTTTTTCTGTGTGAGAAAAGGCTTTCATCTTCCAGTCCTACCCAATAGCCCAGACATATGGAGAATACCGGAGATTTTTGTCATATGTAGTACACAACCAGTACTTGCCAGACATTCTTGCAACTCCTTCAGTGTTGCTGTAGGTCTCCTGGCTGCCTCCCTGACCAGTTTTTGTCTTGCCTTTTCATCGATTTTGGAGGGACATCCAGTTGTTTGCAACGTCACTATTGTCCCATATTTTCTCCACTTTTTGACGACTGTCTTCACTGTATTCCATGGTATAGCCAATGCTGTGGACATGTTTTTGTACCCTTCTCCTGACTGATACCTTTCAACAATGAGATCTCTTTGATGCTTTGATAAGCCCTCTGCATACCATGACTCCTGCTGCAGCGGGCAACTGAGTTCGTTCTTCTTTCGTCTTTTCCAGGTTAGGGGTCACCACAGCAGAACTCGGGTCTGCTAATGATTTGCAGTAGATTTTACAGTGCCGAGGTGCCAGCTTGACGCCCAACTTTCAACAAAGGCGCGCCCATTCACTCATGTCTTTCGAATGCCACTCGACCGTGGGGAGGACATGCAGACTCCACACACAAGGCGCTCCAGCCGAGAGTAGAACGGAATAACCTCTTGCTGTGAGGCGACAATGCTACCGCTGCACCATCGCAGCTTACAGCGGGCAACTGAGTAAATGTCAGAAAAACCCTTCTAGGACAGCTGAACATTATTTGGGGTTAATCAGTGTATCTTTCATTGATGGCAGGTGTGTACCCAAGAAGACCGAATAATGTAATTAAATCAAAAGGTGCTTCAACAAAGTATTAGTTTAGGGATGTGCACTCTTATGCAACCAGCTTATTGTACGTTTTTTATTTTCCATATTTTTCCCCTAACAGATTTGTTTGTTTTCAATTGAATTGTACAGGTTATAGGTCACATTAAAGGTGTGAATAGTTTCAAAATGATTTATTGTGGTCTCATTTTTTTATATATCACAAAAACCTGGCATTTTAACAGGGGTGTGTACACTTTTTATTTACTTCCCAAAGGTAGACTCTTGCTTCACCAATCAGCCTTTTGATGATGATCTTCATAGCAGACAAACCTACAGGAAGAAGGTATAGTAGCTTGTACTGTAGGCATTATAACCTCCCCACCCCAACTGCAGTGATATGCTCACATAACAGAATTAGGTCTGTCTCATAAAAAAATGTCTTCCCAACTGGGCAGCAAGTGAGGATGTAATATAGTGCTGTGGGTGTATGAATAATGGTCCTTTCTGGATAACTCTCACCCCAATACTGGGCTAGTATTCCTAGTGGCAGAAATATTAGTAGGCAAAACTGATTTTGAGAGTCTTATGTATTTAATGTAGTAGGCTTTATGATTTAATTTTCACGTAGAAGTAACTGATGTATGATGCTAATAGTGTAGGTTAGAAGAAGATCTCAGTAACACTGTAATTGAGAGGCAAGTACCATACAAGCACCTAGCATCAGATATTTATACACTGCAACCATCAATATGGCTTCTTGATGTGATGGTTTACACTCGTGACTGTGTACTGACAAATGCTTGCAATTTTCTGAACCCATACAGTGTGAACATAAGACATTAAAAGTTACTGTGGCCATGGAGTTCCTTATACTAATGTGGTCCTTAATATGCATAAGCTCCATGTACCAGTGCTGTAGGGCAGTATTCTATTCTGAAACTGAACAGCAGTTCTCCTCTGCGGCTTAATATACATTTGTTGCTAGTGAAGATAATGAGCTGGTTAATTATTTTGCTTTAGATTAAAGATGTGCTTATGTCTTTCTCCTGTATCTAAAGCTATTTTCATTTCATGTAGCCCATTAAAGAGTACCGGTAATTTTCTAAGACAAGTGAAAGTAACAAACCCTTGAAGTTAAGTGCAACCTAAACAGGCATGGCCTGTGTAAGGTCTGGTTTGTGCAACTCCATGATCTGGCACCTCTCAACTACATTCAGGAGAAAAAAAATGGCCCGCTTGCTACATAAATGTAGCAACCAGCTTTTTACAACTTATACCACACATGACACACTAAAGCAAGCGCTTCAGTACTGGGCTGTCAGTTGCAGTATCAGCATTCTTTTTCCTAATGGCTTTCAGAAATGATGGCTCAGAAATGAATGCTGAGCATCAAGTTGCACTCAATCCTCAGCCATGCCTCTTAACTTTTTGCTAAGGAATTTTGGACAAAGGCAACATAATGGGGGAAACAAATGTCCAAAATGAGGACTTTTTTTAAATTTCTTTAATTCACTTAAGTTATCTGATGAAGATTTGCATCAACATGCATTTTCTGAACACTGTGAAGCAGGAAACACTCACTGATGGCATTGTAAAAGTATATTTTCCTTTAGTCTTCATGGTGAAGACTTTTTTTTTTACTTTATTCCTGAAGCAGTCAAGGTTTGCAGTCAGCAGATGCCAGTAGATTGGGAGTGCAGTACTGGCATTTGTTAATGAAATGGCAGTATTTTGGCAAATGATTGTAAAGCATATGTGTTCACAGATGAAGCGCTAAAGTGCTTAGTGTGTATAATAGACTGTTTGTAGCAGGATGCTTGTTATAATTGTTGCAAGTAGCTTGCTGCAGTTTTAAGCACAAGAGCCTTTTGTCTGGTCTTCAAAGTGAGGACTTTTTCAGCTATGGTTTTGACAAGAGTAGGGCCCCCACTAGGTATGGGGCCATAGTGTGCTCAATTGATCCACTTGGCCAAAGGCTGGTCCTGAACCTACATAGTACATGCAGTACCAAATTATACAATTTTTGACACACAAGTATGTTGCTTCTGCCTTTTATTTTGTTGATGAGGTCCCTGAAAATTTTCTTTAAGCTGAAAACCCTTGTCATGCCATCATAAAAGACTGGGCTCACCATGCCTCACTAAATTTATGTATGAGCTCCTACTCTGTATAAACATTGGTCCCAAGTAATTTGGTCACAGTAACTAATGCTGATGTGATATACACAAACCAGTAAGAATGGGAAAAGGGGGTTGATTACAATGATGACTACTGTATTTCTGTGGTAAATGCACCAGAACGAGTTCTTACGTCCTTGAATGACAAGTTGTCAACTAAGTCATGTAACTGAACAATTTACATTGAAAATTAACTTATGTAATCATGTAGTATTGAAATCACTATGGAATTAGGAAGCTGATCTTTTAAACAAGTACGTAGCATTGCTAACCCAGATAGTTTTGCAGATATATGTAAACAATTGCCTAGTGCCTACTATTGCATCATTTTCTGTGCACACGTATAATGAAAAAATTAGTAAACAGTGAAACTAAAAAAAGTCAATCAACATAATATATGAAAGTCATGCAAATGGGGTGAAATTGCAATCTAGGAAGCTGGCAGCTGAGGATATCATGGGAATCTCACAGGCATCAACATCCAGGGTACTCCACCAGTTCATGGATGCCATGTCAGCACATGCCTGTGAGCACATATATTTCCACAACCACAGTGAGGCATTGACCAGCAATATGTGTCTCTTCCACCAAATAGCAGAATACCCTGAGATAGTGGGTGCTATAGACTGCATGCACATATGCATCAAAGCACCCCCCGGTGAGTGGGGTAGGGTCTACATCAACCACAAGGGCTTCCTATCCACCAACTGCCAGGGCATTATAATGAATGTGTGTGCTGGCTGCCCTGGAAGCTATTACAGCTCCCACATCTGGCATATGACGCAGCTGTACCAGAGATCTGGCAATGAGGACATCCCTTATGGCCAACTAGTGGAGGATGTTGGTTATGCACTGGAGCCGTGGCTGATGACACCCATCAGAAATGCACACACACCCGAACAAGAACTCCATAATGAGGCACATGCACAGATGAGAATCATAATAGAGTGTGTGTTTCAGATGCTCAAGTCACGGTTCCAGTGCCTGGACATATCCGGTGGAGCCTTGCAGTGCTCACCAGCTACATGCACCCATATTGTCATCGTATGTGCCATACTACACAATATGATCCTGTGGAAACAGCTGCAGCAGGAACAGCACGAAGAAGGGCCACACAGCCCCCACCATTGCCAAGGCCTGCACAGACACACAGTGACTTGGAGGAGGAACAACCTAGTAGGCAGAAGGAGGCATGCCCAGTATGCCCTGGCCATGTCAAAGAGGCAACACATAGCACATACACTAACACGGTAGGAACCAAGGGAATGATACCTCTCTTTGAGTCACACATACAGTAAAAGGAATGCCAAAGATGACACTACCTGTGCTTAACCATGTATAGGGAGTGTACTATGTGCATCCAACATAGTCAGCCCTCCAGCACCATCCCCAATACTGGCACAGCTACAAGGTAAGACACTCTCCCTATCAATTGCCGAATGGAGTAGTATTTTTTGTTACTTGTATCTATGGTATGGCTGTGAGCATGCAAGGGAATCTGGTGGCTGAATGGAATGTCAGCAGATAGTAGACACCTATAGTGGCAGCATGAAATCTGTAACAAATACCGGTGTCACCATAGTAGCCAGTACTAGACAAGGTGACAAAACTCACTACAGGAAATGTGGTGGCCCACATGTGTGTCCACAGGACATACACATGGCAATCAGGGAGGCTCACATACCCAACAACAGTCTCAGCCAGCAGGACAGGCATAGACAAACACAAACAAAGGCTGTGTTAAGGTCTCTGATTGATGGCTATGGAGAACATCCCCCCTCCAGATCTACACAGACAGACTACAACAGGTCAGGCAGTGGTATGTTAGTTCTGAAGGGTAAGAAGTCTGAAACCGAAATGTAGGTCAATCTAACCTAAGACCTGTAGTACACTGATATGCCTCTAGTCAGCATGATAGGTCAGAATACAGAAGGAAAAGGAGTACCTGAAATACCGGTACAGTCATAGCAAATGTGTACAAGTGTCAGGTGTGCCCCCCCAATCCTATGTAGAAATGTAGTAACATGTATGTGTAGGTATAATAACAGTGGAGCACAGATTACCTGAGCCGGCCAAAGTAGCAGGATAGATTGTAGCATGTGTACAATATGCAGCACTGCGTGTGTTAGGTTGGTGTGTGTTGTATACTGTGTGAGAGTGGTCAGTATGTAGGCATGGTGAGGTTTGTCCCGGTGGCCATTGGCCAGTACTGCCGATGACAGGGCCAAGTTCTCACAACTGCAGTGCCAAAAACAATGCATACCAGCAAAACACATTCCAGCAGTAAGCCATAGTAAATGTTTGGAAGTAATATCTGTCACCATCTGAAAGATAGACATGGCATGAATGTGGGCCCAGACATACAAACAGTACACAGGTGGAAGTACTATACTTGCCAGTGTTCTTGGTTTTATTTGGTTTGCTCTTGCCTTTGTTTCTTCAGTTTGTTTGTTTACTATGGCTTCTGGCAGTATAGACATCCCTGGCACACCAATAATGGATAAAAGGCAAGAAGGAACAGAAACGGAGATCGGTCATCTAACTGCTTTAATTTTGAAGTTAACTCAATGGATGGATAACTTGTATTAGCATGTTGGCCTTTCTAGTAGAACTAACTCTCTTGAACACCCTGACTCACACAGGGAAATTAGCGAGCAGCTCACAGATTTTAATAGCACTCCTCAATGCTTAGCTTCTGGCTTGCTTTCACACATCGAACCTGGACTAGGAAACAAACCTCGTCTGTGCATGTCAAAAGCAAGTGTATCTGAAAGCAGGAGCTTTCAAAATGTAGCAGCATCGAATGGGCATGCTCACAGTTTCAACAAGGACATTTCCCAACTTCAATAGTGGCTACAGAATGGAATTTCGTTCAACAATAATACCGGACAGAATGTTCCTTCTTTTGAAAGTAAGCTTAATGAGTTTGACTTCAAGTTATCATGTTGTAGGAAACTTCAACTTGAAAATACCTACTTGAGGTACTGCACTAGGCAGAAAGTGGTTACCAAAGGTCTTAGAGTTTGGCGTTTTCCTACGGGGTTGCAGCATGATTCTGCCCTTTACTGTCATTTAATCCAACTATTTGACAAATGTGGGCTCAAATTGTTAGAGCTGTTAATCAAACATAACAGTAGTGAGTTAGAAACTTTATTCAAAGAACTTTCAACCCTGGATAGAGCTATCCGTGATGACAGAAAATACAACAACATGAAGTTTGAGCATTACAAAATTTATACCAGCATAGATCAACATATTACTAAGCTGAAGGTTGGTAAATTAAGCAAATTGGATAGCGATGTTAATGACTATGCTAATGGCATTGTCTACCCAAAACCTCCTGGTTCTTATAAAAGGTTTAAGGGCCCTGGTGTGGAGGGTAGGAATCAGCCATCACTTCTTCCTGACTTACTGGACACTAATGATCCCAGATTTGAGTGACCGGATGATGTAGTTTTAAGCTATGACAGGGAATATCCAGAACTCAGGAGAAGTGAAAGAATTAAAAATAAAAATTACTACAACAACAGGCAACTACCCCAGGTGGGGTTTCAACCTCAAGGTTTTCAATGGGCCAGGCCAAAGAACAAAAACTGGAAGACATAGACATTCTGGTAGACCTTATTGGTGCCAATGACAATGGTGCTCACTATTTTTCTCATAGCCCTTTAGAAGCAAGTGTGGATTTGAAGAAGGAATAAACACACATGCAGTGTTTTTTAACCAGCAGAAAGACTTTGCAGTTTATAATTATTCCACTGTATGCATTGATGAGAACATAGCTGATTTACTTTTGAAGGGAATGAGTTTTGTACCCACCAGAAAGTTTAGTGTTATAGATACTATGATAGATCTTAAAATTTACTTAAGGAAGTTGAATTTGAATTTACTGCATAATACCACCCCACAGCTTGATGTAAGTACTTGTAGCATTTTCAAAATCAGTTCTACCTATAATACCCCCTTGCACCCTAAGCTTGCAACGTATGAAAAACTATGCAAACTTGACATATACAATTTTAATAAGAGAAAAAATAGACCAGCCCATAATTCTGGGAATATGAGCCAAAGGGAACGTGACAGTTTATCAGTGCTGCAAGAACATGATGTAAGGGTTATGAAACCTGATAAAGGGGGAGGGGTGGTAAATATGGATTCTTCCACATACATTACTAAGATGTTGACCATTTTAGAAACCTCAAACTACACAGAGGTTTCCCTTAACGAGTTAAGCACTGCATATAGGATAATATATGGCCAATTGACAGATATATTCCTGGAGAGAAGGACTGACCTTCCCTTATACAACTATTTGAACATTATTAGTCCAAGTGTCCCAGTGTTTTTTGACATCCCTAAGATCCACAAGGATCTATGATCCCCCAATGAGACCCTTAGTGGATGGAAGGGATTCCGTTACCATGGCTTGTGCCCAATTTTTAGATCATGAGCTTAAGAAAATATTACAAAAAGAAAAACAAATTTGCAAGGACTCCTGGACCTTTTTAGAACAGGTTAATAAAATTGATTGCAATGTAAATGATATATTGGTCACAATAGATGTGAAGGACTTGTATAGTGTCATCCCCCAAAGTATGGGCCTTGATTGGGTTGGTGATTTGTTGTTACAACACAAAGTAAATCAGGAGTGGATTAATTTAATTTTAGAGTTGTTAGAAATTGTTTTAACAAATTGTTTTTCTTTCAATGACAGATACTTTTTGCAAACTACAGGAGTGGCCATGGGTTCAGCTTGTGGAGGGGCATTTGCAAACATGGTCATGGCTCATTGGGAGAGGAACTTTGTATTTCAGTCCCATCATTACTCTTATGTTAAATTGTACTATAGGTACCAAGACATTAGTTTAATTTGGAAGGGGTCAGCATCTGAACTTGATAAGTTTTTGTGATATCTTAACACCACAACCATGTTTCTGCAGTTCATTTGGGTTATCAAGCTAGACCATATGGACAACCTTGACATCCATTTGTATAAAGACACACACAATGGAAGGTATGGCATTAAAATCCACAGAAAAGAAACTTACTCAAATTTTT
Source organism: Protopterus annectens (assembly GCF_019279795.1). NCBI lineage: Eukaryota > Metazoa > Chordata > Ceratodontiformes > Protopteridae > Protopterus > Protopterus annectens. The sequence goes on from NC_056727.1 coordinate 1,016,464,310, forward strand.
TTCTGCATTAAATCAGTTCCCACCCTAAACACCAAAACAGGTCAGTGGTTAAAGGGCAATTAGTCCGAGCTGCCCGCATGATCTCTGAGGATGAGGATTTCATCTTAGAGTGTAATCTTAAATCTATGTTTTCAGGAAGGGCTTATCAATGAGCTTACCAATGAAGTCATAGAAAAAAGAAGAGCAGGTTTCTTTAAGCCCATAGTAGGTGTTTACATACCAGATGACAATTCACCCCAAGTAGTAATGGGAAGACTGGACAGAAATAAGACCCTATTCCTTAAATCTATGATACTTACATTTAACTCTGACTCACACAGCCTTATGTCAATCTTTCGCAAAAATTGGGATATATTGATGGAAGATTTGGACATCAGGACCCACTTAGGGGACCGGCCAGTAGTAACCTACAGGAGGGGCTCCAATTTGAAAGACCTCCTAAGAAAAGGTTTCACCCATTCCACAACGGGTCATCTGGGCATGTTCAAATGTGGGTCTTACAACTGGTGCCACAAAGTTAAAGCAGAATAAGTTCATAACAAACAACATGGATTTTCTTGTAAAAGGGAAATACAATTGTGCTTTCAAGGCAATGATCTACGTGGCCACATGTGAGCAGTGCCCGGTATTTTATATCAGCAAAACAGAAAGGAAATTTAATGCTAGGGTTTCTGGGCATGATTATGCCATAAGGAAAAACAACATGAATAATGCACTAGCAAGGCACATCCATGACAACACCAGCCATAATTTCAAGTTTATGGCTATAGACCAGGTAGATATCAGTGATAAGAAACCTTGGGGGGTTCAGTTAGAGTTAAAAGAACTTAGGTGGCAAACTCTATTACATGCATACAAATGGCCTGGTATTAATGACAGGATGTCCATTACTCCTGTTTTAAAGTTAAAGGCCCTTGGGAGAAATAAAATAACACAAAGTACATTATTTGGCACTAGCATTTTACTTTGTACTGATTTTCACAATTGTCATTTTTTAAATATGAGTTTTAAAACATCAATACAAGGTTTTCATTAACTTGTTCTAGTTTTTACTTAAGTTAAAATGATTCATATTTGTGTGTATTTATTCATAAATGTGGTTTTTAAAACATTAACATTGTTTTTTACACTCTTTTATACTGTTTTTAGATAACACAGTATATGTTGAAACATAGCAACCAAAGGGTTAATTAAATATAACTTCTTAGTTAGTAATAATTCAGCTAATTTTCCCTGTGCCCAATCAGAGTGATTTCTAACATATTTAAATGGTTGTTTTGCATTTTAATCCTTGTCTGATTAAGTTAACACTGTCTTAATGAAAGTGCTTACGGATTTACTGTTTTATTGTTTTTATTAACTTTAATTTTTTTGGTTTTGCATTATATTCGTGTCTGGTGCTTTTTGGAACTATACTTGCCAGCATTCTTGGTTTTATTTGGCTCGTTCTTGCCTTTGTTTCTACAGGTGGAAGTACCCCAGACAGACAGTGTATAATATGTTACTATCAAATGGACACACCTTTGGAATTGTACATACAGGTTAGCAGCACATTAGTTGGGCTTTTAGTATGGAATACCAATGCCGTCTGGCCAAACACTGGCAGACCACAAAGGTCACAGGTATGAGGTATTGAGAAACTGCTGATGTCCCTGCACAAGCCAGCATAAGTGGAATGCCCCATGCATATCTGTGAGTCAGATGCAAGTAGTGTCCATAGCACACATGCACCCAGCTCACCCCACCATCACCCACAGGTACCTCTCAGGTCTTATCACTGCTGTTGGGAATGAGTATAATATGACCCCCACCTCTGTATGGCAATAGCCAAAGAATGCAGCATGCAGACCAGGTGTCCCATGCAGGTGTGTCCCTAGCTGTAAGTAGCACCCTGCCAGCATCCACATCACTGGATCAATAATGACAAAAGTATTGGCACTGACACCTTGCACACCTACCCTGTCACCCCAATATAGCGTCTTGCAGTCTGGGACTGTAGGAGTGATGCATTGCAACAGCCTGCTAAAGCTGGCTTGCATCACTACCAAATGGCTACAGTCCTCTGCCAAAGGCCTGTGTCTCACCCGTACTGCCAATGTATGTTATGTCATGGGCTCCCAAATAACAACATAACACAGTCCACAGAACCCAAATGCAAGGCCATGTGGACAGTAGTAACATGTCCACCATGAACTACTACATGAACTGTGGACGAACACCAAATTACTGCTGGGATGGAGTGATAACTATAGGGAACTTTTCAGATAGTATTTGCATAATGTTTGGAAGAGGATAGAATGGCATGGAGTGTGTGAAGTCTGAAACTCAGCTGTGTGCATATACTATCCCTGCCTGCAAACACAGGAATGGGTGGCTACAAACCTGCTCATTCATAAACCACAATGTGAAGGGGTAATGTCCAGAATTATGACCCCTGCCTCTGGGTAACCTGTGTGAATCTGTACTGCTGTGAGGTATGGCCACAGCAGAATATGGCCATACTGTCATGTCGATGGATGTACAAGCATGGGATCCTCAGCCACCACTGTACCAAGGTGCTGAACTATTTACACAGACACTGCAGACCACAATACTGGACACAGCTGCATGCACCCTGTGTTCCTCAGGACATTACTGCAAGCAAATATGTATACCTGACAGTACTTGATGACATAAAACATCACAGTATAAACCAGTACATATGTCTAAATATCTCTGCTAACACCAAGACCATGTAGCAGATGCAGCACAGACACAATTGCCTACAGTAACCCACTATCCTTTGCCCATTTTGACCCCATATTGTCAATGAATCTAAAGATATCCTGCAGAAACAGGTTGCTAGCTATAAGTGTAGAACACAAAAGCCTGCACTGGAGTACAACTTACCTGGAATGAATTCACACATTCAGTACAGAAGGTCATACTGGGCATGCTCCCACACTTACAGAAATGAATCCCATGTCTGGCAACAACAGTGGACTATACATATCTGACAGTCACACGTTTGTGCATACACTCCTTATTACACTCCAGTCATGCTTTGCACACACACTGGATAGGAATACACACATATATCCAAGGACAACACACTATAATAGGCCAACATTACAAATATATAGATGTGTGGAAGAGAGTGACAGACAGTGAAAAAGAGCCTCCCATCATGAGGCCTGTCCCACCCAGCACACATCCAATTGGCTAAAACCACATGATATGCAAATGTCAATCACTGTAGACATTTGCCTCTGGTATCCTTCAGCACTATAGTGTCTGTGGTTCTTGTGATAACTGTGTAACATGACTGTACAAGTCAGTAGTCATCTAGCAGTTGTATACATGTACCTGTGAAATATAAACCTGTGTGTGCCTGAGTGTTGTGTGCCTGCTTCCAGATGAGCGGGTTATGGTCCATGCACACACACTGCAATCCCTATTGCCCTACTATGGCAAGCCTGCTGATGTTTTCACCTTGAAATATACCTTTGGGGAAGGAGTACCTCTATAAGCTCTGGGGTGCGTGCTATAGCTGTGTAATGCTGTAGTATGATGTACTAATTAGGTAGGAGTTCTAATCCCAGACATGGCAACTGTGTGTGTGTTTGTGCGTGTGTGTGTGTGTGTGTGTGTGTGTGTGTGTGTGTGTGTGTGTGTGTGTGTGTGTGTGTGTGTGTGTGTGTGCATGTGTGTTTTTGTCTGTGTAGGGGTCAGTGCTTTTGAGGTCATTCACACTCACTACAATTTCAAATGACCTACTTTGGCAGGGCTGCTGATGTCATTCACTTCGAAATACACCTTTGGGGAAGTAGTAGCCTAGGAATCTCCATGGTGCATCCTATAACTGTGTAACACTGTAGTGTGATGTACTGGTTAGTTAGGAGTTCTAATCCCAGATATGGCAACTGTGTGTGTGTTTGTCTGTGTAGGGATCAATGCTTTTGAGGCAATTCACACTCACTACAATTTCAAATGCCCTACTTTGGCATGGCTGCTGATGTCATTCACTTTGAAATAAACCTTTGGGGAAAGAGTAGCCCAGTAATCTCTGTGGCACATCCTATAACTGTGTAATGCTGTAGTGTGATGTACTAGTTAGGTATGAGTTGTATTCCCAGACATGGCAACTGTATAACTTTGTTTGTGTTTGTCTGTGTGGGGATTAATACTTTTGAGGCCATTCACCCTCACTACAATTTCAAATGCTCTACTTTGGCAGGGCTGTTGATGTCATTCACTTTGAAATAAATCTTTGGAGAAGGAGTAGTCCAGTAATCTCCGTGTAGTGTGATGTACTAGTTAGGTAGGAGTTTTATTCCCAGATATGGCATCTGTAGAACTTTAGGTGTGTGTGTGTGTGTGTGTGTGTGTGTGTGTGTGTGTGTGTGTGTGTGTGTGTGTGTGTGTGTGTGTGTGTGTGTGTGTGTGTGTTTGGTTGTGTGTGTGTAGGGATCAATGTTTTTGTGGCCATTCACAGTCACTAGGCACTCCTAAACATGGATAACATGGATATATGTGCAATAACAGAGACCTGATCCAAGGCTATAACTGTGTAATGCTGTATTGTTATGTACTAGTTAAGTAGGAGTTCTAATCACAGGTATAGCAACTGTGTGTGTGTGTGTGTGTGTGTGTGTGTGTGTGTGTGTGTGTGTGTGTGTGTGTGTGTGTGTGTGTGTATGTGTGTGTACGCTTTTGTCTGTGTAGAGATCAATCCTTTTGAGGCCATTCATACTCACTGCAATATCAAATGCCTTACTTTGGCAGGGCTGCTGATGTCATTCACTTTGAAATACACCCTTGGGGAAGATGTAGCCCATTAATCTCCATGGCGCATCCTATAACTGTGTAATGCTGTAGTGTGATGTACTAGTTAGGTAAGAGTTGTATTCAAAGACATGGCAACTGTATAAATTTGTGTGTGTTTGTCTGTGTAGGGATTAATGCTTTTGAGGCCATTTACACTCACTACAATTTCAAATGTCCTACTTTGGCAGGGCTGCTGATGTCATTCACTTTGAAATAAACATTTTCGGAAGGAGTAGTCCAATAATCTCCATGTAGTGTGATGTACTAGTTAGGTAGGAGTTCTATTCCCAGACATGGCAACTGTAGAACTTGTGTGTGTGTGTGTGTGTGTGTGTGTGTGTGTGTGTGTGTGTGTGTGTGTGTGTGTGTGTGTGTGTGTGTGTGTGTGTGTGTGTGTGTGTGTGTGTGTGTATGTGTGTTTGTGTGTTTGTGTGTAGGGATCAATGTTTTTGTGGCCATTCACAGTTATTAGGCACTCCTAAACATGGAGAACATCGATAACTGTGCAGTAACAGAGACCTGATCCAAGGTTCCAGAGAGCACCCCTGCAGTACCAGGTACAGCTCTCACCACACCTGGCGGCCACCAAACCAGGACCAAAACAATAAAGGTGGAGGAGTGTCCATATTCACCAATGATATTCACACCACCAGGCTGCTTGCCCAACAGAATGCATCTGAAATAACCCCAGTGCAACTAACACTAGGTCAGATTGCAATCCAAATTGTACAGTTTGCTACAGATGCCTCACCATACCCCAAGATTCCCACTACACATTTTGAAACATACTGGGAAATATTATGATGCAATCAAACACCCTAATACTGGGTAACTTACACTACCCTGCCATTAACTGGGAAAAATACTTGTGTACCAACACGTGTGCCCATTGGGTCTTGGAAGTCATAATTCCTAATGCCCTGGATCAAGTAACACATAGTCCCACCAGGGGCTCAAATATTCTAGACCTGGTCATTACGAACATGGGAAATCAATGCTCCACACCTATTGTCACCCCATCGGTGGTCAGGTCTGCCCATAAGCTAATCAACCTTAACCTCCACATCCATCCCCCACAACCCAGTAAGGAAACCTCCATAACACACATCTCCAAAGCCAGTGTCATGCTACACATGTCAGATGTGACTAACATCATGACACCCATGCAGATGGGAACTGAAAGGATGACTGCTGAATCTTACATGAAGGCACTGTACAAGCACATCCACTCCTGCATGAATCATGCCAACCAATATAGAACCAAGATGTTCCCCACCAAGAAAAGGAAGCCAATGTGGTGGCTCCCTGCCATAAACATACTGCACAACAAAAGGAAGAAACTGTTGCAGAAACGAGGGAATTCCCAGGATGCAAAATACTCCCTTACCAGCCACAGTAAGAAGCTGAGATCCCTCATAACATCCACCAAAGCTAGTTATGAACATAATATAACCAAAGATGCCAAAGACAACTGCAAGCCATTCCATAGCTATGTCAGAAATCTAAATGGCAATGCTCAGATCTGCTTTGAGCTACAACAGGATGATATTAAATATACTGCTCCCAAGGATCTTGCCGATATCCTGACAGATCGATTCAGTGCCGACTGCACCCCCCTCCCATCCCCAAAAGGGCCCATCACAACACTGAAAGATAGCCAGATCCCGGTAATAATGGCCACACAGGTAATAACCACACTCTCCAGAGCTAAGACAACAGCAGCCATGGGATCAGTTAACATCCTGGGCTGTGTACTATATGAACTACAAAATGAATTGTCACCTCACCTATGTGCCATGTCTAATCATAGCCACACCTCAGGCTTCATGCCCACTGTGTGGTGCACAGCTACAGTTATCCCAGTCCACAAGGGGGGATCCACTTTGGATCTTGGAAACTACAGCCCCAGCAGCATGACAAGCCTGATCTGCAAGGCCATGGAATGTATTATCATGGAAATTAAAACAAAGGCATTGGCAACCTGCAAACACTGGACCCCAACCAGGTTGGGTTTGTGAAAGGCTGATCATGTCACCTCAACATGATTGACAACCTTGAATCAGTCTCCAGAGCTATGGACAAGGGTACGATGGTTCACACAGCCTATCCGGACCTTGCCAAGGCCTTCAACACTATCCTCTAGTCTGAATCATAGATAAATGTACCAAGCTGGCCATGAATCCCTATGTCACTGAATGGGCTGCCAACTGCTGTACTGACAGAACTCACAATGTAAATGTAGGTGACACCAACTCCAGCCCCAGACAAGTGACAATTGGAGTATCTCAAGGTTCAGTCCTGGGACTGCCTTTATTTGGCATCTACTTCTCTGAAGTACAGTCCAACACTAAGGGACTGGCAAACAAAGGTTGGATGTGACTGCACACTGGGAGCTAATATTGAATCCCCACATGATGTGGATATTCTACAGAAGGGCCTTATAGAAAGAGATGCTTGGTGCCTGAGCCATGGCTTCAAGATCAATGCCAGTAAATGTATAGTTATCCCCTTTGGGAAGGGACATGTACCTGTGAAGTACCACATAGGTGGCAGTACACTAAACAGCTAAAGTGTGATAAGAGACTTAGAGACACAGGTAGACAGTGGTCTCAACTTTGATAACCACTTCGCCACAACAGCTAGGAAAACACCTCATCACTAAGGGCTTTACATCCAGGAAAAAGCAGGCCATTGTCTCACTGTAGCCATCTCTCAGTAGAACCAGTACAGACTACAATGGCCCATCAAGTATGTACTTCACAAGACATCTGCAACAACTAGAAAGGCTGCAGATATATCTCACCAAAAGAATCACAAGCCTAAACCAGATGCCCTACGCTGTCCATCTGAAAATCATCCAGCTATTCTCTGTCACATATTGTGTGCACAGAGACAATCTCTGCTTAACATACAATGCCATGTCAAACACAGAGCTGTTGGACATGCTACACTTAAATAATTCCAAACCCTCACAGCCACATGCTCCAGGGATCCAGACATTGTCATCACAATGCTGGAGGGATATGTTCCTGACCCAGAGACTCCCAAGACTCTGGAATAGACTGCCCATACATGTCAAGCAGAGTGCCTCTTTAGCCCTCTTCAAAAGGAACCTGTACGATTGGATGGGAAATTGGAAATTGACCCCAGGGATCATGTCAGTTACCCTACTAGACAGAGGTCCAGGGAAGTACATATTGTGGGAAGACATAGCCAGGGAATTGTCATGGCTAGGCATGTATAGGTCCTCTATGAACCTATGAACCTATGTCCTACACTTTCCATTGCCCAACCTTGACAAGGCTGCTAATGTCATTCACTTTGAAATACACTTTTGGGGAAGGAGTAGCCCCATAGGATCCATGGTGCATGCTATAACTGCTTAATGCTGTAGTGTAGTGTGATGTACTAGCTATATAGGAATTCTAATCCCAGACATGGCAACTGTAAAACTTTGTGTGTTTGCTTGTCTGTTTAGGGATCAATGCTAAGCCTGCTAATGTCATTCACTTTGAAATACACCTTTGGGGAAGGAGTAGCCCAGTAAACTTTGTAGCATGTGCTATAAGTGGATAATGCTGTAGTGTGATGTACTAGTTAGGTTGGTGTTCTAATCCCAGACATGGCAACTGTGAGACTTGGTGTGTGTGTGTGTGTGTGTGTGTGTGTGTGTGTGTGTGTGTGTGTGTGTGTGTGTGTGTGTGTGTGTGTGCGGGGGTGTGTGGGGTGTGTTTTTCATACATATCCTGTGTGGTGGGAGCTGTGAGTGTAAGATAACAGGACTCATTGTGGAGCGGGTTTTGCAAATTTCTTATATGGTGGACCTATTATATGTCACAATGTCCACCTGACAAGGATAACAGATGTCAAACAGCAGAGAGGCCGGGGTAGACAATCCATACCCCTACATGTGACATCATGGCTTGGGGAACAATATAGGCAACCCTTGTATTACCCAGAGAACACTCTCCACCCATATCTCATACACAAGCACACTCGGCTAGGCAACAAACACTGTGTTGGTAGTTGGTAGTTCCCTGAATATTGCCCACAGATAGTAACCATGGTGTGATTGCAGTGGACTACAGAGGACATGGCACCCTGTCCCATCACTACAATAGGCAAATCATTACATACAGTACTCCTTCACTATGTTCACCACTGGATGCCTGCAACAGCTGTAGAGCCAGCAAATGTAACCCACAAAGGACATACCATGTCTGATACACATGCCCTGTATGGGCAGATATCACTGACACCAGGTAATACCTGTATTGTGCTGTTAATGTAGGTGCAGGGTCAACCTGGTGTCCATTGCCAGTTCTCACCACATGAGGTCAGGAATGGCACATCTGATGATAACAATCTGTCTACACAACATGCCCCAGACACCCCAGGTACACTTCCACATGTCAAAGAACATGCATGTGGGACGTGTGAACATCCCAGACACCGTCAATGTTATGGAATATAGAACACATACATGGCAAGCATAGCACAGCACTGGCCACCCACAATAGTAACCCAGATGACTGGATGGTGAATACAATACCCACCTGTGTGGGCCAATCCAGACACTACACCCCTGAGCCACACTGCAGACCATTATCATGTGGCCTGATGCCAAGGTATACTCTTTACCTAGCCTTGTACAGCCTTCTGGCACAGTCAACCACTACACACCTGTGAAGCAATGTACTCATGCATGTCAGTACTGGCAAACCTGTGTCTGTGTGTGTGTGGAGTATAATGATTTGGATGACATTCACACTCACTACACCTCCCATTGGACTACTGAAGCATGCTTCTGATGTCAGACACCTTGACATACCATTTGCCCATATATCATCCTGATAACCCCTGTGGTGCATGTGATACCTGCATATTACTGTATTGTGGCAAACTAGCTAGTTAGGAAGGCTAATCCTGACCCTGCCAACTGTGATAATTTGTGAGACTCCCTGAGAGAGAGTGTAGCTGGTCGACCTTGACACCTGTTCTTGTGGAAAGGCACATGTACTACACCTACCTTATCCCTCCTTTATCACCGTTGCTGATATCACTCACTGTCAAATATACCTTTGGACAGTTCCCCAACATATAAGCTCTGTGGCCCATGCAATAACTGCATAGACATGTAATTGCAATACATAGGCAGGGGTTTGAAACCCCATACTGCTAAGTGTGTGGCACAAACATGCTTAGGTTTTACTCTCCCACCCCCTCCCTTTCTTACTTTGTATCTGTCTCTCTCACTCCCTCTCTGGTGGATGTGGAGAAGTATACTTGCTTTGCTTAAGCAGCAGCTTGTGCTTGTAAGTTATGCTCATGATCATCTGATGGCCTCTGCATGAATTGCAGTCTCCTACTAGTTGATTGCATGTGGAACAGCTGTGATAACAATCCCATAGCCAATTGCATGGAAACACACTCCTATAACTAGGGACATCATGTGGGTGTTGGCCCTTTTCATTCATTGTGAGCAGGACGTCATGTCTGTGTTTGGAAAATAGTATCAAAGATGGTAGTGGGATATCTGCAAGGCCATGGAGCGTATTATCATGGAACTTATAAACAAAGACATTGGCAATCTTCAAACACTGGACCCCACCCAGTTTGGGTTCGTGAAGGGCCGATCTTGTCTCCTGAACTTGATTGACTTCTTCATATCAGTCTCCAGAGCCATGGACAAGGGTAAGGTGGTCCACACAGCCTATCTAGACCTTGCCAAGGCCTTTGACACCATCCCCCACTCTGGAATCATAGATAAACTTACTAAGCTGGGCATTAATCCCTACGTCACCCAGTGGGTTGCTAACTGGCTTACTGATAGAACCCACACTGTAAAAGTAGCAGACTCCAAATCCAGCTCCAGACAAGTGACAAGTGGAGTACCTCAGGGTTCAGTCCTGGGACCGCTCTTGTTTGGCATCTACTTCTCTGAAGTACAAGCCAACACTAAGGGACTCTGGATAACAAAGTTTGCAGATGACTGCAAACTGGGAGCCATTATTGAATCCCCAAATGATGTGGATACTCTACAAAAGGGCCTTTCAGAAACAGATGCTTGGTGCCAGAGCCATGGGCTCAAGCTCAATGCCAAGAAATGTATAGTTATCCCCTTTGGGAAAAAACATGTATCCATGAATTACCATATAGGTGGCAGTACACTAAACTCCGAAAGTTTGATAAGAGACTTAGGGACACAGGTGGACAGTGGTCTCACCTTTGATAACCACATTGCCACAACAGTCAGGAAATCCTTCTATGTGGCACACCTCATCACTAAGGGCTTTTCATCCAGAAAAAAGGAGGTCATTGTCCCACTGTTCTCATCCCTCATTAGACCCATTATAGAATACAATGCCCCTTTTGGTATGTACCTCTCAAGGCATCTGCAACAACTGGAAAGGCCACAGAAATACCTCACTAAAAGAATCACAGACCTAAAGCAGATGCCCTACGCTGACCGCCTTAAAAAACTCCAGCTATACTCTGTCACATATCATCTACTCAGAGGCGATCTTTGCTTAACATTCAAGGCCATGTCAAACCCAGAGCTGTTGTACATGCTACACTTAAAGAAATCCCAATCCCTCAGAGCCACACGCTCCAGGGATATAAACCTTGTCATCACAATAAACAAAACATGCTGGAGGGATAGGTTCCTGACCCAGAGACTCCCCTGACTCTGGAATAGATTGCCCATACATGTCAAGCAGAGTGCCTCTTTGGCCCTCTTCAAAAGGAACCTTGACAATTGGATGGGAGAAAGGAAATTCACCCCGGAGATCATGTCAGTCACCCTGTTAGACAGGGGTCCAGGGAAGTAAATAGTGTGGGAAGAAACAGCCAGGGAATTGTTATGGCTAGGCTTGTATAGGCCCTATGGCTGATAGCCTAGTACCAACCTATGAACCTATGAACCTATATACCTCTAACAACATACACTGTGGAGACAGGACAACAAACAGGAGGGGGAATGCTCCAGACATGACTGCAGAATGTAAGTGTTACTCTTCTGCATTTGGAGAAATGTTGGTTTAACAGGGTTTGTGTGGATATGGCTGGTCTACATGATTTAATACCTGTCATGACAGTGTTATGTGTTTGAGGAAGCTCCCACCTGTAAGGTTATCTGCAGATTGACCAGTGTTTGGAGTCTTATGTGTCTTGTGTTACTCACAGATTACCTATCTTAGAACTGCAGAAGCATAGTCTGAGGATTGCAGTCAGTACATGCTGACAGCCATGAGAGTTACTAACTTCATATCCCTTATAGGACATATGTCACAACAAACCCTGTTACAACAGTAAATGTATGAGATTATCACAGCAACATGTCAATATTGGTCCTGTGTTTGTGCCTCCAGCCACAAGTCTGTCCACCTTTGTGCATATGTCATGCAGTAAGAGGTGCATATGTTCTGTACAACACCATTATTTATTGACATCATACCTGATAAGCCATTGAGATATCTGACTGCTGGACATGTTATGTATAGTAGGGGTTATATTTGAGGACATAACCTGGGCATTCTGTGGTTGTGTGTACAGTAGTGAGGTCTGTGTACTAATGGTGATTGTCGACAGTATGTGTATTGCGAATACATAGCTTGGCCTGTGTACAGACTGTGGTAGATGTCATTGTTCTTAGTCCTGTTCTATCTGATGTTACATGCTGCTCCATTGTATGGTACCCTATCGGCTTACATATTTGTAAGGCCAAACACACACATGTCCCATACTACAGTCAGGCATCGGACCACATTGTGTCATGGCCCAGTATATGTACGGTTAGTGTGTGAGTGGCACATAAGAGGATGGTGTTGATTAGACAGTAAATATACTGTAACAGTAAGCTTGCTTACCATATGTGGCTGTTGCTGTGTTCACATTGGTTGTGGGTATTCACTTTCACACAGATATCTGTTACTCTGTGCAGTGACATACCTGCACAGCCTGCTATATTTGAAAGTACATGTGTATTCCCCTATAAGAAATGTAGGCCAGTGTTGTGGCAGTCTGCCTGTAGTTTGCACAGTGCTTTGTTACATGCCTAGCAGCTTAGTGTAATTGTCCACTGTGATGTTATGTCCAGATTTTTGCCAGATGTACTGCTGCTGGGCTACCATAATTGTCATGTATTTCTGACAAAGCAGTGGGATGCTGTACAGATATATGTCACTAACTAGTGGGTAGTATGTGGCCATGTGACTTTTGCACCACTGGTTATTATGTATCAGGACAGACAGGAGTGTGTGAATGCATAAACTGTGTGGGCATATGTAGTCCAGTATTTATGTGATATACCCATGTACATGGCTGTTAGCATTCACATTGTCAGGCTTGGTCCACATGTGTCGTACTAAGGGGATCTGTGTATACCTCTGGACTGACCAGAGTGTGCCAGACTGTCCACATTTATTGGTCATATCTCTGCTGTAGTCCACAACATCATTACTGCAATATCACTGGTACTGTACTTCGATGACCTTAGGATGTCTTGTCAGTAACTGATGGCATACATGTCAATAGAAGATGTGACCTCCCACACACAACATTTCTGTTAAGACAACCCCTGTTACAGTAGCAACAGTCTACATATATACCTGCAATACCTACATGACATCCCCTTGCACTAAGAGGTTGAGACTATTGGTGCTGAAGTATGACTCCACTCTATGTTCTGGACATATGGTAAACATATATGTGTATGTATCTATATATATATATATATATATATATATAT